>NC_064812.1:57080081-57093944 GCF_023721935.1 Panthera uncia | reverse complement strand
AGGGTGGGTGATGGGTATTGAGGAGGGCACCTTTTGGGATGAGCACTGGGTGTTGTATGGAAACCAATTTGACAGTAAATTTCATATATTAAAAAATAAAAAAAATAATAATAAAAAAAGAAAAAAATAAAAATAAAAAAAAGAAAATACTTGTTAAAAAAAAGAAAAATATTTATTGAATTAATTAAATAAATAAATATAAATAGACAATAAAATAAGCACATATAAATTGATTGAATGCCTTAAATATTGTGAGATCTCAATTAGTGGCAGCTATAATTGCAATTGCAACTTATAACGAAAAATCTAGATAGTATTGACCACTAAGACCACTTTTCAATACTGTTTATCCATATTCTCAATAGTCAAATTAAATAGCTCCAAAGAAAACATTCATTAAAAACTTTCCTCATCAAATATCTTATTGGAGCTCTAGCAGTTATTTATATCTAATCAAAAATCTCCGTGTCTCCATTATTTCTGAAACACATATTCAACAATATGCTGGTACAAATTCTTTAGGATAAAAAGCTATGATTCACTGTGTTTTCCTCTTCTGTGGTATAAATTAACTTTAAGTGGACCGAAATTTCTCAGCTTCTTTATACTACAGATAGAGCACATTTTTTAAAATAAATGAATGAATTTAAGATGATATGTTTAGAACTATTTAGCAAATTAAATTAGTTTCAAAACATGATACCTGATTTCCAAATCTAAAGCTTTCTTTTATTTATTAGATGAATTTAAACAACATGCTTATTCTTGGGTTTTCTGGTATCGTTAGATATCAAATCGGGTAGTTATGTCAACTTACATGCATGCTGATTCATGGTAATGGGAACACATTATCCTAACTTGTTGAAGGTAATATTGTACATTACTCATCCATAATATTGCAATCATTTTCAAAGTGAGTTATACTTGTTGGAATACCTGGAATCCCTGCTAAGTATAAATGTTCAAATATGAAGATTATCAAACGTAATCTCATAAGCCATCATTTTATGATTTCTTTTGGAATTCCAGGCTCTTTGCTTCTACAGGATATAATTTTGAGGCCTTCACAATTCTGGATTCTCTACTGTAGATGTTCAGTTAATTTCTATAGATCTTAATATGTGCTTTCCAGTAATGAATAAAATGTTCCAGATAAGATTTCACTAGAGTAGCTTAAAATAGGACTACCTTACCTCCTCTCTTGTTCTGGGTGAAGGGCTTTCAAAATTCCAGCTCCAGAGTGACAAAAGCAAGATGACATGCTGGATGGCACAGACCATCCTTTCTCCACAGATACCCTGAGTTAGCAGCAATATACAGACTAGAAAATATCCATGAGACCTCTATAGACCAGATGAGCAGCTATAGCACCCAGGCCATTAAAAAACAGGGAAGGAATTGTAACAAAAGAGGCAAGAAAATTCATAGCATTTGGCACATCTGTCCAGGCCCCTCCCCTTACGTGGCATAGGGCAAAACAACCATGAAAACACCTTCTATACCAGGTTAAGTCCATCAAAAACTGTTATAAGACACAAAGAAGCTCATCATCATATGATGATAAAAAATCCAATTCAATAAGAATATATAACAATAAGTGTTTACGCACCGAACCTCAGAGCTCCTAAATATATGAACTCTGACAGAGCTGAAAAGAGAAATAGACAATAATATTAGGAGGCCTAAATGCCCTGCTTTCAATAATGGATAGAATAACCAGACAGAAGATCAATAAAGAAAGAAGAACAGCACTGAAGACCAATTAGACCCAGTAGACATATACGGAAGATGCCACACAACAGAAGAATTTACATTCTTCTCAGTTGCAAATGGAACAATATACAGGATATACCAGCTGTCAGGCAACAATTCTAAGAATTTCAAGAAGATGAAAATTATTCAAAATATCTTTTTGAACACAATGGAATGAAACTAGAAATCAATAGCAAAAAGAAAAGTGGAAAGTCCCCCAATATATGAAAATTAAAAAATACACTTTTAAATAACTAATGGGTCAAAGAAGTAGTCACAAGGAAAATTGGAAAGTATCTCAGGTCAAGTGAAAACGAAAATACCACATGCCAAAATTTACGAGGTGCAGCAAAAGCAGTTCTAAGAGAAAAGATTACACCTATAAATTCAAGCATTAAAAGAGAACAAAAACAGCAAATCAACCATCTAACTTTATACTTTAGAAAGTAGAAAACTAAATCCAAAAGCAACAAAAGAAAACAAAAAAATCAGAGGGTAGAGAAATGAAATAAACAGAAAAACAATTAAAACAAAACAAAACAATGAGGGGCACCTGGGTGGCTCAGTTGGTTGGGTGGCCGACTTCAGCTCAGGTCATGATCTCGCGTGTCAGGAGTTCGAGCCCTGCATCTGGCTCTGTGCTGACAGCCAGAGCCTGGAACCTGTTTCAGATTCTGTCTCTGTCTCTGTCTCTGTCTCTGTCTCTGTCTCTCTCTCTTTCTCTGCCCTTCCCCCACTTGCACTCTGTCTCTCTTTCTCTCAAAAAAATAAACAAACATTTAAAAAAATTAGAAAAAATAAAAACAATGAAACTGGATTGATTTTTTGAAAAGATCAACAAAATTGACTAATCCTTAGCAACAGTAAGAAAAAAAAAAGAGAAAACTGAAATACCTAAAATCATAAATGAAAGAAGAGTTGTGACCACCAATTCTACAGATATATAAAGGATTATAAGAGAATACTGTGGAAAATTGTATGATTGGTTAACATAGAAGAGACAAAAATTCCTAGAAACACACAGCCTACCAAACTGAATCATGAATAAATAAAAAATACGAACATACTCCAATAATGAATAAGGAGATTGAATCAGTAATTGAAATTCTTCAAACAAAAAGAATTTAGGACTAAGTAGCTTCACTGGAGAATTCTATCAAACATTTAAAGAAAGATTAACACAGTCTTTCTAAAACCATTACAAAAAATTGAAGAGAATGAAGCACTTCCAAACTCATTCTATGAGGCCAGCATTATCCTAATCCTGAAGCCAAAAAAGGACACTATAAGGAAACTACAGACTAATATCCCTGATAAATAATGATGCAAAAATACTCAACAAAATACTAGCAAACTAAATTTCATAGCACATTAAAAGTATTATACACCATCCCCTTAATGGGACTGAATCCCATTAAAATCTCCTTTTAGTGGGATTTAATCCTAGAATGCAAGGATGTTTCAACATACAAAAATCAGTATGTTTAACCCTCAGCTTGTTCTCTATAGTAAACTGTTTCTTGGTTTTTTTAATCTTTCTCCCCTTATGTTCATCTGTTTTGTTTCTTAAATTCTACATATGAGTAAAATCATATAGCATTTGTCTTTCTCTGATTGACCTATTTTGCTTAGCATAAAATTTTCTAGCCCCATCCACATAGTTGCAAATAGCAAGATTTCATTCTTTTTTATGGCTGAGTAACATTCCATTGTATAAACATACCATATCTTCTTTATTCATCAGTGGACAGATACTTGGGCTGAATAGGTGATGGGTATTAAGGAGAATACTTGTTATGAGCACTGGGTGTTGTATGTAAGTGTTGAATCACTAAATAATATACCTGAAATTAATATTACACTGTATATTAACTAACTGGAATTTAAATAAAAACTTTAATTTAAAAAATCACATTAATATGTTGAAATACACCACATTAACAAGATGAAAATCAAAAACACATATTCATCTCAACGGATGGAAAAAGCTCATTTGACATGATTCAATAAATGGTCAGCAAGCTAAGAATAGAAAGAAACTACCTCAACACAGTAAAGGTCATTTATTAAAAGCCCACAGCTAATATCATACTCAATGGTAAAAACCTGAGAGCTTTTCTTCTAAGAGTAAAAACTAGGCAAGAATGTTTGCTCTCAACATGTCTATTCAACATATTATCAGAAATCCTAGACTGGACAATTAAGCAAGAAAAAGAAATAAAACACATCTAAATTGGAAAGGGCTAAGTAATCTCTATTTGCAGGTGACATTCTCTTATAGGTAGACAACCCTAATGATTCCACCAAAAAATTGTTAAAAACTAATGAACAAATGTGGCAGAGTTAAAGGATACAAAACCAACACACAAAAAACACATGTGCTTCTTAACATTCAAAATAAATAATCAAAAAGGAAATTAAAAAAGCAATTCCATTTATGATAGTATGAAAAAGAATAAAAATTATAGTAATAAACCTAACCAAGGTGGTAAAATACTTATACACTGAAAACTACAAAACATAGTTGAAAAGTTTAAAACACAAATAAATGAAAATATTTATGTTCATGGACTGGAAGACTTGTATTGTTAAGATGTCCAAACTATCAAATCTAGAAATTTAATGCCATCTCTATCGATATTGCAATGGATTTTTTCTTCAGAAATTAAAAATTTATCCTGAAACTTATAGGTCACCTCAAGAAACTTTGCATAGGCAAACAATTTTGAAAAAAGGAAGCAAAATTGTAGAACTTGCACTTCCCAATTTCAAACTCTATTACAATGCTGTTGTGATGGTTAATTTTATGGGTCAACCTGACTGGACCATGTAGTGGGCATACATTGGCCAAACATTATTCTATAAGTGTCTGGATGATATTAACATTTGAATTGGTAGACTGAGTAAAGTAGATTGCCCCCACCCTAATGTGGGTGGGTCTTATCCAATCAGATAAAGACATGAATATAACAAATGGGCTATAAAGAGGAAGTTCCTCTTGCCTAATTCCTTGAGCTGGAGTATTGGTCTTTTCTGGCCTTCAGACTCAGACTGAAACATTTGTTCTTCTTGGATCTCATGCTTCCTGGCTTTTGAATTGGCACTTACACCATCAGCTCTCCTGGTTCTCAGACCTTCAGACTTGGACTAGAACTATACACATATCAGCTCTTCTGGGTCTCCAGATTGCTAACTGCAGATCTTGGGGTTTCTCAGCCTTCATAATCACATAAGCTAATTCCTTATAATAAACTATGTATATCCTTTCAGGTCTGCTTCTCTGGAGGACCCCGACTAACACAGATTTTATAATCAAAACAGTATGATAATGGCATAAAGGAATGGAACAGAATAGAAAGCCCAGATTTAAACATTGATATATATGGTCAAATGATCTTCAACAAGGGTGCCAACATCATGAGTAAAAGACAGTCACTTCAATAAATGGTGTTGGGAAAACTGAATATTTGTATGTGAAAGAATAAAGTTAGATACTATTTTATGTTAGATACAAAAAAATAACCTAAATTAGATTAAAAATTAAATTTAAGATTCTAAAACTATAAGACTCCTACAAGAACACATAGAGTAAAAGTTGATGACATTGAATTTGGCAGTGACGTCTTGAAGATGAACCAAAATCACAGAAAAAAAAAAAAAAAGGCAAAAATACACAAATGGGACTACATCAAATCAAAACTCTTCTGTACAGCAAAGGACATAGTAGAGTAAAAAGGCAGTCTACTGAAATAGAGAAAATATTTGCAAATCATATATCTGATAAGGGGTTAATATCCAGAATATATCAAGAATTCCTACAACTCCACAAGAAAATAAAAATCAAATAGCCTGATTAAGTAATGGGAAAAGGACTTAAAGCACATCTCTCTAAAGAATATATGCAAATGGCCAGAGCATTTGAAAAGATGCTCAATATCTCTAATCATCAAAGAAATGCAAATCAAAACCACAATGAGATATTACCTCACATATAGTAGGCTGGCTACTATGAAAGAGAGGAAGAGAGAAGAAAGAAAGAAAGAAAGAAAGAAAGAAAGAAAGAGAAAGAAAGAAAGAAAGAAAGGAAGGAAAAGAAAGGAAGGAAAAGAAAGAAAGAAAGAAAGAAAGAAAGAAAGAAAGAAAGAGAAAGAAAGGAGGGAAGGAGGGAGAGAGGGAGGGAGGAAGGGAGGAAGAGAGGATGGAAGAAAAGAAGGGAGAAAGGGGGGAGGGAGGGAGGGAGGAAGGAAGGAAGGAAGGAAGCAAGGAAGGAAGAGATATGATGAGGATATGAAATAATCAAAACACTTGTGCACGGTTGGTGTGATTGTAAAATGTGCAGCTGCTATGGAAAACAGCAGAAAGTTCCTTAAAAATTCAAACACTGAACTACAATAATATCCAGAAATACTACTTCTGGATATATATCCAAAATCATTGAAAGCAGGGTCTTGAAGAGATATTGTGTGCATCTATTGTAATAATACTGTTGCAATAACCCAAAGGTGAAAATAACCCAAATGTCCACTGATTGACAAATGGATAACAAGCATGTGGCATATACATGCAAAAAAAAAAAAAAAAAGTGGGGTGAAATTCTGTCAAATGCTACAACATGGTTGAAACTTGATTATGTTAGGTGAAATAAGCTAGTCACAAAAAGACAAATACCATATGATTCCACTTAGGTGAAGTATCTAAAATAGACAAAAATCATACAAATGGAAAGTAGAACAGTGGTTACCAAGGGGAGTAGATAGAGGAAAAAGAGAAGTTGTTCTTTAATGAGTAAACAGTTTCAGACTGGTAAGATAAAAACGTTTCAGAGGGGTGCCCGGGTGACTCACCTTGGTTAAATCGGTTAAGCATCCAACTCATGATTTTGGCTCAGGTCATGAACTCACGGTTGGTGGGATGGAGCCTGAGGCCAGCTCCATGCTGACAGCAAGGAGCCTGCTCAGGATTCTCTCTCTCCCCCTCCTCTGCTCACATGCAAGCTCTGTCTCAAAACAAATGTAAAAAGTCAAAAAAAGTAAAACCAATTTTTTTGAGCACCTGTTTCACAGCAGTGTGAGTATCCTTAACCCTAGTAAACTTAAAAATAGTTCAGATGGTAAATTTTGTTGTGTGCTTTTTATCACAATCAATGTATTTATACAAGAATTCTAGCTCTACAGAACCTGAAACCTCATGATATTTCACAATAGCTCAGATATTGGTGGTTATTTTTAAAAATCCTATTTCTGAACCCCGACCTTTACAAGGTTTGGAATTTTACATTGGTTCTGCATACAGTTACAGTTATTCCAACTTGATTTCCTTGGTTACAGTGACTCACCCTGGTTCTTCTTCCCAACGTCTCAGGAGTGTTTCAGGCTATGATGTCTTCTCCTGTGACTTGAATTCTCTGCTGGTTTTGAACGGTATTGACCGCATTGAAGCTTTTCCACTGGTGTGTCAGGTTTATCATCTGACATTTTGCAAATTTCAAGTACTTACCTGGATCTTAAAGAGATCCTATGTTTTTCACTTTGCTGCAACCATCTGCCTGATGAGCAGATGCCTTTCAATGTTGTAAATATCACATGCTCTTGGTGTACTGCTCCCTCACTTTCATACTTGAATGTATATCAAATCTCTGTTGTTGCTTGGACTCAGGACGTGACATTTGGAGCACGTCCCATTGCAGTCACCTAACATGTCCTTCCTAGTTGGGGGGAAAATGCTAAAAATAAAAGGTGCAAGTAGTCTTATTTCTTTCCAGGATTATGTCCATCAGTAGTTCATATTCATATTAGATAAGGTAATTCAACTAATGATGAGTCTGCCTATCATCATTTCCATACAGTTTATGCAGTTCCATCTTGTATAAAAGAGCAGTGAAAATACCGTGTTAATCCAGAGAGGCTATTTCTACAGCTGTCCTCTGGAATACTGACCTAGTCATCATCTCAAATATAGGGAATGAAGACAGTCTACCATATCTTATTCTTGGTGAACACAGGCTGACTACTGCTAATCATGACCTTTCTCAGTACTCAAAAAACCATCCATCCATTTAGTATTCCCTTGAAATATTTTACTGAGCATAAATGTCAAGCTCCCTGGTCTACAGTTTTAAGACACTGCCTAACCTTTTCAGAAACTTGGGACATTTGCCTTTCTATATTCTCATGGCAGCTACCCTGTTATCAATAACTCCTCAAAGATTACTGACATTGATCTTATCTTCAGAATTACTCAGTGCCCTAAATTAGATACTTTCTGAGCCAGAAAAGTGAGGTCATTTGGAGAATTGTTATAGTTTTCCTCTCTTACTATCTCTTCAATGATTTTAAATTTTAATTTCTCTTCAGCATTTTCGTTTCGCTCTTCCACATGAAGATTATTCTCTCTGACAAAAAAGATGGAAATAAAGTTGAAGTTAAGAAGGTAATCTTTCCCTCTTTTGCTTTATTATCATAGTATTTGGCAGAGCGAGAAGCATTTTCACAATCTTGCTCACAATATAATTAGAAAGCTTTATTTGGGGAATTTGAAAATAATGCTGCTCTTTGAGAATCAGTCTTTGTATTTCTGTTCTGAAACACACTTGCTAACGTTTTTCTCATTTTCTCTAATTCTTCTTTGCATTGTTGGCATATTTTAATTTTTTTAATTTGTGGTCATAACGAACACCATAGAAAGCACTTTGGTTTTTGTGGACACTGCCCCATATTCTTTTCCACCAAGGTTATTCATGATTGTATGGTCAAAGCACTGCTTTGAGAGTTTCTTGTAGAACAATTTTCCCAACTTCATTTATTCACTTATAATAGGTGTCGAGAGTATCACTTAGGAAAACACATATAATCAAATATGACGTAATCAGTTTTTCCTAAAGTCGTATCACTGTGATTTCATATAACAGATTCTCTCTATTGATTCATTTAGATCTATATTAGCAGTTCTCATTATTTTTTCCTTTACCTCCTGAGATATGAAGTTGTTAGCAAAGGAAAAAAAATCAATATTTTCTCTTAGTACTTTACTTATATTTGAAAGTCCCAATGGTGTCATGGGCTCTTTGCTGCTCCATTTTGTGATCTATATCTGGCCAACTATTTATAGCAAAGGTTCTCACATTGGCCAGGTGCAGGCAGTTTTAAAATTTTCTAAAAACTTAAACTGGTTAGGGGCGCCTGGGTGGCGCAGTCGGTTAAGCGTCCGACTTCAGCTCAGGTCACGATCTCGCGGTCCATGAGTTCGAGCCCCGCGTCAGGCTCTGGGCTGATGGCTCGGAGCCTGGAGACTGTTTCCGATTCTGTGTCTCCCTCTCTCTCTGCCCCTCCCCCGTTCATGCTCTGTCTCTCTCTGTCCCAAAAATAAAAATAAAAAACGTTGAAAAAAAAAATTAAAAAAAAAAAAAAACACTTAAACTGGTTAAATCTATAAATTCTAGAACCTAATCTCAAACATTTAAATGAAGAAGATTTAAGCCAGGGCTTAATGTCTTTTTAAATAGCCCTATTTAGGAAACATTTGTTTAGATCATACTCCTGTAAATATCTTTTATTCTGCCTACATTTTTTGTATCCATAACCACGTTTTCACTATCAAATTCGGGAATTTTTACCTGATCTGATATTATCGCCCTTCTCCTATTAGGCATATTTAAAGTTTATTTTATTTTTTTCCTTAGAAATCTTTAGTAATCTCTATACACAATGTGATTTACATTTTTTATTACATTTTTAAAAATCTTTTCTTTTCATTGTTTTTATTTTAAAGCTATCTCATGTAGATTAACCAGTCTCCTGGTTACATTATTCCATGTCAGTTTTGTTGTCGCTCTTGCTGTTGTTGTTGTTGAAAAGCAATTGAAAGAGGATAAACACAATCTATTATATAGAAAATAAAAGTGGCCAGAATAAAGGTAAAATACTCAAACCATTACAACTGCTAAATATTCTGTAAGAGAAAAATAATGCTTTTTTTTGGTAAATGTGAATAAGCAAAACCCTAAAAGATCAAAAATTACTTATTAGGGGCGCCTGGGTGGCTCAGTCGGTTAAGGCTCTGAGTTCAGCTCAGGTCATGATCTCACGGATTGTCAGTTCGAGCCCGCGTCTGGCTCTGTGCTGACGGCTCAGAGCCTGGAGCCTCTTCAGATTCTGTGTCTTTCTCTCTCTCACTCTGCCCCTCCCCTGCTCACACTCTGTCTCTCAAAAATAAATAAACATTAAAACAAATTACTTATTAGTATAACCTTCTTTTCCTTACCTTGAGTCTCCTTGTGTGACCACAGATAGACCATCTTTAGATAGAAAAATTATTTGTATCCAGGGGTACCTGGGTGGCTCAGTCGGTTAAGCATCCGACTCTTGATCTCAGCTCAGGTCGTGATTTCACCATTTGAGTTCAAGCCCCACATCGAGCTCTGTGCTGACAGCACGGAGCCTGCTTGGGGTTCTCTCTGCCCTTCCCCCCTCTCAAAATAAATAAATTAACTTAAAATAAAGAAAGTTATTTGCATCCTGAGTCAGCCAGATGTAACAAATTCAATTGATGCCATTAACTAGTGGATATTTCCTTCTCAAATTCACTTTTCTTTTCCAGAGCTTTCATTCCTTCCCTCAAATTTAGGTTTCTGTTCTAAACTTTTATTTAAAAAAAAAAACATTTTCTTAGGTTCTTCCAGATTTATTATTTCTACCCTTATTTAAGAACAGAAAATTTTGGAATAGTTGGCAAATCTGAGGTTGGTGGAGGATTTGCATCATCGCATAAGTGGCTCAGGAAAACAACACCCCTCATCTCTACATATGAGCATATTCACACTCTATTTAAAATTCGTTCAAAAATTTTATTCAGAATCTTCTATGGGTAGAGGATGGGAAATGTCAAGTGCACAAAAGAGAAAAATCTGTCTACACAGACAGCATAGTCTAGATTAGAATTCCAACAAATGAACAGAAATCACCACACAATACAATAAATCTATGGTTAGAAAAGGCAAGATTCTTAAGCACGATGGAATGAACGTCTAAACTGTACCTGGAAACGAAAGAGTCGGCAAGCATCATCCTAATGCCAATCATAGACTTCCCAAGATTCCCCATATTTAGAGCAACAATCCATGTTGTTTCCTCTCCACAAAGCTAATATTCACTGTCTGTGGGAGAAAGTCTCATACATGTTTATATCTTATCCTTTATTTTCTCCTCCACCATTGTGTGCTTTCTTGTGCATACCCCGGGCTTTGATTCCCTATGCATCCTTTATCTCTTCTATTTGATAATAAAATATTATTATTTTGATATCTATCATTTGATAATACCATAACCAAAGTACTGAATTAAATATTGAGCTCAGCACCTCAAAAAAATAAAAAAAATATTTAACTTTATATCTCAGATCAACTTTACAATCATGAGATTTATATCTCCATTGTACAGCTGGGAAAATTGAGGCAGAGAGAGGTTAAATAGGTTGCCTAAGGTTACCCAGCCAGTAAGTGATAGAAACAGAATAGCTTGAGTGTCTATGTTTTTATCCACTATCTTGTGCTTCCTCTCATATCTCAGGTAAGAAGAATATCAAACTGAAAAGTTACTAATAATGGTGAAATGACTTGAAACCGGACTCACAATAAAAATTTAAATATCTGGATATGTTTAACATATAGAAGAGACGATTGAATAAGGAAATGATAATCAATCAAATACATGAAAAAAAAAATACCATGTGGAACAGGAACAATGTTGTTCCAAAGCAAATTCAGTTCATATTTTAGGCCAACAGAAGGGAAAGAAATTAAATACTATAAATATTTTAAATGACAAATATGTTCATTTGTTTTGAGAGGAACAAATTGCAAATATGTAGACTTCTCAGGGATCTATTTATGTACATCAGTGGGAATATGAACATATAAGAGCATGTGAAAATGGATGTCTTGGTTGGGGCACTAAAAACAACACTGCTGGGGAGCCTGGGTGACTCAGTCAGTTAAGCGTCCAACTTCAGCTCAGATCATGATCTCGCAGTCTGTGAGTTCAAGCCCTGCATCTGGCTCTGTGCTGACAGCTCGGAGCCTGGAGCCTGCTTCAGATTCTGTGTCTCACTGTGTCTGCTCCTCCCCCCTTGCTCTCTCTTTCTCAAAAAAAAAAAAAATAATAAACATTTAAAAACATTTAAAGAAAAAAAAAAAAAAACACTGCTAACAAGGAAGAAGAATCCCTATAAATATATGGCTGTTCTGCAGTGCACCAATGTTGTACCATAATAGTGGTAGTCACGTGAGAACTTTCCTTATTTCTTTTTTTCCTGCCTGAATTCATCCTCAAAACTGTAGAAACCATGCCTAGCAATACGTAAAAGAGACTTTACTGTATGTTTTTTTAATGATGTGGGCAATCATTTTATTCCTTTTAAGACATATTGCAAATAATGCACGTTTGCTAACTTTGAGGTTCTCCAAAAGTTCAGCCGAATCAATCACTTCAATAGTATTTCAAGCAGTGAGAGGCTCTTGAAGTCATCACCGTAACAAAAAAAAATATCATTACCAGATATAAGTTCTGAAACATTCAATATTTTTAAATTAATTACTTGTAGTCATGACATATAGCATATATACATATATGTATACCTTCATATAATTATGGTTGTCTTTACATGTAGCTATGTTAGAAGAAACTGTATATTTGTGTAAATGTATACAGATACACTATTATATATATTTTTAAAATGTATGTTGGAGAATGCAAACATATACATAATATGCTTTTAGTTATAATACTAAATAATACTAATTTAGTATTTATACTTAATAATTTAACGGTAAATCAGTAATAATAAAATACTTCTTTTCACTTCTGCTAAAATAAAGTCTTAAATCTAGAGCCCTCAAACCAAAACCTCTTTTTCTTACATGACAGAGCTATTACACAAATCTGACATGCTCAAGTTAATTTGGTGCCAATGCAGCACTGAAATTCATACATAATTTTGTATTTAAAGAGGTTGCTTTTCACAAACTGAAAAAGAGTCATCTTTGAATTTAGCACAATACCTACTGAGTAACTGGTTCCAAGCCTGAACCAAGCACATATCATACCTTATTTTCTTAAATCCTTACAACCAACCTTATTGGACAAATGTTATATTTATCTCTATTAAATAGATGATAAATTTTGCTTTGAGAATAATTCTTTCATTAGGCCATGATCACAGTTAATACTGCTGGAATCAAGATTCAACCGGGTCAAAGTGAATTCAAAGTATTTAACTTTGCACCATACGATGTTGTCCATCCACATTGACAGTCTGCATGCATGCACATGTACTTGTGTGTCTTTGTTAATGAACCAGGAATTGGACACTTGCTGTAAATTTAAATTTTTATTAAGCAGTCTCCACGCCCAGCCTGGAGCTAGACCAGCACGGGGCTTGAACTCACAACCCTAAGATCAAGACCTGAGCTGAGATCAAGAGTTGGATGCTTAACCAACTGAGCCACCCAGGTGCCCCTGTAAATTTAACTTTATTTATCCTAATAAAGGATCAGATTTTTAGTATTCCCTTTTAATCTTAATTTTTATTTTCAAATATATAAATATTATATACTTATTACTATTGGTAACTAGTTGTACAGATAGTAACATTTACCTAATTGGAAGCAAAATATTGCATTTCAAAGTATGATAGTCCAATTACTATAAGCATATTCCTATCTAAACAGACACCTATCTTGATACTAGTGCCCCATTTTTGTTTATTTGTTTGTTTTTACTTTTTTTTAAGTTTATTTATTTATTTTGAGAGAGACAGAGGCAGCGTGTGTGAGGGAAGGGCAGAGAGAGAGGGAAAGAGAGAGAATCCCACGCAGTGCAGAGTTTGACGTGGAGCTCTAACCCACAAAAACATGAGATCATGGGGGCGCCTGGGTGGCGCAGTCGGTTAAGCGTCCGACTTCAGCCAGGTCACGATCTCGCGGTCCGTGAGTTCGAGCCCGCATCAGGCTCTGGGCTGATGGCTCGGAGCCTGGAGCCTGTTTCCGATTCTGTGTCTCCCTCTCTCTCTGCCCCTCCCCCGTTCATGCTCTGTCTCTCTCTGTCCCAAAAAATAAAT
>NC_064812.1:56773347-57070081 GCF_023721935.1 Panthera uncia | reverse complement strand
AAGATATATTACTATTTAAAAATATAACCTTCATACCACTTTGGGAAGATACACAAATCTTGCAGTTTTATAGGTTCTATAACCTTGCCTTGTGTAGTTTATAATGTTTGTAAATGTAATGCATATGACAACTATAGCATAAAGGGTAGGTAGGGGGTGAGCTTTAAAGGACCTATAAAATTATGGGATTTGTGTATTTTTCCCAAAGTGGTATGAAGGTTATATTTTTAAATAGTAATATATCTTAAAGAAATTAAGAGGAAAAAGAATAGTCTTTCCTTTGGCATCTCTATTCTGCTAAATCCATCAAATGAATTTCTGATTTTAGATATTGTATTTTTCAGTCCTATAATTTGCATTTGGTGCTTTTTATATTTTCTATTTTTCTGTTTATGTTTATTAAAAAGATGTGGAATGAAAAAAAAAATAAAAAAAATAAAAAAAATAAAAAAAATAAAAATAAAGCATAGAGGCAAAGACCTCTGGTTTCCTGACACAACACTGCCCGTCTGACTGTTGGGTAGTTTGAACTGGACAACATATTGCTTTAATTTGTGGGTATACCCAAAATTCCAACAGTTAATTTTCCCCCCAATTAGCCAGTAAATTTGAGGTATACCAGTCACCCTTTGTTACACGCGAATGCTATTTTTCTGGAGGATATGATGAGTAGATGATAAATACATTGCCCTTTTGAGTTTCTAATGATCTAGAGATAAAAGACTTTGGAGCCCAATTATCGTTTCTTTTCCTATCCAAATCTTTTATACATAACTCTTTAAATAATAAACCATATTTTTATGTGTATTATGGAATCATGAAGAGAATATAAAATGAACAAGACACCTTTCCCAAACTGCATATATGTTTTATGAGATTATTCATTGGTTTTCAGTGGATTTGTTATACAGTCTTTGGGCATTCTTAAACTCAGCCTAAAAGAGGAAATGATCTAAACATTAAAATGCAATACAAAATGTGCACTTTTAAAGAATCTGAGACTTGTGGCCAAAATTTTACATCTTCCTCCTCTGATTCCACAAGACCAAATCTCCTGTATTCTAAACAAGCACTATGATGTGATCAGAGTAACTTCAGGAATACCATATGAAGTTTCTTAAAGGAAGTCTGGTGGAAGGAAATGTTTCAATGCTATCGATGCTCTCCCCACTCTTTATAACTTGATCTCTGTTGCTAATATAATTTTTTAAAGCACATGAAAAATTTATAGTCAGTAAAATTTTCAAAACAAAAGTATGCTCAGTGTTCCTGTTAATGGTTTCTCCTTTCCCTCCATTTATAGATTACTATTTTATTGGTTAAAATAGAGCATTGATTCCATGTGCCAAACTGTCAGATTTTTCTCTTTTGATAACGGTTAGTTTAAATGTGGCCAACTATTTCTGGATCCTCAAATTATTTTTAAAAAAGTGAATATTATTATCTACACAATATACTAAAGAGAGATTTCAAAAGGTAGTATATATAATATGTTCTTATAAGACATAGGCTCTGATAAAAGAGATTCCTTAAATAAGGTGGTGATTATTGATGACAGAATATTTCAATATTTTAGCAGAAGTCATTTAAGTATTGGAATGTCCCTCATGCTATGAGAGGCAATAAATTTAATAGCTTTTTAAGTCCATTATTATTATTATTATTATTATTTTGCAGTCTTGGGTTTAGCGGAAAAGAATTGGTGTCCAGATATAATTTCTTCACTTCTGTGTTCCAAAAATAGACCACATATGGGTACATTTTCAGATATTGAATTTTTAATGACTTTCCTTTTAGGGGCAAAATAGTAATACCACTTAATACTAGATTACAAAGAAAAGCCTATTTCTGAAGGAATTTTTACTTTATAAGGGTAGCAGTATCTGGGAATTACATGAATGGCCTGCATTCTCCCTGCGAGTCTGAGTGGATGAGAACAAGATGTTTCATGTATAGAAGAAATGTCTCCCTCTGCTCATCTCCGACAGAGAGTTTTCTTGAATAGAGACAGGCATGACTTGTCCCCCCAAAAAATATACAACTATTTGATATATTTCTGTTACACTGCTTAGGTAAATAAACATGTACTCATTTTCTTTCCTGCACTTTTGGGTTAACATGTTATTATGGAAATTTTCAAACATATAAAAGTAGAGAGAATAATATAATAACCCCCACACACACATAACTATCAGTCACCTATCACTCAGCTTCAATAATTACAAACAAATGCCCAAAGATTTTATCTATAACCCTTAAACTCCTTCCCTTCAATTATTTTGATTAAAACTTTGTACCACGTATCTTTCATCCATAAACATATCAGTGTGTATTTCTAAAGTGGAAGGAATTATTGAAATGTACTTCAATATATTATACACCTAAAATGTTTTAATTCCTTGATATAATTAACTACCCAGTTTGCACAATCATCCTATAATATTTTAGAGTCAGTGTGAAACCATATTCAGATTAACTTTGCATGTTGCAATGAATTTATATGTTGTAGTCTCATTATAAGATCCCCTGCCTTTGTCTTTTCTTTTTCCTCCCTTGCAACTTACATGTTTAAGAAACTAGGATTTTGGGCTATAGTTTTCCAGTCTGTGGTTTGCTGATTCCTGTCTCAAATACTAGTTAGTTAACCTGTTATTTAACATGTTTATCTCTTCCTTGTAGATCTTGTAAACTGGTGGTTAGAAAAAAAAGGGTTTTTTTAATTAATAAGGTTTAAGTTTTCCATGAAAATATTTCATAAGTAATGTGGTATAATTCTAATAGAAACGATATAATATTTGGTCTTTATTAAAGAAAGGTCAGAAAACTAGTGGTTTAGGGGCACCTGGGTGGCTCTTTCGGTTAAGTGTCCGACTTTGGCTCAGGTCATGATCTCGTGGTCTGTGAGTTCGAGCCCCGCATTGAGCTCTATGCTGACAGCTCAGAGCCTGGAGCCTGCTTCAGATTCTGTGTCTCCCTCTCTCTCTCTCTCTCTCCCCTTTCCCTGCTCGCACTGTCCCTGTCTCTCTCTTTGTCTCAGAATAATAAATAAACATTAAAAAAAGTTAAAAAAAAATAGTGGTTTAAAAATTCTGTCAATCTGGTGCTTCCACAAAACCAGGACAGGGTCTCTTCTAACCTCAGGGCTGGGCATAGGGTGCCTCAAGTAACCAGAACAGCAGGTCCTGGAGACCTGTTTTGCTGTGTATTTTGATTTCGTCTGCATTCAAATGTATGAAATTGCCATTGTAGACAGGAGGGGGGGACATCTGAACTTGCTGTTAAAGACAGACACCACTGTCTTTTCGCTTTTGAAGTCCAGTACTATAACATGAATAAATGACCTTACCTTTGTAGCCTCAAAGAAAATTTAAAAAAGTAATAATAATGTTTATTTTTTGAGGCGGGGGGAGAGAAAGAGGGAGACACAGATTCGAAGCAGTCTCCAGGCTCTGAGCTGTCAGCACAGAGACCAATACGGGGCTCAAACTCACAAACTGTTAGATCATAACTTGAGCTGAAGTCGGACACTTAACCGTCTGAGCTACCAGGTGCCCTGAAAATTTTTTTATTCTACCAGTTTTTATTCATTAGTTAGCTGAAATATTTCATAATGAAAATCCTGTCTCAACTACTAGTTAGTTAACCTGAAGAACAGTTGTATTCTATTTTACTCTGTTCAATTTTACTTTGTTTGCCAAGTTTTTATTCAATATGTTGGCTCTCTGGTATCTTTCAAAGGTTAATTAAATGTATAATTTATTGTCTACACCCGGATACTTTTAACTGAAAGGATGTACTAGTAATAATTATACTGGGACAACAGAATAAGCCAGAGTGCCTACCTTTAGTGCCAAAATGTATAGTCACCCTGTTTAAAGGTGGTCAATGGAGTTTTAGGTTTTTATTTTGTTCTGCCTTTTAAATTATCATCATAAACACATATAATCAAACATATTTGACACATTTCAATACTTGCAATTGTTAAGCATATTGAGGCTTTGATAAAGTTTGTGACAGAGTTCTTTGGTCATGACCCTACAAGTCCTTATAATCTTTACTTTGTAGTGTGATAAGATTTTCTAGGATCATCTTGTACAGTTCATTCTCCAAATGTGGAATCAGCATTTTCTCCAAGGATTCTTGCTTCCTTACTGTTGGGAAGACATTCAGACATCAAAATCGGGTTACTGGATATTTATAATTTCTGGTTTGTTTATGGTTTCTAGGTCTTTTTGGTAGACGGAGCAAGAAAATAATTTTTAAAAATAAAATATATTATAAAATCTTAATTCCATATTTTATTTATATTCAGGACCATAGGGTTTTAGCTTAACCTCATTTAAAAAATTTTTTTTTAACATTTATTTATTTTTGAGAGACAGATGGAACACAGGGAGGGGAGAAACAGAGAGAGAGGGAGACACAGAATCTAAACCAGGCTTCAGGCTCTGAGCTCCCAGCACAGAACCTAATGCAGGGCTCAACCCCATGAACCCTGAGATCATGACCTGAGCCGACGATGGATGCTTAACTTACTGAGCCACCCAGGTGCCCCAACCTCATTAATCTCATTACTGTATCTTGTTTCCCCAAGTGAAAATCCACTTTCCCCTTGACACCAACAGCTTGTTAAATATATAAACTAAGGATATTTAACTTTTTTAAATGATTATTATTATTTTTTTTTGAAAGAGAGACAGAGACAGAGCGTGAGTGGGGGAAGGAAAGGGACAGAGAGAGAGGGAGACACAGAATCCCAAGCGGGCTCCAGACTCTGAACTGTCAGCACAGAGCCCAACACACATTAACCTAGGAGCTGATGCTAGAATCCAGGAGCCGACGCTCGAACCCAGGAGCTGTGAGATCATGTCCTGAGCCAAAGTCCGATGCTTAACCAACTGAGCTACGCAGGTGCCCCTAAACTAGAGGTATTTAGCAAATTACTGCATTTTAAAGTGTTCTTGAAATAGTTCCTCAATATATCAGCTTGATATATTATTAGATTTGTTTGTTTTATTTTGCTTTAAATTTTTATAAATACTATTTTTAAAGCATTTTTAATTATATAAAATACTTACATGACTCCAAAGTCAAATCGACAAAACAGATATATTCAGAGGTCTAGCTTTTATTGCTTACACACACACACACACACACACACACACACTTCATTTCTGTCATATGGATAACTATTTCTTGAATATTATAGTTTTCTCCCTCCCCTTTCAGATTTTGACATAAGCAAATGTGCCTTGTGTATTCATATCCACCAATCAGTCTTGGAAAAACAGTTTCATACTATATATGTTTTTCTGCTTACATGTTTTTAAACCAATATGTACCAAAACTACTTCACAGTCATATAGAGTTATTTTTTTTAACTAGTTGATATTCTGTTGTATAACTGTAGTTTCATAGATTTCAGTCCCCTGTAGATGGACACTAAGCTGTTTTCACTCTTTTGCTCTTTTAAATAGAATTACAGTTATAGTCTTCTGTACACATCTGTCATATATTTGTCACCATAAGTTAAGAAAAGATTTCCAGAAGTGAGAGTGCTGTATGAAAAGGTAAAAGGATAAATACATCATTAATGTTACTAGATATTACCTAAATACTCCTCCATTAGAATTGTATAATTTTCCCTGGCCACCAACAAAAATGCTGATTTTACCACAGATTCAACATTTTCTATTGTCAACCTTTTGAACTTCTGGCATTTGATAAATTAGTGAACTTCTAATTTGTATTTCTCTAATTATGAACAAACAGAACATTTATTAATGTAATTTCAGGACATCTGCATTTCTTTTTATAAATTGATGCAGTTTATTTCCATCTACATATAATCAAAGTTATCAATTGTTTCCCTTATTATTTATGGATTTAAAAAATTGTTATGAAATGCTTCCCTATGTTCATGTTATAGAGAAAAGCACTGTTTTCTTCTAGAACCTTCATGTTCTCACATTTACATAGAAATTTCTGATAAATTTGAAATTCTTTTTCATTTGTCATGTTACAAAAGAATGCAACCTTATCTTCTTTTTTTAATGTGACTATCCATTAATATTATCTGCACTGACTTTAGAAGCCACATTTAAATACACATTTGTTTTCTGACCTTTTTTTGTTTCTTTTGTTTTTCCTCATTTTATTTTATTTTTTCTTTTTCCATTTTTTTAATGGCTTCAGGAGTGGAATTTAGTGATTCATATAACAGTACTCAACCCTACTTAATGCCCATCACCTATTTAGCCCATCCCCTCACCCAACAGCCCTCCAGCAAACCTCAGTTTGTTCCCTGTATTTATGCGTCTCTTATGGTTTGCCTCCTCTCTGTTTTTATCTTATTTTTCCTTCCCTTATCCTACGTTCATCTGCTGTGTTTCTTAAATTCCACATATGAGTGAAATCATA
This sequence comes from Panthera uncia, assembly GCF_023721935.1. Lineage (NCBI taxonomy): Eukaryota > Metazoa > Chordata > Mammalia > Carnivora > Felidae > Panthera > Panthera uncia. The sequence continues at coordinate 57,063,661 of NC_064812.1, read as the reverse complement.
TGTTATATATATTTCTCTGACTGAATTAGTTTTCCACATTGATTTTTCAGGCTAGAAATGACAGTGTTTAATTATGAATGATGTCTTTACATACTTTATAATATCAAATGGGTTAGCCATCCTCCATTTCTTCCCCTCAGTTTATTTCCACATCAGGATTTTCATGGTTGTCCTCGCATATTTCTAGTGCATGAAATTCATACTTTATCTATCATCTGTGTATCATCTACCTCTCATTATCTCTAATATAAAAAAGTCTTTTCTTCCATTTTAGATTTTATCCTTTTTTGGTAGTATACCAAATAATTTTTATATTTTGTATTGACTTTATAAGCTGCTATTTTATCAAATTATCTTGATTTTATAATAGTTTATAATAGTTTTCCCCCATGGATTCCTTTGGGCTTTTCAGATATATATCCTGTCATGCTAGAATAGATATAGCATTTCTTCCACCATTCCAATTCCTGTGCTTCTAATTCCTTTCTGTTTTCTAACTACATTGCTTAATATCTACAGCCCATATTCTGGGGGGTTGGCATCTTTATCTTTTTCAGACTTTAGCAAAAAAACCTTTTCTATTTCCATATTAAGTGAAAGGCTGGCTTTTGGGCTAAGGTACATATCTGATTATGTTAAGTATCCTCACAATTCTACTGTACTGAGGGTTTTAAATATAAAAGGGTAATGAATTTTGTCAAATATGTTTCCTGAAGTTACAGAAATGATTACATAATAATCATTTACCAAGCCCAAACGTATTAATTCAATGAATAATATTAATGATTTTCCTAATATTAAACTATGTATTCATCTCTGAAATAAACACCTCTTGAACATGCTGTGTAATTGGCCATATCTTATTAGAGATATTTATAATAATAATAATAATAAGTAAGATTGATCTATATTTTCTTTTTTGGGTCACTGATCTTTAACATATTTAAGAAATCATTGTTATATACTCCAACGTATAGGTGGGCAGAGGGAGAGAGAGAGAGAGAGAGAGAATCCTAATCAGTTTTCATGCCCAGCACCACACATAGGACTTGATCTCATGACCCTGAAATCATGAGCCAAAATCAAGAGCCAGATAGTTAACCAATTGACCCATGCTGGAGTCCCTTTTTCCAGTGTTTTCAAAATTGACCTTGTACTTTACAAGGACTGCTAGGTCTGTGTCCTTCCTCCACTTTTGTCTGAATACCTCTCTCCCTTTGCTTCTCCTGTCCTTGGCCTTCTCCATTTGGATTGTACTACCCCCAAACTTTCCTCAGTATAGGCTTTCAATAAAATAGGGCCACAGTAATGGACTGTATATGATGACATGTATGTGATTATGTGATTATGTTGCATGAAATTGTAGTGCTGGCCTTGTTCGAGTTTCTCTCTCCCTTGGTGACCCACATAACCCATACCCCATTTCTCTTATTGTTAAAATGTTATATCACCATAGTACAATCTGTCACAAGTAATAAACCAATATTGGCCCATGGCGATTAACTAAATTCCATACTTTATTCATGTTTTATTACTTTTTCCCTAAAGTCCTTTTTCTGATCTATGATATTATCTAGGACCCCACATTACATTTAGTCACCATGTCTTCTTAGCCTCCTTTGGACTGTGAAATTTCTCATATTTTTTTTTTTTTTTGATCGATGACCTTTAAAGTATTGAAGAATATTGGCCAGTTATTTTGTAGTATATCTTTCAGTTGGGGTTTGTCAATGTTTTTCTCATGATTAGACTGAGGTGATGAGTTTTAAGAGGATGATATGATCATATCGTATTAAAGGTACATGCCATCAACAGACTTATCCCTGGTTATGGTAACTGTGCTCAATGGGCCAAGTATCTGTTTGTCTTGTTTCTCTACTGTAAAATGACTGTATTCCCTCTTTCATTCTTTAATCTTTGAAATAAGTCACTCAGCACAACTCACACTGAAGAGGTGGAAAGATAAGCTCTACCTCCCTATGAAGAAAGTAGCTACATAAATTATTTGGAATTTTTCTCTATGGGAGATTTGTCTCTTGTCCTTTATTTGAAAAATATTATTCACTCATGTAATAATTTGAGTATTGACTCATAGGTATTCACTTTATACTTAAGCAATAACCCAATACTACATTAGATATTTTGTTGCTCAAAATATTCTGGCTTTGTCCACTGGGAGCTCATTCAGGTTATCTTTGTGTCCCTTTGACATGCCCCAATCCTTTTGGAGTTTTCAGTGCCTGCTTCTTTATTTTAAGACACTACGAGATGTCCTAGGCTCACTTGTGTATTCCCTGGCCCATCTCTTGACACCGCCTTTTCTCCAAGGACCCCTGGTTCCTTTTATTGTCAAATTGCATTAGAACTAAGATCTGGACACTAGGTTTGCCCATTCTTACTGAGTGTCATCGCTTCTATGTCTTCACAGTGGACGGAGGTAGGAAATACATGTAGATATTAACTCATGTATGCATACACATATATAGTTATTTCTGTATCTATATGGCTGAATTTATATTAAGCTAAACATGAGGTCATACTGATATCTTTGACTCCAGTGTAGTACAACCTGTTTCATTCTAGCCTTTTCCTCTTGCCTATCTGCACCTCTCTCTCCAAAAGTGAGAAGCCTGCCTTCTACCATTTACCATCCACTTAATTAATTCCAGTATCCACGTACAGCAGTGTCAGAATTGTTAACCCGTACCCGCAGGAGAAACAACTCTGCCAACTAGAAAACAGAGTGTATGTGTAGTGCCTTTTGTCTTTAGTCTCACAGTTTGCAGTCAAAACACTGCTTTCCAAAGTTATTCAAGTCCGAACTCGTTTTCCCACCCCCTCAGTAATGGACACCGTGTTAAGATGCTAAGTCTGTGGTAATTTGTTACACAGCAGGAAAAAACGAATAGATCTATATCCTGAAAAGTTTTTTGTTGGCTAGTTTTGAGATCTCATGGGTCCAAGAGCACTTCAGAATCATTCCAACTTACTGTAATTTCTTTGCCCCCACCCCAGATCGGACACTTTGAAGCCCACCTCCTACTTCAGCTGCTGTTCTAACCAGTCCACTGGGCCTCTCCGTGCGACTGTTGGTGAGTGTGTGGTCCACCAGCTCTTGATGGTCTCTCCCCACCCAATAATATGGGGGGTTAAAGAGATACCTTCCCACATGCGTATGCTGTTAAATTCCAGTGGCTTTTGATTTCTCTCTTATTCCTCTGTTCTATAGATTCTTGAGGAGGTTCCAAAAATATACTATTACCTGGGCCACCTTTCCATATTTTTGGTTGTTTTTTCATCCAAAACATTTACTTATTTATTTATTTTTAGTTACGTGTTAATTAACTTGAATTTAATTTTTTTAATGTTTATTTTAGAGAGAGACAGAGCACAAGTGGGGAAGGGGCAGAGAGAGAGGGAGACACAGAATCCGAAGCAGGCTGCAGGCTCTGAGCTGTCAGCACAGAGCCCGACACGGGGCTTGAACCCACCAGCCGAGAGTTCATGACCTCAGCTGAAGTCTGACGCTCAATCGACTGAGCCACCTAGGCGCCCCCTAACTTGAATTTAAATAAAATTTTTTTTTTAAAAAAGGCAATATGGAAAGACCAAAGATGTTCCCCTACATTAATCTCCTTCAGGTTAACAGGTACAGGACTTGTCGGCTGCAGAAATTCTTGTCAGGATGTGACGCAGACTGTCGCATCTGTTTCTTACTATTTGCTGTAAACAAAGACACGGTGGTAGGCCTACCCATTTATCATCATTCTTTCATTTCCTTATTTGCCAACTCGACTGTGCCAACATGTTAGAAATGGATAAAGCTTAACATAATTTTAATATATCAAGAAATATATTAATAAAATATTTTAGAGTTAAAAAAGGATTTATTTATTTATTTATTTATTTTAGGTGTAAGAGCACTCCAAAGTGTTTTTTCACAGAACGAAAGGGGAAGGAGTCTCTAAACTCTTCTTTTCTTACATAAAGGGGGAACTTTCAAATTAGAGTCTAAGTTGAAAATTCGTTCTCTCCATTCCACGGAAAATGGCTGCTATGTGACTTCCTGTGTAAGATTATTAAGTGTCCTTCCAACAATATTTGTTGTCAACTGTTGGGCTTAAAAGGGACTTTTGTCATCATCAACATGATGACGAGAAATAACGGAGGTCCACGAAAGATTGCAAAATTCCGCAGTTAAATTACAGAGATGGAATTAACAACTTAGCAACCAGCTTAGCAACATAACTACACTCAGCACACGCTGCAGCCTCTCTTACATCATGCTGAAGTTTCTTCTGTTTTCCACTGAGGGCTAGGATTATTGCCCTGAAGAGGCATCCAATGGTTTTAGGAAAATAAGTAAGTATTCCGGAGAGTGGAATTTCACAAACAAAGGCAAAGGAATGTGGCACATCGGAGCATTTTGTTATTCTGCTTATGTAGTATTTTGATCATTTTTTTTTTTTTACTATGATCATTTAACTTAATGCCTAGGACAGTAATTCTTATTCTTGTGTATGGATCATTTTAAGATCTTTTTGACATTCTGGTCCATTAAATTTTAAGTGGTACATAAGAGTTTATATTTCTAATTTCTAGCAAGCCCTCAGGTGATGCCACCTTGAATAGCAAGGGCCTAGAAGACTTATTAAGGATCCAAGTAGCTATGCATCTCCTAATTTTAAAGAACACTTTGATATATATATATATATATATATATATATATAATTTATTATATTACATATATTATATATATCATACACACACACACATATATATATATATATATATATATGCAAACTCTATATACATATATATGGAGAGACAGAGAGACAGAGTGAGGCAGAGATTTGCATGAGATTTAATAGGATTTATGTCCTAAAAATGTTAAGAACCATTAGCCTACATGATAGGGTTCAAATTCCCTAGGATAAAATGTAAATTCCTACATAACATTCCTCACTGTATTTTCTTTAAGTGTCCTTTAAGTTGCTTGCAGTCTAGCTATGCTCAGGACTTATCATAAAGTTGAAAATCATATATGATTCTTAATAGTTCCCACTTCGAGTAGAATTAGAATCTCCTCTTGTTCTCATAAATCACTTTCAGATACCTGCATTCATTCTTCAGCTAACATTTATGATCAACTTTATTTGTATATTATATTTTGTACCGAGTCTTAGGGATATAGAGATATGCAATGATCTCTACCTGTGGCATTACTGTAATTATTTGTTAAAAGATACTTCACTTAGTAAAGTGTTCTCCTTGAACATTTACCAAGTGTTGGTTCGTTAAATAAATAGAAAAGAAAGAAAGAAAGAAAGAAAGAAGAGAAAGAGAGATGGAGGGAGGGAAGGGGAAGAGAGAGAGAGAGAGGAGAGAGGAAGGATGAAGAGAAAAAAAAAGAAAGAGAGAGGAAAGAAGAAATAAAAGAGAGGAAGGAAGGTGTTGAGGTGAAAAGAACCAGTGCGGCAGGTATGAAAGGGCTGGGTTGGAAAGTCTGAAAACTATGAAGCACAGCGCTGGTAGTCAGGAAGACCACAGCCTATTGGGACTGCAGCTATTATGTATGAAAGATCATGAGATATGTTACTTTAAAATATTTTTTGAAAGTAATGACCCATAGAATCAGAAATATATCTAACGGAAAATCTTATGGGGGACCGTCACAACATTGTGTTTTTTCCCTGTCATACACATTCCCTGTTAATAGTACAAGAACTATTTAGAATAAAAGCTAATACTGATCTTTTTCCAAATTTCTGGTTTAGAAAGATCATAGGATAATCCAATTGGATAGACAGGTAGTAGACAAGAAAACACACAGTCAAGATGGTCGTGTGAGACTGTCCCTCATTTATTGGTACAAAGCATTATTTAGTTTTCTCAGAAACATCTGCTCACTAGGTTTAAAGGTTATCAGACAGAATTCACAAATATTGGCTTACAATTTGTAAGGGTTATTTCCATGATACTTGGTATTTGGGGGAGTTGTTGCTGCTAGACATATTCCTTTGTCACAAGGATCCTCACATAGCTCCGAAAAATAGAGGCGCAGTGGGAGAAGCTGGCAAAAAAATTTGCCATTTGATTCACAAAACTCTTCCACTGGGAGATGTCCTTTTGCTTTGAGAATCCCTGTGGTATGTATTGCATGAAGTCAACTAAAAATAAATAATTACTGCACTGTAAGAAACCATGTGAAAAGTTTGATGAAATGCAGGTTGACGAATAAAAGCAAATAGCAACACCTAAAATAATTTACCAAGAGCTTACAAAATAATTCACCAGATACATGTCTAGACATCTGAAGTTTCACCTAGTGAAAGGGCTGTAGAGAATATTCCTTGCCCACCTCACTGTGTTTAATTCCCTTTTACTCATTGTGCCAAGGTCTGGCCTCATCAGATGCATGCTATTCCTGGTGAATTGAAAAGAAGTTGTACAGATACCTGGCCATTATTAATCACTGCCTCTATTGTCAAAAGCTATTTCCCGATATTTTATCTCATTCCATCTAAAAATTATTCTGATGTATTTATGGTTGGCTCTTCTTTTGTACTACAATTTGGCATATGAAAATGGTGCTCTACAAATCAGACAGTAGTGAAAGTAATAATTTGTCCACACAAATTAGACTCTGATGTACTACTATTCTCCAATGTCTCTCATATTCGCCTTTGTATTTCCAACCACTGTGGATTTTTTTTTTTTAGATGTGCAAAGAAAATTGCAGCTATTTAAAATAACCTAGAGAGGGAGAACTGTAGGCAATATCCTAACTACCTTAGCCCTTTACATTTCAGCACGCTTGTTGCCAAGGAAACCACTTGGGACTTTAGGGAAATTTGTGGATATTTAAAATGGATTGTGCCCGTACATAGATAGACACTTGCACAATTCACATTGCAGAATAAAAAGCTTCCAGTCTTGCAATATTAAGCCTGGAATTTCAAGGACTGAAGATGGGAAATAACAAAATGCAAAGGCTTATTCACTTATATGCCAAAGAATGTGCTGTATATAGTATTTCAGATTATTCGGCTAGGCTGTTAAAAAAAAAAAAAAAAAAAGTAAAATCTAGCCGGAAGAGTAAAGAGTGCAATATAAACCTTATAAACATTACATTTTCATTTGTATTTGTGATTTGCAAGTTGAACACTGCATCAGCATTTTAACAATTAACTCCCAAGATATATTTCAGTTTTTAAAATCTAAAAAGGAAAGCAAATGCATTCTTGCTGGTGCACTGTTGGAAATTGGCTGAATTTTACATAAATGTAAACATGAATCTTTCCTCACCATACTGTGAGCAAAGTGCAGAGATTAGAGGAGGATAAAGAGAGGTTAACGTATCAAAATCCCCAAACTAGTTTTTCAGTTTTTCTGTGTTTGTGTCTGTCCTCTTATTCTTTATTCTTTTATAAATTTCTGCTGAAGATGTGCTGTTTCTAGTGAGACAACCAGCTGCAGAGAAGAAAGCAGATGGACAAAATGACTTGCAAACATTACCTTCACATATTCGCGTGGTTTAATTTTGAACCTATACTCAGATTCTTACTCTCCTTAGACATGCAGGTTGAATAGACCATACCCTCCATGTACTCTCATCACAGGGGAGATTGGGCTTTACCCTGTGTATTTAAGGAATACCGCAGTCCCCACCTATGCATCTTTTTATTTTTTAATATTTATTTATTTTTGAGAGAGCACAAGTGGGGGAGGGGTAGAGAGAGAGGGACAGAAAGTCACAAGTAGGCTCTGCATTGTCTGCACAGAATCCCATGTGGAGCTCTAACCCACGAGCCATGAGATCATGATCTGAGCTGAAGTTGGATGTTCAAGTGACAGAGCCACCCAGGTGCCCCCAGCTATGCATCTTAATGGACTCTAGAACATCTGTGCAAGAGGTCTGCAAAGCAGCAGATCTCTGTTCAGACAATGTATGTGCTTTGTTTTAAGAAAGATTTAACTGAGGTATGGTGACATAGGAGTTTCTACCTTCCAGAGTTCCAGAGTGTGAATAATGAAAATCTGTGGTCAGAAGTAAAGGATAAGATGCAACTCAAAAATAAACAGTGTGCAAACCTCCTAATAATTTAATGTTATGAGGTATTGCAATTTCCATCGCTTTTATTCTTGGACATGTGTTTCCAATGAAAAAGTAGACAATTATACAAACATCACCTTCATATACTAGCTGAAGATTCATAATGAGCCCAGGTGGCTAACCACTTTCCTGGTCCAAATCGCTTCTAAGATAGTTAAAATGATACAAAAATTGGAGGGACGATGCATCCATACCAGAAGTTAATAAAAGGTATTATTTAACTGAAAATAACACAGAGGAATTCAGCTAGATATTTTTTAGATAGAGTTCAACTGAAAAAATTTTAATGAGTAAAACCAGAATGACAATGCAGAAAGACAAGAGATAACTATTTGGACCCAGCAGAAGCAGCTTAATTGATAGGGGCACAGCACTAGAGACAAGGTTGACCTATGGGAAAGGCAGAGAGCCTTGGGATCTTTTTCTCTTTTTCTCCGGGACAAAGAACATTAGAAAGAAGTTCCCTGGGGATGCCTAGGGCACCTCCAAATAAAAACAAAATTAGTGGGCATCCACACCTGCCCCCCACCCATATGTCTGGGCTTTTCTCTGCATTAGCGGGCTTTCCACCAGATACAACAGGCAGCGACGTCACTTGGACAGTGAGAAAGAAAAGGGTTAGGATACCCCCTCAATTTTGGAAATATGTTGGTTATTGATAATATCTCATCATCCAAGGTTGGGTGAAAACAACACCATAGCACGTAGCTTATAAAAAGATTATAGCTAAAGAGGAGGTGAGCACAGCACCTCAAAATCAAAGAACAAAACTACTTCAAAATAAAATAAATACTACAGCACAAAGAAGCAGATTTTAGAAAGTGTCTGCTTTGTCTTGCAGTAAAAAGAGAAAGAAATGAACACCGTGAAACAAGAGATGAAAGATGAGAGGATAAGACAATAGACAGAGATATAAAAAGGAGCGAGCTGGGAGCCAGACAGCAGAGCAGAAGGAGCTGAATGAGATAAGGAAAAAAATGAAAGGAAACGAAAGATACAATAACTAATTTTAAAACTGCTTTGAAAGCAGTAAAGAATCCATACTGTACAAACGGAATCAAGGAAGCGAAAGCTGAAATTTTGAGCTGCTTAAAGTATTTATTATTTGGCAACAATAAATTGTTCATGGTTTCACTAAATTTTAAAAATCACAAGTATTAGGGTAACCTGGGGGGGTGAGAAATGAAGATTACATCAGAAGTTGATATATGTTTTAAAAATCTAATAAGTAAATTTAAAAATAATCACTTGAGTAAAAACAACACAAAAGTTCGATACCATTGGGAAGCTCCTAAACAGTATTAAGTAAAAAAAAAAGTACATTAGATACATAAAAATACATAAAAATGAGCGAGGGGAAATAAACAGATACATAAGAAAATAAGAAGGGAATGCCTAAGCCAATAATTTTGAAAAGCTAACTGAAATACATAATGTTCTAGGAAATATATAAACTAAAAAAAAATCCCAAAGTTCAATGATTTTAAAAGGACAATTATCACAAAACATATTTAGTAATCAATATTCCAGATTTCCTAAGGAGAGTTTTCAGATGCATTTGGTATTATAATTTCTTTCAAATTTACAAGAAACAAATAATTGTCTCCTAGAAATAGTTCCAGGGCATAGGAAAGGAAGAAAGCCATGCTAACTTGCTTCTAGAAGATAACATAACCCTTCAGCAAAACCTGACATAAAAACTAAAGACAGAACTCATTTAAGACTTAAAAACAAAAAGAATATTGTTAATGAAATACTAGCAAAACAAATCCAGAATCTTTATTAATCAAATAATATAAACATATCCAGGTAGGGTCTGTTCTAGTAAGATTATGAAGAATCGGTATTAGAAAGCCCTATTAATGTGTAGTCATATGTAAGAAGCAACAAAAATTATATAATCATCATAGTTGCTGAGAAGATATTTAATAATATTAAATATTCATTCCTGGGATAAAAGTGGTTTCAGCTAACAAAAAAAAAAAAAAAAAACAAAACCCAGAATCTTCCTTAATATAAAAATTATATAAAGCCCTAATGGTGCAGCAATGTCACTTCTCCCCCAAATTATCTGCAGATTCAGTTGAATCCTAATTAGAATCCCAACAAGCAATTGTGTAACGATGTGTGTGTGTGTGTGTGTGTGTGTGTGTGTGTATAAATGGACAAGCTGAAACTAAGGTGTATATGAACCCGCCAATATGGAAGAACGAAGTTTGTGATTTTATATTAATGGGACCCAAACTTATATAAACCTATAGTAAAAAGATAGTGTGGTATTTGCAAAAAGATAGACAAATAAAATAAGAGAATGGAATGTGGAATCCAGAAGGTGGGGGAAGAATGATTGAAGTCAAAAAGGAGTTAGGAGCCAAAGCTTCTAGGGTATTGTGAGCCCTTGCAAGGACTTTGCCTTTACTCTGAAGGAGACTGGAAGTCAATGGAGTTCTCTGAAGTGACAAAATCTTATTCATATTTTGAAATGATCACTCTGGCCATTGTGCTAAGAACAAATGGTAAAGAAGACAGAGATGAGACAAGGGAGAATGATTTGAAGGCTAGCATAGGGGCACCTGGGTGGCTCAGTTGGTCAAGGGACCAACTTCCGCTCGGGTCATGATCTTGTGGTTCATGAGTTTGAGCCCCATGTCGGGCTCTGTGTTGACAGCTCAGAGCATGGAGCTTACTTCAGATTCAGTGTCTCTCTCTCTCTCTGCCCCTCTCCCATTCATGCTCTGTCTCTCTCTCTCAAAAATAAATAAACATTAAAACATTTTTGATGGATAGCATAATAATTTAAGCAGGAGATCGTGTTGGCTTGCACCATTGGATTTGGTAAGAGGTAGATTCTGAATTCATTTGGAAGGATCTGCTGATGGATTGGGTAATGTGAGAGAGAAATCAAGGGTCACTCCAAAGTTTAGATCCTAAGATAGAGGACTAAGCAAATGGTAAATTACCGAACTGGGAAATATTGTGGGAAAAATATTGAGTAGGGAATCAGGAATTCCTTTTTAGATAAAATAAGTTTGAAATGTCTATTAGATATATCCAAGTGAAGATTTCAGTTAAAAGCTATTGGATATCTGAATCTGGGGTTCAAGAGAGATGTATAAATTGGAAGTCATTTAGTGTATACTTATGTTTAACCTTATGGTAGAGTGTCTCACCTAGGGAGTAAGAAATGTGTGGAGTTGTCCCTGGGTCACTTCATAACTGGAGTTAGTACCCATTCTGACAAAGATCACTTCTGCCTCAGGGAGAACGAAGACTTGTAATTGGCCATTGGTTTTGGCAACATGGAGAGCAGTTACTTGGACAAAATGTGTGTTGGTGTAGTGATGGGAGCTAAGGAGTGACTTGCGAGAGTTTAAGAAAAAAGTAGGTTTGAAAGTAGATCTTATTATTAGATGATATTAATGCATACATTTAATTTTCTGGGTGTAAAAAAAGCATGTGGTTTTGTAACAGAATATCTTTGTTCTCAGGTGACATAGGCTGATGCATTAAGGTGCAAAAAGTCATGATGTCTGCAACTGAGATTTAAAATATTCAGGGGAAAAATACATCTCGTGGGATAGATAAAGAAAATGTGGCATAAGAAAATAAGAGAAAAAAAAATTAGGGACAACAGCAAGCTTTTCTTTGAAGGAATTTGATGTAAAGCAGTGGAAAGAAAGAAGAGATGGATGGAAAGGGATGGTCAAGAGAAGATCTTTATATATGAGTGACATAGCAACATGTTAGACCCTGGGAATAATCCAGAAAGTGGAAAAACTTGACGATGCAGTGAGTGAGGTATGGTTGCTAAAGCAATGTAACTAGGGAGACTAGATGTGATGGAATCTAGTGCACCAGGAGAGGCATTAGCCTAATTTTTATTTTCTTCTTGTATTTCTCCATACTTTCTAGATTACTTACAATATATATATGGTATATATATATATATGAGATATATATATGAGATATATATGTACGATATATATATATATCTTTTGTATATATTTAATCACCTTCTGTAATGCATTTAAAAGCAGAAGCAGCATTGAACTAACTTTTTTAAAAGTGAAAACAAAAGTAAAAAAGATCTAATAGCAAAATATGAAAAAACACCAAATAATATATCATGAAAGTATTTCATACAAGGTGAAAACATGTCAAGAATACATTAGATAACGTGCTTTGTGGATAGAGGAGAGACAGGGAAAGGAGGGGTCTGCAAACCCCTCACCTATGAGGCACACCCAGCCCTCTACCTGTTTCTGTAAAGTCGCAGGAACACCACTGCCCTCATTTGCTTACATATTGGTTATGACCGCTTTCACACCAAAGTGGCAGAGGTGAGAATGTGTGCACCAGAAAGCCTAAAATATTGCTACTTGGCACTTTATGGAAAAGAGTTTGTGAACGATAGAACCTTGCTATTCAAAATGTAGTCTCCAGACTGACAGCATTAGCACCACCAGCTATGGATAAGAAATGCAGGATATCTGGCTCCACCCCAGACTTACTGAGTCAGAATATTTCATATTAACACACCTCCCAAGTGATTCAAATGCACATTAAAGTTATAGAAGCTCTTACGTGGAGTGCATCCTGAGATAGAGAATATACTTTCCTCTTGTGCTCAGGTAAAGAGACCTGAGTTCTTTGTCAGCCTTACCACCAATATTCTTTAAAGTTTTAGTGTATTATGCATTAATATCAGATATGATTTTTAACTTCTTTTTATTTATTTTTTATTTTTTAATTTTTTATTTTATTTTATATTATTTTTTTTAACATTTATTTATTTTTGAGACAGAGAGAGACAGAGCATGAACAGGGGAGGGTCAGAGAGAGAGGGAGACACAGAATCTGAAACAGGCTCCAGGCTCCGAGCGGTCAGCACAGAGCCCGACGCGGGGCTAGAACTCACAGACCGTGAGATCATGACCTGAGCGGAAGTCGGACGCTCAACTGACCGAGCCACCCAGGCGCCCCTTTTAACTTCTTTTTAATGTTTATTTATTTTTGAGACAGAGAGAGACAGAGCATGAACGGGGGAGGGGCAGAGAGAGAGGGAGACACAGAATCCGAAGCAGGCTCCAGGCTCCAAGCTGTCAGCACAGAGCCCCACGCGGGGCTCTAACTCTCTAGCTGTGAGATCATGACCTTAGCTGAAGTCAGCGCTCAACCGACTGAGCCACCCAGGAGTCCCTTATTTTTAAAACTTCTTATTATTCAGTCTGTAACGTATTTTGGATCATTAGTGGATGAAAACCTCAACAGAAAGATGCCCTGAAGTGGTAACTTTCCTAAGGTTGTTGGTTATAGGAAGATTTCATAACACTTGCAACCCAGATTGAGCCAGTGAGTGTTTTCCAACCTTAACTGCTCCAGCTTTTAGGCTTTGCAAATTCACCAGGCTGAGTTCCAGAATCAAAATTTCAACCGCTATCATCACATTCGGATGGTCTATCCTGAACCCTGTCCCCTCAAACACAGACAAAACACAAAGTATGCAGTATTCCAGCCAATAAGCTGTAGTTGAAAAGGCAAAACCAGAACCTGAACAGGTCCATCCAAACAGTTTTTAATTATCCAATGGGAAGTCAAGACTACCACCTTTATTTGATTTCAGAATGTGATGTACAGGGGCGCCTGGGTGGCTCAGTCGGTTGAGCGTCCGACTTCACCTCAGATCACGATCTCACGGTTCGTGAGTTCGAGCCCCGCGTCAGGCTCTGGGCTGATGGCTCAGAGCCTGGAGCCTGCTTCCGATTCTGTGTCTCCCTCTCTCTCTGCCCCTCCCCCATTCATGCTTTGTCTCTCTCTGTCTCAAAAATAAATAAATATTAAAAAAAAAATTAAAAAAAAAAAGAATGTGATGTACAATGTCATAGCAAATTTACTTTCTTCATTATATTCTTGAAGGTCCTATTTTAATTGCCTCAATGTATGGAGTACACACTAATTGGAAGGTTTAGAGAGATGCAAAACAGTAGATTATTCCTATACATAAGTAATTAAATTTAAAACAAATATTTATTGAGCTCTACACAGGACAAGGTAGTGACAACAATTTAAGAATCCTCAAAGGATTAACTAAAAGTTACCAGATTTATCTGATAAGTGAGAAAATTCAATTTTTTTCACACCCTGTTTAACTACAAGAACACAAGAAAATGTAAACTTTATTTAGTATATTTCAGTACCTTGGAGTTGTGAAATTTTGTTAAACAACTGGAGTAAATCAGGTATTTTTAGGTCAAAATAATAATTTAGAGTATTAACTTTTTATACCTTGCAAAGGAAATTTGAAAAGTAAAATTATATATACATAATAATATATTATATATATTTTACCTTGGGTAGGGAAGAGCGGCATGGCTGAAACATGGATGTGTCTCTAAAGATACATAGCACTAAAACATAAAGAAAACTTTAATACCTAAAATAAAAATGTTCTATTTAAAACCAGTTTTGTCACATGTTTAATTTTAATTTATAGGTAATTTAGCAATAGCTCTATTTTTATTTCTAAGGTTTAATAATAAACTTGAAAAAATACAGTTAAGTTTTATTAAACAAGTTAGATTGAAAAAATTATGTTTCACATTGTCTAGCGTTCCCTGGATTTTTTTTTTTTTTTTGTATTTTAATTAGCCATTTTCAGGTTATGTTTCACTTTATTTTCTTTTCAATTGATTTCTATGAGGGCTTTGTATTTTTTAATATAATTTAAATATCAAAAAAATATTGAAGATGGCCAGTTAGTGAATTTGTGACATATTTAAACTTAATCTAGGTCCAGGTGGGAAAACCACAAAACTGAAGTGTCAGCTTGGCAACTCATGTTTTTCTGAGGTACATAGAATTTGAAATGTTAAACCAGTTTCAACAAAGATTTATATGGCAGCCATTGATTCATGGGAATTTTGGAAAAGGAGAATTTCATTTTTTATTTATGATTCATTCATTCATAATCTCATAATGTTCTATGTCCTAGGCACCATCCGTGAACCCAGGACAAGTGCATCACCTTGTTAGAACTTGTCTTCTAGTGAGTACCAAATGTGGGTATTGATACCACCAAATAAATACATCAGCTCTATTGAAGCTAAGAGTGAACAGCACTATGAAGGTAGTGAAGTGGAAGTCAAATTTGAGCAGTGGCATGAATTATGTGGATGAGAGATCCAGTAGATTGCCTAAGGAAAGACATTTCCTGGCATAGAGCAGACAAGAAGAAATGGCCCTAGATCGGGCATGAGCTTGGTATGTTTGAGGAATGATGAAAAGCTTTGTAACCACGATAAGTGAAGGGGGCAATAGGAGAAAATAAGGTCAGAGAAACAGGCAAGACTCAGATCATATCAGACTCTATATAAGATTTCTGGGTTGAATTTCACATGTAATTGAGATGCATTGGAGAGTTACACATAAAATAATTTGATGTGTATTTTTAAAATCTGCTCTGGCTTCTTGTACAGAATAGATGGTGGGGTGTGAAACTATTCACTGGGATAAGAGTAAGAGAGTGGGTGCCATTGTTCACACAAGAAAGAACAGGCTGAGAAGTAGTTGGACTCTATGGTATGAAGATATTGATGGTGAGACAGAGGCTATGGGGTTGGAACAGAATTAGGGAGAAGGTCCGGGCATTTCACCTGACAGCTAGAGAGAGAAGAGTTCCATTTAGTGAGATTGGGGAAAATTAGGACTAAGTTTGAGGTAGAAAATCAAAGTTTCTATTTCAAACATGTTCTGTTGAGATCTCATTACTCCTCAAGTGAGCCTACAATTTTAGAACTCTGGGATAAGAGCTGAGGTGAACCAAGTCATCAAGAGTATAAACTGAGAAGAGAAACAATCTGAGGCCTGAGCCGTGAGAAAGGGGACAGACTTAGCAAAGTGACAGCAAATATGTGACACAGGAAGTAAACTATAGAGGTGACTTGAAAACATAGTGAGTGAAAGGAAAGTTAAAAACAAACAACAAAAAAAAAAAAAACAAAAAAAAAACCTCTCTCAAGAAGAAAGAGATCAAACTGTCAAATGTTGCTGAGGTTGAACAATGTGAGCCCAGCAAGATGAATATTAGATTTGGCAAGTGGATGTCATGAGTGACCTTGAAAAGAAAAGTTTCTGCAGAGCAAAGGGGCACATTCCTGATGGAAATGTGTAAAAGAGAGAATGAGGGATTTCCATTTCTAGTCATATGGTTGACTAGATTTTGCAGAAAAACACTTCCTAGAGCAGAGCACCTGAAAAAGCTGCCTAAAATATAAGACACATCTCTTTTTAAACATGGCTGAGCTGTCAGTAAAGTGAGAGAAGCAATACAAAGCAAGAAACAATAAAGAATTATGATTACAAAGAAGTATACCCCAAGAGCTCTGCTCATCCTGGAAGCCTGAGTATGGGTTTAATGACCTACAAGCATTAGGAGATGAAAGCAAAGTCTTAAGGCCTATGCAACTTGTAAATCAGATTAGAGACCTATAAAGCCAAGATACTCTCAATGGATAGATCAGAAAAAACATTCACTCCAAAGAGAAAGATTTGTTTTATTTTGAACTTGTTCATTGACCTGCATCTTCAGGGGAAAGAGTGTGTTTTCAGTCATATGCAGAACACTTGTATTATGTTAGGTAGAAGTATGACTTCATTATTGTCATATTTATTTGGAGATTAAATGCAGATTAAGGAGATAGATACAGGTACCAAACTTACAATGGGTGAATTTGCAGTGGTTAATTTTGTGTGTCAAACTGGCACACAAACTAAGGTACCCAGATAATTGGTCTTATGTTATGGATGTTTCTGTGAAGGTGTTTTCTGGATGAGATTAACATTTAAATCAGTGGACTCTGAGTAAAGTGGATTATTCTCCATACTGTGGGTAGGTGCCATCAATCAGTTGAAGGCTTTAAGAATAAAAGACAGATCTTCCCTGAGCAAGAAGGAATTCTGCCTCCAGACCACCTTTGGACTCAGGCTGCAACATCGGCTCTTCCAGGGGCTTCTCCAGACTGCTGGCATTCCCTACAGATGGATAGATAGATAGAAAGATAGATAGATAGATAGATAGATAAAAGAGGGAGAGAGAGAGAGAGAGAGAGAGAGAGAGAGAGAGAGAATGAGTAGTCCAGTAGATTATCTAAGAAGGAAAGTTTCCTGACATAGTTGGAACAGCCCCTAGATCAGGGATGGGCTTGGAATGTTTCAGAAATAGTGAAAATCTTTATAACCTTATGAACTTGTGAAATCTGAGGAATAGTAAAAGCTTTTCCATTTGTTTATGTATATACATATACATCTTATTGATTCTGTCTCTGGAGAACCTTGAATAATATAATACTAACATTTATAAGAAGTCAAAAATTCCAAGATAAAAATATATCCACATTGTAATAAATCTACAAATCTCCTAAGACAAAATGATAAAACAATAATAATAATAATCATAACAGTAATAATAATAATAATGTTTCAAAATGTTTAGAAAAAATTCCTACAAATGAACAATAGAGTGACAACTAACTTCTCAAAGGCAATAAGGAAGGAAAATGTTAACAAATATTATTTCCAAATAAATAGTAAATATAAATCAATAAGCAAAATGTCTTGAAAGTCCTCAAAAAATAGCAGTAGACACAGTACTTTATAGTTCAAAATTATAATTTGAGGAAAGAAAATAGAGCCATTAGAAGAGAGAGAGAGAAAAAAAAAAGATCCTGAATGAGTTTACTACCAACAGACCTTCAATATCTGAAAATCCAAGGGATATACTTCAGGGGGGAAAGTGGGGATGGGGATGATCAGAGAAGGAAATTTGTAAAATGTTAGAAAAAAGTAATTGTAAACTTGCCGGTAACCCCAAATATACCTGATTAAACCATAACGATGATACCCAATTTGTGAACTTAAAAATGTAAGTAAAATTAAGTAAATTTAAGTAAAAGAATGAGAAAAAGAATGAGAAACGAGAGAAAAGGAGAAACAGACAGCACAAAGTAAGCTGATGAGAATGAATCCAAGCATAGCAGTAATTACAATCAATTTAAAGGAACAAAATTTTTCAACTGAAAGATGTAAAAATAAGCAAACCCAACAATATGCTGTGGACGAGAAAAATATTTTCAAAATCAGGATTCATAAAAAATAAAAATTAAAAGATAAGGAGTGCCTGGGTGTGTCAGTTGGTTAAGCGTCCGACTTCAGCTCAGGTCATGATCTCACGGTTCATGAGTTTGAGCCCCACACTGGGGTCTCTGCTATTAGCACAGAGCCTGCTTCTGATCCTCTGCCCCCTCTCCCTGACCCTCCCCATCTGATTCTCTCTCTCTCTCTCTCTGTGTCTCAAAAATAAATAAAAACATTGAAAAAAGAAAATTAAAAGATAAAAATTAAAAGTCTGGGCACAATTAAGGGATGAAACACACAGTAATTGGAATAAGGAAAGATTAATATAATGAAAAATTATGATAAAGCAGTAACTATAAAAATGTAACGAGAACTCAAAGAGTCCCAAGGACAGAAAGAGAATACACAAGAAAGGGCTGATTTGGAAGGGGAAAGAACACCTCGAGGCTGGATATCAGACCTCATTGCAGAAGGTGTGGGTGCAGCCCAGGACAGCCCAGGAGATTTGCTGGATTTCCATTTCATTTATCCCTAAGCACTAATGGAGCCCAAAAAGTCACAAAGTCTCAGGGGCGCAATTGTGACTGTGTAGCTAGTAGATGGTTTTGCCCACATTGAGCCTACATTATAACGTTTGGCTCCCCACTGGAATAACAATGTAACACTCCAGAATCCATATTCTCATACTGAAGACCAAACCAAATCAAACAAAAAACAAATCCCTTATTCTCCCATTTAGTTTAAACACTACAATTTGTCTAATTTTCACTGAATCAATTTTCACTCTTGCAACACCTCTGCTTCTCTTCTGTAAATCATTTCTAACATTGTTTGTATGTCTTTAGTGCATTGAACCTAATAAAACACACAAAAGACTATTTTTATCATGTCCATTCTTATAAGATTTGTCTTTTAATGTGTTTGAAGTACACTAAACTTTGTATCCAATCGGTCCCTTCCAAACCTACTTTGTTCTAGGGTTTGTACTTTTTTTTTTTCCTCCTATTCCATCCTGCTATATACATGTAATCTTAATTGCAGAATTCTTGTTTTTTCCATTAATTGAAATACTAAGTAGAACAACTCTTAAGACATTTGATGTGGGAGGACATTCTTAAATTAGCATCCATGCTGGCCCAAGTGATTCTAAGCTTTTACCTTTGGGTTCAGCCCTCAAACCATGTAGATGAACTAAGAACACAATGAAAAATACTCCAGAGGTGCTCTGGGTAATTAGAATGTCACAGGCAGGGGTTGGGGTAGGGGGTTTGAATTGAAAGCCTTCCTAATATCAATCTCTTTCACTTCTTTTAAGCCCCTTTGCCTATATAACCTATCTGTGAGATATGTTCTTTACAAAACTATGTATTGTATCCCACTCTTCTAGGTGATCACTAGATTGCATGCTAATTATTCTGTTGCCTTCAGAGAAATCCACAGAGAAATTGCCCTATCTGTCATTTACAGAATCAACCTTCCTTCCTTAAACAAGGCAAAACAAAACAAAACAAAACAAAACAAAACAAAACAACAAAAAATGGAAACAACAATCTCTTCCATAATCCTTCCATAAGTTATCAGAAGAATGAACTTTTATTATCTCCTACCATCTAAGTAATTTTTATTTTAAAGCTACGGCAGTTTAGATCTCTGACTTTCTCTATTTTTGTGGGGTTATTTTTTAAAAACTATTTAAGTCAGAAAATGGTATATACATATGCAGATATATGTATATACATATACATATTTGCATGTTTTTTTTTTTTCCGAAACAAGATAAAAAAGGTAGCAACCCGGTATTTACTCCCTGCCAAATGCCAAGAATTGTACTACATGATTCACATATGTTAACCTTAATCCCTTTGACAGTGTATATAAGTATTATCATACTCATTTTATAGTGAGGAAATGGAAGTTCATACCATTTCATTTTATAGCGAAAAAACGGAAGTTCATAAAAGTAAAGAAACGTGTGAGTGAGAGACCTCTAGTCTCAAGCTTTCTCTCTCCAGGTTCCATGCTCATATTATTCTGTTACTAGTTTTTCCTCACACTTTTTTTTTTTATCACGTTCACTTAAAATAAAAGAGGAATGCTTAAATTTTTTGTCATAACTTCAACATTAATTGTACATATACAGCATCTTTATATGCTTTTATTCTTTTAATCCCTTTATTCCTAACCTCAAAACACTTAAAATATTCTTTAGAATCTATTTATTTATTTTTTAGAATATGTTGTGAAGAGGAATAGTGCCTTCAAGGAACACTCATCAGCATTTTGTAAAAAATACCCTAAGTAAAGGTAATTCCTGTGACTGACTGACCTGCATTTTCTCTGAGCCTCAGTTTCCTCTTCTATCCATGAGAGGAGGTGGCCTTCATAATCTGAATCCATTTTAGCTCCAGGGTTCTGTATTGTTTTGTCCTTCCTTCATTTAGACCAGTGGGTCATTTTCATTATAGTCATAAAAGCTGATTTAGTTTGGCTTGATCTCGTCCGTCCAAACCACTACCTATGGACGTATATGTAGATACAGCCGGATGGAGGGGGATACGAATAACTGACAGCAGTACGGGACCTTTATGTGGATCTTTGCCTTTCACACAGCATGTGGGCAAGTGGGGAAGGTGTACTTTTCATTTGATCAGTCCAGAGCACAGCTATGTTTGGTGCTCTCATTGCTCTACTTAAAATTCTCTTATGTTCTTGTCAAAAAAGTGACCTGTTCTATTTTATATATGAAAGCTCCACATTAAAAGAATATGAGGTAGCAAATATCTTTACTGAAGCACTGTTGGCAGCTGAAATCACTGACAACTTCCTGGCTGTGATTCATAATCTATATTGGTGCCTTTGAGACAGCAGGCTATTGATTTTTCCCTGTCTATAATCCAAGACCATATACAGAGCTTGTTAGACATCTGTGGGAATATAAACTGAGTTTTGGTACAAGTTAGGAAGGTTCTCTTAGCGGGGCATGCAGTTTTTGTCTTAGAGAAAATCTTTACACAACTGTAATCTTGGTGAACTTTGTAAAACAAACTATTCCATTGAAGCTAGGTTGCAGGCTTGGGGTAGAGAACACTGTGAGTTTTTGTTGTTGTTCTTGCTGCTGTTGTTGTTATTTTTGTTTGGTTTTGTTTGGTTTTTGCTTTGGTTTGGTTTGTCTAGAATTTAAATACTTTTCTCTGGTAATTACTACACTACCTATTAAATAACAATCGGGTTTTTGCTCTTCATTATATCTGAAGATAGTTTTTATTTGATGAGACTAATTAGGATAGATTTCAAGTACTTCAGGGAGATACATGCAGGGCATAGATCTAAATAAAACTGTTAAAAGGGGAACCAGGTGGCTCAGTTGGCTAAGCGTCCGACTTTGGCTCAGGTGACATCTTGCCTTTTGTGGGTTGGAGCCCCGCTTTCAGGCTCTGTGCTGACAGCTCAAAGCCTGGAGCCTGCTTCAGATTCTGTGTGTCACTCCCTCTCTCTCTGTCCCTCCCCCATTCACACTCTGTCACTCTCGCTCTCTCTCAAAAATAAAGAAACTTTTAAAGAATTTTTAAAAAAAACAAAATAGTCAAATGGAATCAACTATAAAGCAATTTCTAAAGAAATGAATAGGATTTATACATGTCAAAAATCTTCTTAACTGTGAAAATTCTGTAACTATTTCTAAATCATTGCATATTTATCTGACCAAGAAATAAATACAAATGGCTATTTTTTTCTTCCAAGTAGACATCTCAGAGAGAAAAAAGAAAAGTATGGATTTTTCCCCGAGGTGGTTTCTTAAGTAACAGAGTAAATAATGCTTATCTAATCTTTCCGCTTTAGACGGAGAAGCCATATTACAAAGTCAAAAATATACATATTTCAGTATAGAAACTGAAGAAAAAAATGGTATTTAATGTATACGTATCAAAATGTTAGGCACACTTACAAACTAATAGTGTTCCAAAATGCGTAATTTCTGGATAAAATTCACCTAAAATGTGCTGTCTGCACTTCTTGTGTATGATTCATTCTAATTTTATTTTTTGTTGTTGATTTTATTTTAATAAAAATAACATCTGATATTTACAAATAATACTTCATGTATGTGCCAAGAACTCTATTAAGTGTTTCCTCTAAGTTACTCACAATAATCCTGACATGGAAATAATAATACCATTATATTAATATAATATGATATTATTAATGTAAGACATTATATTTACATAATATATTAATATAGCAATGTATAATATATTAATACAATAACAATGTTATAATAATAATATTATTATCCCCATTTCAGGTGTAGACACTTTGGCACAGAGATGCTAAATTGCTTATCCAAAGTCACACAACCAGTAAAGACTGGAGCCAAGATTCAGACTAAGGCAGTAAAAATCAAGAGCTTATATTCTTAAACTCTGCTTGTCTAACTGATCTTACAGTATTCCGCGCTACTTGAAGGTAAGGATTTTTATTAATTCACCTTTGCATAACCTGTGGTA
Source organism: Panthera uncia (assembly GCF_023721935.1). NCBI lineage: Eukaryota > Metazoa > Chordata > Mammalia > Carnivora > Felidae > Panthera > Panthera uncia. The sequence goes on along the minus strand of NC_064812.1, from coordinate 57,040,909 downwards.
GCTACCATATTACCTCATGCATTCGTAATCAATAATCATAATCAGTAAATACAACATTTCAATATTAATATAAATTGAATCTCAGAGAAAATATGTAAGAAAAGGAAAATTAACTAAAAGAATAAGTCATATTTGGTTCCTGTTCAGGTCACTACTTTAGTGAACTGATACATAGCACTTAGAATAGTGTTTCTCACTTTCTTTAAGCAATGCTATATTCCAATCAAGCCTTCCATCTCAAGTCATCTAGCTTTTGCAAATCCACCAAATTATGATATATTTTTTGAAGTTTGAATAATGAGAATAGTGGGAATTGTGTTCCAAATATAAACTTAAAATATTATGTCATCTTATCCCTCTGGCTGAGAATCACTTACGTACTTTCTCAACATATACCTCCTCATATGTATGCTTGCCTACTTTTACAAATGTATTTATGAGTTTTTTATAAGTATATTAAATTATCTGTTGCAGAATAATAACTTGCAAAACATCGTAATGCTTAATACTTATTTTATGTTAAAAAATGTAAATGCAGTAAACTAGAAAGAAAAAAAAACCTAGCAGGAAATTGAAATTCATCAAAAAGCTGAATAGAACAAACAGACCTTAACTAAAAAGACAGTTCCCCTAAGGCAAAAAAAAAAAAAAAAAAAAAAAAAAAAAAAGTAAACCAGGGGAGGGAATAACAACAACAATAAAAATTGCACTGAGGCAGAAAGAAAATGAATACTTCCAATTAAAAGCCAATTTCTGAAAATTATTCACCACAAGAACCAGAAAAAACAATTTTAGAAAACTATTTTAAACTCCCCATGGGACTTAGGAAAACTCAGCGAAACAGATATGTGAAGCTATAAGAAGAGAGTGAATTCCGATGAAAAGACCAATTGATGACATGAAGAGGAAGAAACAAGAGGTTAAAAATGTATATTTGAATAAAATTTAAAATGCAGAAGCAGAATTAAAATTTTAATTTAAGGGGCTCCTGTGTGGCTCAGTCGGTTAAGCATCCGACTCTTGGTTTTGGCTCTGTTCATGATCTCATGGTTAGTGGGTTCGAGCCTTGGTTCTCTCCCTTTCTCTCTGCCTCCCTCCCTTTTTCTCTTTCTCTTAAAATAAATAAATACACTTAAAAAATCTTAATTACAAAAATCTTAATTTGAGTCAATGAAGAATGAAATTGGTATGTAAAAATAAATTATAGTGATAAAATATAATTAAACAAAAAGAAATAAAATTGAAAAACATTAGTAAAATAAATATCTCAAAACATATGAAATTATAACAGTGACATAAGAATAAATGGAAATAGGCATAAACTGAATGACCAATAAAGATATTGCAATAAAGAAATAAAGATACCAGGCTACCATGGTTTTATAGGTGAATATTAAAAATTATCGAGAAATAAATAATCCCTATTTTATGGGTTGCAACAGAATACAATTATAGCAATTAGAATTCTTAGAATGAGGTTGGAAAAAAAGGCATGGTGAAACAGTTCTTATGCCAGAAAGAGAAGAATGTTTCAACATCAGAAAGCTGTGATTCGTTATTATAATGAATTCAGAACAAAAATCCTGTATGTGTAAAACACTGCATTTATCACAAAATACTATATGCATAGTAAAATACTAAGTATTCTGTAACCTTAACATCTATTTATAAAGTTAAAAAAAATAAAGTTTGGTAAACTTTCAAAACATTTATGATTTTAAAATATCACAACACATGAAGAGTATAAGAAATGCATGCTAATTTCCTCAAGGTTGTCCCACCAATCCTTGTGGCAAACATACTTAATGAACAAAATTTAGCCACATTCCGTTAGGATGAGAATGAAGACAATGACAACACTCTGACTACTCTGTTATTATAGCACAGGAGATCCTGCCCCACATATTAATGACAGAAATAGAGAGGTTCAAGAGTGGAATTTAAAATGAGACACAGTGGGACACTGGGGTGGCTCAGTTGGTTGAGCTTTTGGCTCAGATTGTGATCTCCGGGTTTGGTTTGAGGGATCCAGCCTCACGCTGGGATCTGTGCCGACAGCACGGAGCCTGCTTGGGATTCTCTCTCTGTCCCCTCTCTGGTTTGCACACATGCCCATGCTCTCTCTCTCGCTCAAAATAAATAAATAAATATTAAAAATATGAGACTCAGTTGCTTGGGAAGCGTGATAAGTCGATGAAAAGGCATAAGCTGCTGATTCCTTCTCTGAACTCTGGAGAAACTGTTAAGAGAAATATGGATCCAAGGAAACAACAACAGCAAATTACAAATCTCTGAGGCTCTGGTGGCACCTCTGAGCTAACACGTGTGGAACCGGGACAGAGTGGTTAGAGTTGCTGAAGACAACCATGACGTTTGCATAATGCACAACTCCAGAGAACACTATTCACAAGCTATGGTGTACAAGATGTCTCCTAACTTTATGTAACCCAGAAGCCTTGAGAGGGGGTTGCGACTGGGAACAGAGGCTGAACGACAATGTTCCTGGAGTATGAAACTGGAGAGAAGCAATTTGATTTTTTTCTTTTTCTTCACCCACCGTTGCCTATGCCAGTACTCTCCTGCTCCACTCCTGAAGCAATACATAGTAATGGCTCATTGTTCTTGTGCAGCTATCTAGATCAGAGCAGTGCAAAAATGTACCGGAGTGAGAAGCTGGGCAAAATCACTGTATTTCCTGGGCATTCACTCCTTCACCCCCTCACCTCTAGTCAGTCAAGGCTGGTGAAAACAGACTGCTCTCATAGTGTTGCTTCCCTTTGGGGATGTGAGGGAGAGGTCGTGGGTGAAAGACTGATTAACTGGAATTCTGTCGTGCCTGAGCATCTCCACACTAGAGATCAACCCTTTCCATCTGTGTGCATCAGACTAGGGTATGGCCTTCCAACTTCCCCCAAACATTTTCTAGGACAAAGATGGTGCCAGCCCACAAAAATCTATTTCCACAAGCCAAAATAAGGAGACACATCATCTGAAGCAGAAGTATTGAAAAGAGGGACCAAGAATATAAAATAGGTTTAATGATTTACTGTAATCAATATGAAACAATATTAGCAAATAACAAATCATAAAAAATACAACCTTTAGCTATGAAAACGAGATATGAAATATTAGGCCGTTGATATAAAGAGTCCAAGTTGTTCTTATTTGCAGATGATATGAATGTTTACTTACAAAATCCAGGAGAATCAATGAACTAATAAAACAAATACGAGATTTCAGTATGGTTGTCAGATACAAGATCAACTACAAAATTAACCATCTAGAAATTATAACAGATAATAGGATTCTCTGAAAACTAACCTAACCAAAAATGCACATGTCCTTTGTGATGAATCTTTTAAGACTATTAAGGAACAATAAAGAAGAACTAAATAATGAAAAGAGACATGACGTTCATGGATGGCAAACATAACATAACGTAGATGTCAATTTACCCTAATTAATCTATAAATTCAGGTAAATTATAATAAAACCCCCAGGAGGACTCTTGGCATTACTTAATAAACCAATTCCAAAATTTATATGGAAGAACAAAGTTTCATTCATAAATAAGGCAATTAAAAACCTTATACAGAGATAACTTGCCCTACTGGATATCAAGACATATAAAAAATTTAAAATAGTAAAAAATGAGTGAGCTGTTTGTGTTGGAAAGAAAGTGCGTCATTGAAAGGGGAATGAATAAAGAGGTACAAACTTCCAGTTATAAAATAAGTCTCGGGGGTGAAAGCTATAGCATAAGGAATATAGCCAATAATATTGTAATAACTTTGTGTGGTGACAGATGGTAATTACATTTATTATGGTGACCATTTGTAATGTATATTATTGTTGATTCACTATTTTTTACACCCGAAGCTAATATAGTATTGTATGTAATTATACTTCCATGAAAAGTTAATGAAAAGAAGAAGAATAGGGAAAAAAGAAGAATGGGTAGGTATTATATGACAAATTAAGAAGAAACATATGAATTACTTAATTGATGATGTTGGGAAAACTAGTTCACAATAAAAAAATAAAGATGTCTATACTTACACAATGTAAAAAATGATTTCAAGTGAATTAAAGACTTCTATAAACAAGATAAATAGAGGAAAATATCTTTCTGACTGTGGAATAGGAAAATATTAAAAAAAATTTTTTTTGATGCTTTTATTTATTTTTGAGACAGAGAAAGCTCGATCTGGGGAGGGGCAGAGAGAGAGGGAAACAGGAACCGAAGAGGGCTCCGCACTGACAGCAGAGACCCCGACACAGGGCTTGAACTCACCAGTGATGAGATCACAACTTGAGCTGAAGTCAGACGCTTAGCTGACTGAGCTACCCAGGCGCCTTGGAAAATATTTTTTAATTGAAACTCAGAAAACACAAACTAATGGAGTAAATTTATTACCCCTTTTCAAAACACTGGAAGTCAGTTGAAAACTTTGATTATGGATAGATTTAAGAACAGGGAAAAAGAAAGGAAATGATTTTTTGCAATGTCTGAAACTTATAGGAATTCATATGAAAATATGCAGTGAGCTCTGTCATATAAACAAGAAAAATAGAAAAAGCCAGATTGAAAACAAAAAGAACCACAACAACAAACAAGCAAACCATGGTTGAAGTATATAAACATAATCCAAATGGATAGTGTTCTTTTTTAAAATTTATTTTTTATTATTATTATTATTAGAGAGAGAGAGAGAGAGAGAGAGAACACAAGCTGGGGAGAGGGGCAGAGAGAGAGAAAGAGAATCTTAAGCAGGTTCCATGCTAAGCATGGAGCCTGATACAGGATTAGATCCCACAACCCTGGGATCATGACCTGAGTTGAAATCAAGAGTGGGGTGCTCAACCAACTGAGCCACCCAGGTGCCTCCAAGTAATTTTCTTGTAAATAAAGTAGTAAACAATGTTACTACTAACCAGGAAGGGATGGGTAGAGGATGAGGGAAACCAGTGAGATCACAATTTTTATCCACCCGGTTTGAAGAAACAAAGGGAAATCTCTGGAGAACTATTGAAAATCTGAGGCACAAGAGCCCTCATAATCTGGTCATGGCAGTATGAACTGGTGCATTTTGGAAAGCAATCTGCAATACTTAATGAATGTAAGTACATTTACATCCTAAACCTAGCTAAACTGACCCTAATATACATTCCCCAGAAATAGTGGTGTGTATGGTAACAATGGATTTGATAACTAGGACTTGAAGATCATCTAGATGACTAAATAAATAAAATATAGAATGTAATATTCCTGGCATGAGCATATAATGGAACAATTTTCATCAATCAGAGTTAATAAACTCTTCTCACATATAGTGATATGATGCCTCTCAGAAACATGACATTGAATGGACAAATGGAATAAAATTATACCAAAACCCCACTTCAATATTTTTAGTGCTCAAGCAAACAACACTATGTTTTATAAGAATACACATATAAATATAAATAAATGCTTGAGTAGATGTTGATGAGCTACAGTAGATGGATCAGAATGTATATAGGAAAAAAAGAAAAAATAATAACAAATGAAAAGAAGAACTTTGAATTAACAGAATATCATTGTGTCATGAATAAGGAATATGAGTAACTTAGACCTACACATCTGAGTTCCAAGAAAAAAAATAAAATGAATGAAATGAGAGACAAACTTGAGACTCCTTCAAATTAGAGAAAACAAAAGTAAGGGCATAGAATATAACCAACATAAGAGATAAAAATAAAGTAGGTATGCTTATAGAAACTTTTTTTTAATTTTATAGAAAAAATAATAAAGGTATAAGTGCAATAAATATTTCTAACTGGAAAATAAAATCCTAAATCTGTAACCTAAAAGGATTCTAACATTCCAGGGGATATCAGGGGGAAAAAACACTTTTAGTTATACATTCCTGTGTTACAAATCAACTCAAAAATTAGTAGCCCAAAACAACAAATATTTATTATCTCACAGTTTCTGTGAGTCAGGAATCTAGGCATAGCTTTACTTGGTGCCTCTGGCTCTAGATGCTTGTCAGGTGGGGCTGCCATTATCTCAAGATATGAATGGACCCTTCCACCTTCACTCTTGTGGTTGTTGGTAAAACGGACCTTTCCACAAGCCTGCCTCATAAAAGAGCTTGGCTTTTCCCAGGTTGAGACGTACCCTCTTCATTGTGTGTGCATGTGTGTGTCTTTGTGTGTGTGTGTGTGTGTGTGTGTGTAGCATTTCCATAATTTCAGGCACTACAAGTCTCTTTCTGGTAATTCCTGCCACAGTTCTAAAATCAGCCATTTCTTCAAGGAACCTTGGCTTGTTTTAATGGACAATGGTATTAAAAACCTAGATCTGGGCACTAGGTGTGCTTGTTTTTACTGGGGAGTCATTTCTTTTAGGCCCTCTCAGCTGACAGACCAAAGAAATATATGTGACTCTACTAGCCCATGTATATATAAGTACCAATAAATATTTCTGTACATAATCATCTTTATCTATATTAAGTTTAACATGCCTCCTTATGATATCTCCAACTCTAATCCATAACCACATAGGTCATTCCAGCATCCTCCTCTTGCTTATCTGCAACTTCTCCCTCCAAAAATGAGAAAACTGTCCCTCACTACCTGCCATCTATTTACTTAATTGTTCCACTCCAGTATTCATGTATAGACTCTACTCCCATGGGAAACAATTTTACCATAGAACAGTACTTTTAACTGGAAAATAAAATCCTAAATCTGTAAACTAAAAGGATTCTAACATTCCAGAGGAGATCAGGGGGAAAAAACAGTTTTAGTTATACATTGCTGTGTTACAAATCAACTCAAAAATTAGTAGCCCAAAACAATTTATGTAATTCCTGAAACAATCAGAGCAACAAAACAAGCAAAATTATGTTATACTATCTCAAAGTGTAAGATAAATACCTGTGAATCCATGTTGCTATCAAGAAATAGATAAATTAAGAAGAGCAAAGACACTAATCTCCTGTGCAGAGGAATTGCAAAAAAATTATGTAGATATCCTACCCTAAAGTTAGGAAAATATAACTTCTAACTCTTCAAGTGTGGGCTTCAAGTGATTTCCTTCCAAAGTGTACAATATGGAAAGGGGTGGAAAGTAACTTTATAGTGGAGAAACCGGATGGACTCTACTCCAGCAGGTGATTATGGTCAACGTCAACATGCATGAACTATGTTGATAGTGTGTACCCGTGATAGGATGTGATGAAAATAGCACTTTACCTCTGTGATATTCTTCCTAAAAACGTGTAACTCCAATCTAATCATAAACAAAACATCAAATCCCAATATGGAGTCATCCTACATTATATCTGAACAGTACTCCTCAAAAGTCTAAAGGCCATCAAAATAGAAGGAAATTCTGAGAAATGTCATACTCAAGGGTAGCCTACGGAGACATGACTACCAAATGTAACATTGTATGCTGCATAGGATCATGAGGGAAAAAGAGGACAATAGATTAAAACTAAGGAAATTCAATCAAGGTTGGACTGTAGTTAATAATAATGCTATTCTCAATTCTTCCTAGTCTTTTCAAAGGAGTTGCTATCTCATAACCAATCTATAAATATTGGTAGGAGAAATAAGTTTTATTTACTATTTAAGAAGTTCTAGGATATCACTTATTATGAAAACAATTGCATTTCATCAGTGATATATTATTTGTATAAGTAGAGAAATTCAAATATAAGAAAGCTCTATGTGAAAAATATGACTGAATGTCAGGGGAATAAGAAGAAAGGATACAATTCAAAAATACTTGTCTGTTGAAAGCTAATGCCCTGTTTAAATTATTTTAAAATCTGAAAAATATTTAAAGTAGCAGTTCTTAAAAAATGTGTTGGCTTACCTAAAGGTGTAACAGTAAAGTGAAATTAATTCTCACTCTGCATTTAAAAAATTAATATAATGGGGCGCCTGAGTGGCTCAGTCAGTTAAGCGTCTGACTTCGGCTCAGGTCATGATCTCACGGTCCGTGAGTTCGAGCCCCACGTCAGGCTCTGTGCTGACAGCTTAGAGCCTGGAGCCTGTTTCAGATTCTGTCTCCCTCTCTCTCTGACCCTTCCCCCCTTCATGCTCTATCTCTCTCTGTCTCAAAAATAAATAAACGTTAAAAAAAAATTTTAATAATTAATATTAGTTTTCTCTTTGACTTAGAACAATCCTTACTAACATGTGAATAACCAGGCATTTTTCACAAAGTTAACAGAGAATTAGTATCCAATAGACTCTGAATATCTTTTATCTTCAAGTGGAATTTACTTGGATCTCTGGCTGTTTTATAGTATGAATAACAAGAACCAATTTTGGAATATTATCCTAAGATCATATATTTCTTTAATGGTCACTATGAAACAGTACCATTCACATCCAAGTCATAAATGTTGACTGTTTCTGAATTTGTCTGCTTCATTGGGCTCAAATGGAAAAAGCAGAGGGATTCAGCAAGGCTTCTATTCTTCAGAGATGAAAAAGACATGCTTTATTCTTTCTCCAGTTAAAGCAAAAATATTCTTTTTTTCTCTTTTCTTCTTTTTTAAATTTTTTATCTTTAGTGCATGCAAGAGAAATCATTTGGCCTTTTTTCAAAACTGAAATTCGCTAAGTGACAATGTGTCTTTATCTGCTTCTAATTATATATCACATATATACATACATGTGATATCTAGTAACTACCCTAGATAAATAGATCTTAAAGAAATGTAATATATAATTACATAAAGAGAGGGACAGAGTCAAAGAGAAACAGGAAGAGACAGAGGGACAGAGACAGAGAGAAACAAAGAAAACTGTCTCTTTCTCTATTCTGGTCTTGATCTGCTTTGCATATCGTGAGTACATTGTTATCTCTTCTTGGCAAACTGAGTTGGTATGCCACCCTGCAACATGCCACCACATTCACACTAAAAATATGTCTAAGTAACTCTTGATCCCTTACTGCTTGTCTAGGGTCATGCTGCTTGCTGTTGCATGTGATACATACGACATAATCCCCACATCAAGAAGCCTCTGATCATGTTGAAGATGTAAGGCTTGCATACACACAACATAACAGATAGTACAACAGATAGTGTAATGAGTAGCATAGTGAGAGCTGAATGAACCTCCTATTCCTTTTTTCAATGATTCCTCTTTTCATTTGTCTCTCTGAGATGCCTCAGATACTCTTCCTCCCTCGTTCCTTATTTCTGCTTTCTCTCGTATGTAACTGAATTTCATTAGTGGTTTCAAAGGATATGGTACTAAAAAGGACAGCACTGAAAGTTCTGTACACTGTCGTACAGATTACAGTGTTTTTACTCACGCACACACAGCACGCCTCTACTTGCCAAATCGAGTATGTGTGTCTTGATTCAAGTCCAATGGGAAAGACTATCTGCCTCGAATGCGGTGGTTTTAGCAGTCTGTCATGATATCTTGGTTTCAGGAGGCTACATCCCTACTTTCAATCAATCATTAAGACTAGGGAATGGGAGACACTGATGAATAAGGGCGACTAAGACTCCATTCTACCCTTAGGCTAGCAGGAGAGTCAGCTCAATCTGAGCAACGTGAACTGAGTGCAGAGGACGGACCCCCGAACAAAAGTAAGGGATGTTAACGGTAGTTATTGGAAACAAATACTAAGCGCGTTTTTTTTTAAAAATCCACCTTTACTTAGTTTATTAATCTGCATAAAATTCTCTTCTTCAGACTCCTCTCTGCATCTTCCCTTGCTACCCATTCCTGTCCTCCTCTTCCTCTGTATCTGTGCACATCAATCTTCATTTAGTCTTCCAAAACTATGCCCTCTATGCTCTCTATGCTCTCACCTACTGGACAACTTTTGAATGTGCTTTTCCTTCTACTTGGAATGATCTTCCTATCCTATTCCCCTAATTCCCCACACCCTATTCTCTCTCTCTCTCTTTCTCTCTAGGTGATGCCTTCTCATTCTTTCGGTCCCACATTGACATACAGTTCCTCAGACCATATCCAGTTCTTTTCATCACTGTATCCCACTTTGGTCCCCATATTTTATTATTTCATAACACCAATGCATTCCTATAATGTACTCATCACTATGTTAATACAAATACTAATTTATGGCTATCAGTGGGATGATTTTTTTCAATTTTTTTAATTTTTTAATTTTTTTTTTTTTTTTTTTTTTGAGAGAGAGAGAGACAGAGCACAAGCAGGAGAGGGACGGGGTGGGGGTGGGGCACAGAATCCGAAGCAGGCTCCAGGCTCTGAGCTGTCAACACAGAGCCCGACATGGGGCTTGAACCCATGAACTGTGAGATCATGACCTGAGCTGAAGTCGGACGCTTAACTGACAGAGCCACCCAGGCGCTCCATCAGTGGGATGATTTTTAATGGCTGTGTCCCCTACTACAATGTCATAAGCTTCTGGAAGGCAAAAACTTCATCCTTTTTGTTCACTGCCATATCCTGAACTCATAGGAGAATGTTTGCTGCATAAAAGCGTGCTCAATATATGTCGTTGAGTGCATGAATGAATGCATAGTAGTGCTATTATTATGAGAAAGTTAATACTTTTTTTGCAAACTACATATAACATTTTATAAATGCAAGAATTTGTTTTTATCATCATGATTATTATTAGCTATGTTCACAATAAAGCTAACTCCAGGGCAAATCAACAAATATTTATTGACATTTCAAGACTAAATAAAAAGGTAAAACATGATTATTGTGGCTTTTATAACACATATAGTTTGTTGGAGGGAAAATTGTCCGTAAAAACTATAAATGCAGGGTAGTTTGTAGTTTGTTTACAACTGATAGTTGTTAGGTTGTTAGCTCGTTTACCTGATATTTTAATTCCATACTTCCAAGTACAGGTAGGTTGAGGAAGAATTCTAAGGACTAGTTAACAAAATAAGAAAGCTGCAGAATGAAAGAAACAGTCTCTAAATCAAGGAAGCATGATGTCAGTGACAGGGAACACTTTTATTAGTGTGCCAGGCTTCTGAGAAGCAACCTCAAACCAATCCTCAAGCAATAATATTATGTAACTCTGCCCAGTATTTGCTCTCTTTAATCCTGCTTCCTTTTGCCTCAGTTTGTTTTCTCATTCCTTAACTTTTCAATGCCATTCCACATCTATGACCCCACTACCTCCAGCTAAAACTAGTCAGGTTTACATTAATGAACTCCCCGTGTTAACCCAAGACTCTTCCCTACCTCTTAGACTGGATCCTTTGCTGTTTTCCTCGTACACAAACCCCATCGTTGCCTTCCTGGTTTTGCTCTTGTTCTGCCCAAAGTGACACCTGTGTGCTCTTAAATTGGTGAGAATTGTATAACCACTACATTATTGTTGTGTTAAACACTACAGGGTTTGTCCTATAGTAAAAGTGTTTGTACATTTGTGCCGTCACGTTGGGATATCACCGCAGAGATTCCTTGGTATTTGCCCTCCAAAATATTTCTCACATTTATGTTTTGTTTTAACCATAACATTTGAAACTGCATTTTACATTTTGGATATTTATTGGTGTGAAAATTGGCGTTTTTACAGTCCTTTTTCAATGGCTGACTACTTTCAATACCAAAATAAGCATTAGAGTATAAAAGACACTCTAATGCCAACAGCGGAGCCGGGTCCTCGGACACTCCTCTGCCAGCCACAGGGCCGGACAGGAGTCATTGACTTCTCTTGAATCTCTAGTTCCTCTCGTGTGAACCAGGTCTCATGTGACGCAGGTATTCCTGCTTTACTGTTCTAATGTTGAATGATCTTATGCGTGCTATACCTTCACTAGGGGGGCTTCTATATGGGACGGAATACTTCCAGGCTAAGTTGATTCGACATTTCAGAATTGGTCTCTCTGCCTTGCCAAAGATGACATTCTCCCTCTATAGAAATACGGTTAATTGGTCCCCACTTTCCCAGACTGTGGTATTAGTAAAGCTAATAGCACATGAGATCATTTAGGCAGATGAACTTTTTAAATTTTAGCTTTTTTTCTACCTTAAAAAGTTACTTATATGCATATTTCATATACATATACATATATATATTTACACATATATACACATATATATATACATATACATATATATACACATATACATATTTCATATACATATACATATATATGTATATATATATATATATACATATATATATATATATATAAGGTATACATTGCCTATATCTTATCTATATATAAAATATCCATAGGTGAAAAACTATTACATCAAACTCCTGATTTTACACACATTAACATTTAGGTTGAGGCTAAAAAGTAAGTAAAGCAAGTGAAAGTAAGTAAGTAAGAAAGTAAGTAAAGTAGGTGAGGTTAAAAAATAAGTAAATAGAAAAAGGAATAAATCCAATGAAAATTACTGAATAACTATATTTTATTCATCTAATTCTGGTGATTAGGCAAGAACTTCGAAGAATCTTCTCAAAATCTGAAGAACTGGAAACCTTGGCTATGTCAGTCCTGAAAGACCTAAGTGGAGCCTAACCTGTTAGCTTTTTGAAGCTTTGTACTTTCTCCAATACACTCCTAATGCAGTGACCCTATTTACTCTTTGGTGTGGTCTAATCTTTCACTGAGACACACGAGAGTTTGTTGATGATATTTGTTTTGCCTATTTGTACATTTAAATTTATCATTATTAAAATCCCTGCTAGCTTTGCTTCATTGGAGAATATAACACACATAGCGCCTTCAACATTAATGGGTTTTCTACACTACTGAATTTTACTGTGACTTTGCCCTATCTCTAAAAATTGATCTGACAGCATAGGCAACACCACCACACAGGAACTGACAGTCAGTGACAGTTACTGGGAGGAAGAAGGGGCAATGGGATGTAGCATTAAATAGAAATCTTTTTCAGAAATATATCTGCAAGGCTACAAAAGGCTTCATTGTTTTAGGGAGACATCACTTCATTAATAGACTGAGGGTTTGAAGCTGAATTCAGCAATATTTTGAAAAATCCAAGTTCTTTTCATTAAATTATTTGTATCTAAGTTTTAAGGGATTTTTTTAAAGGGCCATTTCACTTCAACTTTTGTAGATAGGGTAACTGAAATTCATTATCTTCTCAGCCCAATTCCCAGACTAACTTTAATCAAAGGGAGTTTTATACTGAAGACACACAATTTCTATTTAATTAGATGGTCTAGGGCATATAGATGAGCTAATATTTCTAGAGGCATCTCTAAGGCTTTTTACAAGGGCCATTGTGTTTTACAGTGTCACAGAAAAAAAAAGAAGTTAAATCATGATTTTTACTAGGGCTTTAGGGGAAAGAAAAAAAAAAGCAATTGCCTTGCATTGTAAACAGGATTATTCAAACCCCTTCTGCCTTAAGCAAAAAGCATAAGGGCAGCTTTTAATCAGGTTATTACATAAAGGTTCAGTATGCTCTCAGTTTTTAGAGTATGGAAATCCAAGGCACTATGAAAGTAAGTTTAAGAACAGTATCTAGAAGCTCAGTGAGTATCACGAAGCAAAAGAACCAACCTGATTTCAAGTAGCTATTGTCATTGAGGCTATAAATTCTGGTCTCCTATTTTTTACAAATCTGTGTTACCTATTTGCAAGTCTCTGTTTAAGGTAATCTTAATAATGAAAGATACAGATGATACTAAATCAATATTGAATGGAATTTGATTAATGAGGCTCTCTGCTTTCCCTCTGGTCTTTACAGTATCCCTCAAACAGCCTCCTGGACTGTCTGAAAATTTTCTGCAGTTACTGTAACATGAAGGATGCTCACAAAACCAGTAATATGCATTAGTGTTTTATGTGAATGATACTTTTTCTAAAGCTATCTTGATATTTCAATCTAGCTACTCCACTGATTATAAATCATTTTGGAATTCTCTCTAGCATTAAAAGTTATTAGAATAAATCCAAAACAATGTTCGAGTATTGGGAGGACAAGTGAACCTCTGCTTTAAGGTTTCATTTAAATGGTCCTTAGGGTGCCTGGGTGGCTCAGTCGGTCAAGTGTTGGACTCTTGATTTGGCTCAGTTAATGATCTCACAGTTTGTGAGCTCCAGCCTCGTGTCAGACTCTGCACAGACAGTGTGGAGCCTGCTTGGGATGCTCTGTCTCTCCTCTCTCTGCCCCTCTCCCTCTCATGATCTTTCTCTCTCTCCAAATAAATAAATAAATAAATAGTCCCTCAAGCATCTTCTCTTATATTAGTTATTCTTCTTTCTTTATATCTGACCTATAGATTTAATTTTGTCTCTGCTTCATGGGAAAGCAAGTGCAATATCATTGATAGCTGTAGTAGTGTCTACTGTATTGTTAGGCTCAACTTTGTCTTAATTCTGCTACAGGAAAAAACTTGTCTCTTTTAGCCCAATAGCTTTGCTACTTTAACTTTCAAATAAATGGTAGTATCTTTGCTAAGAAAAAGGACAATCGGCTTTTCAAAAAATTTAATACTAATGTAAAATGTGGAGGAAAATTCCATCTGTTATATTAGCCAATAGATCAAATTTCTTGAGCACTTAGTAAGTCTCAGTAGTCATGCTACAAGAAACATATACGGTATTTCCAGCTATTAACCAGCTACTTGTTGTCTTGGAATATGGCATCAAAATATAATATGATGAATGGAGAATATTTTGAAACTATTTATTACTAAAAATTGGATAATCTGGAGAAAAGTTCTATAAACTGTGAAACTAAGAGTCCAATAAGGACACGTGGGATCAAATTACATAGGGCCAGGAAAGATGCAAGAAAACTGAAGAAATAAGAGTGAAGAACAGAGATGTTTCCCATAGTAAAGAGACTAGAGTTGGTTAGGGAGCATCTCAAATGCTGAACTGATAATCACATCGCTGAAAATGAATATAAACTCCTTAGCCACTCTCCAGAACTGTGGAACCCCATGAGGTGGTTATTACTGGAAGTTGAGTTTGCTTCTATTTGATGGTACTATTTTGTTATCCAAGATTGCTAGGGAATTCACTTTCAATCATTAATCCTTTCACCCATTTCAGCCCCTTAAGACCCCTGCCTTCTGGCAACTATAAATCTGTTCTCTGTACCTAAGGGTCTGAGTTTTATTTTATTTTGTTTGTTTGTTTTGTTTTGTTTCGTTTTAGATTCCACATATAAGTGAACTCATGCACTATTTGTCTCCATGTATTTTTTAAAATTTCCCCTTTGATTTTTTTTCAATGATCCAGTGGTTGCTCAGTAGCATGTTGTTTAATTTCCGTGTATTTATGGGCTTTTCTCCCCCCCGGTTTTCTTCTTGTAATTAATTCCTAGTGTCATACCATTGTGGTTGGGAAAGATGCTTGTTATGATTTCAGTCTTCTTGAATTTATTGAAGCTTGTTTTGTGCCCTAACATGTGACCTATCCTGGAGAATGTTCCATATGCACTTGAGAAGAATGTATATTCTGTGGCTTTTGGATAAAATATTCCGTGTATATTTATTAAGTCTCACTGTTCTAATGTTTTGGTTAAGGTCAATGTTTCACTATTGATTTTCTGTCTGAATAATCTATTTATTGATACAAGTAGGGTGTTAAACTCCCCTACTGTTATTGTATTGATGTTAATTTCTCCATTAAAGCCTATTAGTATTTGCTTTACATACTTTGGATCTCCTATGTTGGGTGCCTTTATAAAGTTATATCTTTTTGTTGGATTGACCCCTTTATCATTATACAATATTCTTCTTTGTCTTTTATTAGTCTTTAAAGTCAATTTTGTCTGATATGGATATACATACACTGGCTTTCCTTTTGTTTCCATTTGAATGGAATATATTTTTCCATCCCTTCATTTTCAATCTCTATGTGTTCTTAGATTTGAAGTCTTATAGGCAACATGTAGGTGTGTCTTGTTTTGTGTTTGTTTGTTTGTTTGTTTTTATCTATTTAGCACTCTATGTCTTTGCTTGGAGAATATAGTCCATTTACATTTAAAGTAATTATATACTTATTGACATTTTGTACATTGTTTTCAGGCTCTTTTTTTTTTAATGTTTATTCATTTCTGAATGACAGAGAGAGACAGAGAACAAGCAGGGGTGGGACAGAGAGAGAGGGGGGACACAGAATCTGAAGCAGGCTGTCAGCACAGAGCCCAATGTGGCGCTCAAACTCAGGAACCACAAGATCATGACCTGAGACGAAGTCGACACTTAATCAACTGAGCCACCAGGCTCCCCTGGCTCTTTTTATATTTTTTTTCTCTATTCCTTTCTTCTTTTCTTTCTCTTTTTTCTTGTGGTCTGGTGACTTTTTTTAGTGTTATATTTAGATATTCCTTCCTTTATTTCCTTTGTGCATTTGCTATAAGGTTTTGCTTTGTGGTTACCATGAAGCTCACATATAACATTCTATAATAGTCTCTTTTAAATTGATAGCAACTTAATTTTGAACACACTCCAAAACTCTCATTTTTACATCTCCCCTCACATTTTATGTTTTTGATATTATGTTTCCTCTTTTTTTTTTAAACATATAACCCTTAATTAATTACTGTAGTTTTAGTTAATTTTACTTCTGGTATCTTTTAACCTTCAGGCTAGCTTTATAAGTGATTTATCCACTTTCTTTTCTACACATTTACCTTATCTAGAAAGATTCTTACTTTTGTATATTTTCTTATTGTTAATCAGTGCCATGTCTTTTCAGCTTAAATAACTCCCTTTAACATTTCTTGTAAGGCCAGTTGAGTAGTGGCAAACCCTTTCATTTTTGCTTATCTGGAACTCTTTTTCTGTCTTTCAATTCTGAAAGATAGGTAAAACATTCTTGATTGGAAGGGTTTGTTTTTGTTTTTTGTTTTTGTTTTTGTTTTTGTTTTTATTTTCCATTTTCAGCACTTTGAATATTTGATGCTACTCCCTTTGACCTGCAAAATGTCTGCTGAAAACTCTGGTGATAGCCTTATGGTTTCCCCTATACATACAAGTTGCCTTTCTCTTGCTGCTTTTAAGGTTTTCTCTTTATCTTTGATTTTTGACATTTTAATTATAATGTGTCTTGTTTGGATCTCTTTGGATTCATTCTATTTGGAACTCTCTGGACTTCCTTGACCTGGTTGTTTCCTTCTCCCAATTTGGGCATTTCTGAGCCATTATTTTTTTCAAATAAATTTTCTGATTTCTTTTCTTTCTCTTCTCCCTCTGAGACCCCAGAATGTGAATGTTGTTCTACCTGATGTTGACTCATAGGTCTCTCAAGTTATCTTCATTAAAAAAAAAAAAATTTTTTTTTTCTGCTCCATCTAGGTAATTATGATGCTTTGTCTTCCAGCTCACTGACCTGTTCTTTTGTGTCATCCAGTCTGCTGTTGAACCTCACTAATGTATTTTTCAGGTCAATTATTGCATTCTACAGCTCTGTGTCTTCTGTTTGGTATTTTCTTATATTTTCAATATCTTTGCTGAAGTCCTTATTGTGTTTCTCCATTCTTCTCTCAAGTTTAGTGAGCATATTTGTGACCATTACTTTGAATTCTTTTAAAAATTTTTTCTAATGTTTATTTATTTTTGAGAAGGAGACAGGGCATGAGTTGGGGAGGGGCAGAGAGAGGGAGAGGCACAGAATCTGAAACAGGCTCCAGAAGAGCGGAAGAGCATAGGCGGCAGGGAACACCACAGGTTTCAGAACCACAGTGGGAAAATTCTTAGACTCTGCATGGCTGCAGGTTTCAGCAATACTGTGGGATAGTACTTTGTGCACTTGTGCTGGCCCCAGATTGAGGGGATGGAGAATGCCATGAGCACTCATGCTTACCAGCTCCAGCCAGTGTGGAGGAGAGTGTCATGACCCCCTGCACTTACTGGCTTTAGCAAGGGAGTGACAGAATGCCATGACCATTCACCCTTGCCTGCCCCAACCAGGAAGTGGGAAATCACCACAACTGCCTGCAATCAGAAGCATGAGCTCTGCTCTGCAGAGCCACGAGACGGTGCTGTGATCACTTGCCCCTGTCCACCCCAGTGATGCAGTAAGAGTGCGCCATGCCTGAGTGCCTCTGCCAGCACTAGTGGGTAGGTGGAGAGTGCACAAAGGGTGACCTCCAGAGCCCTTGTCTCTGTAGAGAATCCCAACTTCCCCTGTCACTCCACCATATGCCCTCAGAACAGCAAATGAGTTTCTACATACTGTCCAGGAGGTTTTCAAATTGGTGTTTTTGCTTTGGCTCCTAGAGTGGGTGAGACTGCATGAAGTCATTTAAAAGAAGGATCTCAGTTTGCTAGAGCATTTTGGGTCTCTCTCACATATAGGCCCCACTGGTCTTCTAAGCCAGAATCTTTTTAAATTTTTTTAATGTTTTTATTTATTTTTGAAGGAGAGAGAGACAGAGCATGAGCGGGGAGGAGCAGAGAGAGAGAGGGAGACACGGAATCTGAAACAGGCTCCAGTCTCCCAGCTGTCAGCACAGAGCCCGATGTGGGGCTCAAACTCACAAACTGTGAGATCATGACCTGAGCCGAAGTCAGACACTTAACCATCTAAGCCACCCAGGTGCCCTGCTAAGCCAGAATTTGGGGGGAGCTTACCTCTCCAGTGCAGATCTCAAGGGGTGTCTAATGTGAGGAACAAACCCCTTGGTCCTGTGGAAGATGCATTGTACTGGTGAGATTCCTTCTTATTGTGTGTTATCACTTCAGAAGTGGGGGTTTTGGTGAGATTGTCTCAGCCTGTCCTACCCAGCTGGATGTGGTCCTTTTATTCTTTTTTGTGGAGTAGCAGTTAATTAAGTTTTCAGACTCTTTCAGAAGGAAATGATCCATATGTGTCTGTAGATTTTCCTTGTCTATGGAAGGAGGTGAGTTCAGGACCTTCCTACCCTGCCGTTTTGGCCCCATCCAGAATAACTTTCATTTTATTCTTGTTTATGTTTTTACTTCAGTTTGTCTTGTATTCAAAATACACAGGTTTATACTTGAAAATTTAGAAAATGCAAAGGAGTATAAAGGAACAGGAAAATCATAACCTTGTGTTCATTGATTTCCTTCTCAAATATTTACCTAACACTCTCCCAAGCACTGGCAATTCAACAGTGGTTCAGGTGCCACAGCTGACCTCAAGACACCCACAGTCTAGCAGAGGAGACAAACACGTAAGCTGGCACTTCAGGGAAGAATAATATCGACACTACAGATGCACAGAAAGTATTGCAAGCTGGGCACAAAAAAGGTTTTCCACAGAAGGTAACACATAAATGGAACCTTAACAGTTATTTTCTTTATTCCTTCATTCCTTTGTTGGTTTACAGGAAGGAGGGAGTAGGTGTTTTGACTGAAAAACAGATGAGAGGGAATGTTTAGACAGGAGATTGGAGGCCAGGGTTTGGAGTGTAGAAAGAAACACTTGTAGAAGAGTTGGGTTTGAGTAGGCAGAGGAACAGACGTCTCATTCTTCAAGACTGATAATTATTCTTGTTTGATGTAGTAGAATAAAAGAAAATTATGGAGACAAATATTAAGTCGTGTTTCCCCGAGAAGAGTAATGAAGGTCTGAAGCAGTCCTTGAAACAAATATAGGAGTTAATTGATCAAGAAAAGATGATCCTGCAAAATTGAGGGCCTGAGATTAAAAAAAATTTTTTTCTTTTAATGTTTATTTATTTTTGAAGAAGAAAGAGACAGAGTGTGAGCAGGGGAGGGGCAAAGAGAGAGGAAGACACAGAATTCAAAGCAGGTTCCAGGCTCTGAGCTGGCAGCACAGAGCCCAATATGGGGTTTGACCTCAGGAGCTATGAGATCATGACCTGAGCTGAAGTCCAACAATGCTTAACCAACTAAGCCACCCAGGCACCCTGAGGGCCTGAGATTTTTAAAAGATGACTTTGCAGTGATCCTGATCATCATTGTTTTTGTGTTTCTTAGAAGCACTGCTTAAAAAAAAAAAAAAAAAAGAAAAAGAAAAAAAGGTACATAATCGGCATGTAAATCCTAGCAGCAATTACTATTGTCATGGTAGTATTAGCTCATTTTTGGATTTACAAAGTTAACACAAAAGTATGGAGAAGCAAGAGAGTCAAAATTTTGCTTTTCTCAATTATAAATTAGAATAGGATGGGAAAAGTTGACTGTGTACCTAATTTTTATCAACTTTAAAATCATAGGAGTTATGATATGCTCTTGCAGGGAATTTTCCCCTTAATACAATATTTTTTCATCACACCATCTCCTCAGAATGTTACTAATCAACAGTGTATTTTATCCTCAATTGTGCATCTTCAAAATCTACCCAGCTAACAAATGTAAACTTATACCTTACCTTCTGCATGAAGCATGCCTTATGCCTTCACTTCTTGAAATCTCATTGAAGACAAAAATAACACCCTCTCATGTAAAAATTCAACATTTTATTATATATGTGAGTTTCAAAATAGAAGATAGTATCGAGTTAGCAGTGAACAGACCTACTTTCCTGAACTACCTACAAACACGTGTAGAATTGAATGCTAGTCCTTCCAGCTTCACATTGCCCTGTGTAAGCTTTGACCATGGCAAGAGCTAAATCAGTAAATAATTTTAAAACAGTTGTGAACTGACCAAATTGAATAATCAGTTGTTTTCATTCCTAAAAATTCTGGGGCTAATGTCAGGAGGTTGAACAGAAATGTGGGGGTTAAGGGAGGAGTTCAAAGTGTAGAGAAAGGTATACAAAAGGCTCTATCAATTTCCAACCATTGGCACAGTGAAAATTGTAGTTGTCAACTGAGTGTGTTTGTTTTACATTTTGAAAGGGTTAATTATAAGCTAGTGTATAGGAAGCACATACTTCAGAAACATTTATTAGTTCACTTCATTTAAAAATGCAGAATATCAGGATAACTCGCCCTCAGAGAATAAGTTAAAATCTATCATAAACCTATTATAAGCTTTCTCTTGGCAGTGAATCTGCTTATCTAACATCAAATTCAACTGTACTTTTTTTTTTCCTCTTCGTTCACATCTCTAGGAATGATCACTAATTTCAAACAAAACCCGATCAGTCAGTTCTGATCCATCCGTTTTCTTTTTCTTTCTTTTTTTTTTTTTTAAGTTTATTTATTTTTGAAACAGAGAGAGACAGAGCATGAATGGGGGAGGGTCAGAGAGAGGGAGACACAAAATCTGAAACAGGCTCCGGGCTCTGAGCTCTCAGCACAGAGCCCGACACGGGGATCGAACTCATGGACGGCGAGATCATGACCTGAGCCAAAGTCGGCCGCTTAACCGACTGAGCCACCCAGGCGCCCCTAATCCATCCGTTTTCAACTGATTGACTCTTTGATAGCTTCACTGTGAGGAGGACTGTACTTTGCACCAACATCGAACATTAGATTCAACAAATGTACTTTAATTTCCCAAAGTAGAAGGGGCTTTAAAGAAATTTCAAATAGCTTTATCAGAAAAATTAATATAAAAGTGAATTTCAAGCGTAGCTTGTTTAAAAAAAAATCCAAAACCCTGAATCTAAACACCAAGTCTCATATATAACGTTAGAAAAGATTTTTTTTTTCCACTTTATGTTTTCAACATTATCTCCAGGGTGTAATTTTACCCTCAACGCCGTAGAATCTCTTACTTTGTGTTTCTGCCTGGTTTCTACAACCGGAGCCAATATCTCCAACTTGTCAGTCACATACGCTAGATTGGAATAAGCAAACTGGGGAAAACAACAGGAATATTTCAAATAATCACCATGGCATATTGGGAGAATTGCTTGGGTAAATTGGCACAGCATTCACCAGTTCTGTTTATATTATTTGCCTGCTGATTTTGTTACTGTATTTCTTATTGTTTAATATACAGCAACAAGCTCAGGCACCTGCAGAGATGTTCAAAATCAAGCAGGCCTCCAACTACAGAAAAGCAATCTGTTTGCATTTTCTTAATTCAAATAAAAATTTATTTTCTCCTGTTTTTCAAAGTGTATGGCACAGTATGCTTAATTTCTGCAAAATTTCATCCAAATGGAGTTGTGGTAGCAATATTGGTTTTTCAAGCAAGATTGCTCTGAGAAGAAGAAGAAAGAAGCGGCATTGTTTTCATTGGTACGGGCTCTGAAAATACAAGCATCTCCCAGGCCACCCAGGTGGGTCTGGCTTTAGTCTCTAGAGGAGCAGCAGCATAACCTAGTGGAAAGATCCTGGACAAGGGCACAGAGATTAAAGTTCTCCAGTCTAATCTTGAGACCACTAATCATTCATTTAGGCTGTGTCTCTAGTAGAAGGTGAAACAACTAACTGGTGGGAACAAGTCACTGATAGAAAATGGAAGAAATTGGTTTTTGCCATTAGGAATTTATACATCTGATAGAGACGTTTAAAGAAAACATCACCTAGTCAACATAATCAAGTGAAATTATGCAGGTGATCATATTCCAAATATTTGCTTCTAATCTTGGAAAAATAGTGACTGTTGTTCATGTCTACCTATGAAATTTAAAACTGTGCATAAAAGGTGCATAGAGACAAATAATTTTTATATGTCACAGTAGCTCTGTCACACATGTGACTTTTAATATTTTATTTTTTAAACTTACTTATTTTCAAACACAATATGTGTGCATATATAATAAATTATACATAATCATAGGTCTACTTTAAGCCACGTAGTGCATTTTCTTGAATTTAAACCTCCTAATTTTATTTATTATATTTCTAGTTAAGATTACATTTTAAATTTGTTCCTTGCAAGCATTAGAATTCTTAGTAAGTGATTTAGTTTTATGTAATCTAGACATTTCTTTATGTAAATCACTGCAAAATATTAACCTGCATTAGGTAATCTAAAATATTTAGGGCAAGTAAGGGAAAAATACATTTTCTAAAATCTTTTTTTTTCACCAGGAAATATATTTTAAAGTTTATCCTCACTTCTATACATTCAAATTACTTACAAATGTATGACTAAAACATAAGGATATTTGAGATTGATAATAAAATTGAATTGCAGTTCTAAATCTCAAATCCTATCCATATATGTTGAGAAAAAAAAAGGATAGCAACATTAGCAATCATAAATATTCTACATTTACCTACGAATCCAATTGAGATGTACTGGATATCTCATCTCTGGATGAAGAATTTAGGAGCACAACATGCTACAGTATCCACTAACAAATACAGCATGAATAGGAAAGGTACTTTTAAAATAACAACAATCACCCTGGCCATTTCTATCCTTTCCGGCTGGATCTGTAGTCAGTGGTTCATAATTTCACTGGGATTAATTTGCCAGCATTCTGAAGACACTTATCTTATTTTCTGGAATTCAGAAAGGGATCAGCCTCCACACAATCTATTTCACTTATCTTTCAGAACAGCAGCACATGATGAAAGGAGATTCATGTTGAATGAATATATTTGTCATTGTCCGTGGTGCCTAGATTATATGAATATGACCTAGATGATGTTTTTTTTTTTCCTGAATGCAATGGTACATACTTATGCATAAATAAATCCTATGCAGTTTAAGAACTATCCTTCTGATTCCCATTGTTAGTCATAATTGATGTCCTCATCTTGACCATAAGTTATTTTTTTCCTAGAAGAAGATTTTCTTGATTATGAAAGAAAAAGTAGGACTTCTATAAGCATTTTTGTAATGCTTAATGGTTCTTAAGTTACCTATTTGGATGCACTTGTGTTTGAACCCAGATTATAAATGCAAACTGCCTTCCTAACTCAGAATCTGTTTAGAGTTCAAAATTACTGTTATATAAACATACACACCCACTCACACACATAAATACGGATATATAATTTCAATGGTAGAGAACTGTAGGTAAAATGGATATTTCTAAGTATTTCTGTCTTTTTTTTTTTTTACATAAATGAACCTGGTTTCATTGAGTTTTCTTCATTTTCTAGATGAAAAGGAAGAGAGAAAATAAGAGACAGCAGACTCAATAAAACATAAATCAAAGTGCTAAACTTGGGAAATCTTGATAGATGCAACTTCTCTAGTAGTGACAATATAGGGGACACATTTCACTTTTAAACTTTTTTCCATTAGTTTTTTGACAGGAGCACACTAGTTCAGCTTTAATGAGATTCTAGTGTAAAAACTTCAGGGCTAAATAAAAGAAACAAATCAAAAGGACCGAATGATTGCCATTTAATGTGAAAGAATGGAAGTGCAAACAATCATTGTATGACAGCTAGCTGTGCTGGTCTCTGCAGAATGACAGGTAGAACAATTCAAAGTTACTGATCTAAAGACGGAATAACAGCTTATATGTTTGAAGTGCTCCGAAGATGAAGAAATAAAACAGACTCTGAGATAAGACATGGTTAAACCTTTTAAATTCCATGCCCTATTGTCAGTATCATTTGAATGGTTTTGTACACTTTTTTTTTTTTCTCTGAAATCATGTGATTGAGAGAAATAATTTTAGAGCTTGTTTTATGGTTTTATACTTTAGGCTTCAGAGATTTTTATAAGCTAAATAAGAATACCGCATATAGTATGCTTGCATAATCAAAACTGCATTTTAGTGGTTTGCTAGTCTCCATATGTGTTGTAAGAGCTCACATTTGGGCTTGTATTAGTAAGGTAACTTACGCATCAGAGTTCTGCTTTGATTTGAACAAAGACTGATTATTTTTATATTTCAACATAATTTTGATTTTATGTTTTTCTTTTCCTTTTTTTTTATTTTTGAAAATAAAGAAAATCACCAATTCTTTCTTTCAATAAGGCTTTTTATCAGTGAAATAACCCATTCTAGTTACTGCTGGAAACAATAATCTGTAATTGCTGCTTTCAGTCCTAATTTGGCCTGTCCTTACTTTTTCATCTCAATCTAATCTAAACCTATTTGAGCAAATAAAATGATATTTACCTCATCCTATGTTACAAGCTTTCAAGATTACAGGCTTCAGGAAAAATCAATACAAAATACCATTTTAGCAGCAGGTTTGTGCTCACTAAGAATGCTAACTTTTCTTCCCAGTATTTCTGACTCTCAGCTATCCTGGAATGAAAGCAGAACTCATACCATTAAAAAAGAAAAAAGAAGAAGGAAAAAAAAAGACAAAAAAACAAAACAAAACACAAAAACCCACTTCGGTGATGCACTTGGTGCTGGGTTAGTAACCACTTTCAGTTTACAAGCCAAACTGAAGTGTGTGGTCAAGCTCCCAACCTTTAACTCTTGTTTCTGCATGATACATCTTACAGAGTTCACAAAAAGGAGGTTCTTGACCTCGCAGATGATTTTTTCAGACTCAAATACCATCTTCATTTATTATTTATTTGCTTCAAGCAGTTGGGACTTGAGGTATCATCATACCTGACTGGTTGATTTAAGGAAGTGGCCACCTCGCTGTGGGGGAATCTCATGAGAATAAAATCCTATTACTTTCCAAAAAGATTACTTCATTTACTTCCCAGAATAAGCTTTTGATGAAAACATTAGAATGTTGAGTTTGTAAACAACCAAGAATTCTCAGAAGTATTGCCCTTTTTTTTTTGATGTCTCAAATGGAAGCTTATTTTTCTTTTTTTTTCTTTTTGTTTTCTTTTTTTTTTTTTTTTTGGTTTGTGTCCTTTTCCAACTGAGGACTTTGTAAACACAAATAGGTTAGTTCTTGTAAGCAATCTTTGCTGGGATACTGCACTGTGGCATGTCTATATTCTCTAGCGGTCTAAAAGGTAGAACCCATTCTACCTTTTCAGACTTCTGGAAGTGTGCTCTTTCTCTCTTTCTCATCTCATTCTCATCTCTTAGCTTCCCTTGGTTTTTGAGTAGACTCTGTTTGGAAGGTTCTGTGAAGGTACACTAGTTTTTCTCTATAAGGTGTTAAGATGCGTGATGAGAACACTTTTTTTAAAGCAAGCCATAGACAACATTGCTGGGAAATGACATCATCCTTTTTTCCCACCTTTTACCCCACTAAGAAAAGTGGAGAAAAATGTCTGGTAAAAATTATCCCCTTAGGTGCTACAACAGAATGGTAAACACTAAGATTCTCAATAAATGTGGAACTAAGGAACATGTGCTACCTCTTCCATGATTAACTGGTATTGCTTTTAAGAATGTCATGGTGTACACAATTTAAATAAACTTAAGGAAAGCTAGTAGTAAGAACACAATTCATTTCCATAATATGAATTCTACTGTAATAAATATAAATAAAATTACATAACTGCTCCTGATTCAACAGTATTTGAAATTAGAAAGCACCTTTTTCAGGGTGTCAGGGTGGCTTATTCTGTTAAGTCCAACTTAGGCTCAGGTCATGATCTCATGGTTCATGGGTTCCAGTCCCACATCGGGCTCTGTGCTGACAGCTCAGAACCTGGAGCCTGCTTCATATTCTGTGTCTCCCTCTTTCTCTGTCCCTCCCCCTCTCACACTCTCTTTCAAAAATATATAAACATTTAAACAATTTTATTTTAAAAAAAGCACCTTTTCCAAGACAGTGTTTTTTGAAAGTTGTTACTATTATTATAAACATAATTTTAAAGCTTTCAAATGGCATACCTATATAATGTCATTCAAGAATATAACTTTCTTATTCAATTGATACTTATTAGGTTTTCAAATAATAGATTAAACACCATTTTTTGGTAATATATTCTTTTATATTAAGGAAAACATGTGTTCAGTAATAACCTCAAGCTAAAGAACTTCCAAGCTTAATCTGTTGCATAGTTAATTTCAAGAATATTCAGCACAACAAAGTAATGATACAGTAAAGCAAAATAATTTTTGTAACCTTTTGGTTCTTGTCATAATACATTTTACATCTATGATCTAATTATTGGATAAATACAGTAAAGCTTTTTAAAAATTCTCCAATATTCCTTTCAATACCATTACTGAATAATAATATCTCAATTTAATAATATATCAGTAATAATATTTATTAATATCTCAATAATAATATCTTAATTTTTGTGTGAAATTCTCTACAAAATGTTAGATAAATATGCAATATATCCATTTTGAAAATTCTAAAACTAAAACACAGACATTGAAAAAATAACATAAGACAAAGCAAATGAGGGCTTTTAATTTATTGTCTGCAATTATATCTATCATCATAACAACCTTAAAGCAATACCAAACAGAATAGAAAATAATTATTTTATAAATAAAATATATTTATATTTTCTATTATATTCATTTTCTGGATAAATACATGTAATCTCTTACCTAAATATACTAAAACAGTCTTAAATTAATATAAATCTAAACACAGAATAGTAATTTCTGTGATCCTTTGAAACTGATCTTTTATGACAAACTTCATCTATGCACCATTCTAAACAAACAGTTAGGGGGTATCTGGATGCCTCAGTCATTTTAAGTGTCCCACTTTTGATTTTGGCTTGGGTCATGATCTCACGGTTCTTGGGAGTGAGTGCTTCTTTGGGCTCTATGCTGATAGCATGGAGCCTGGCTGGGATTCTCTCTCCCTCTCTCTCTCTCTCAACCTAAATGTGTGTGTGTGACTAATAGTATGCCTACTTTAGGTATGGTTTAAGATTACTGATCTGGATTATGGCTGAGGCTATTTGCTATGAAGTAGAAAGAAACTGGTCATGCATGCAATGATCAAATTCATTAAATAAATATGATTAAATCAAAGCACTTTTGAGGTAAGAATCACTGAAGATAACATATTATTTAAGAATACAATTCAAATATTTAAGGAAAAAGAGTAAGGGATAGGTAGGGAGCAGGAACAGAGAGTACAGGAATCACAATTCGATGAAGTCTGGGAGTAGGGGAAGGGCTGATTACAAGGGTCATGAGGGAAATATTGATTGATAAAAATGTTCTATAGGTTTATTGTGGCAGTGGTTACATGGATGTGTGCTTTTATGACCTCAACAAGTACATTTTAAATGGGTTAATATTATTGTATGTAAATATACCTCAATAAAGTTGATTTCAAAAAACTTTATAGAGATCTCAGTCCAAATGTGTAATGTGTATGCCAAACATTGCTTTCTCAGACATAGTAGATTCTAAGGGGGGATCCCCAAGTGGTTCTGTTGAGAAGAATTATCTCATTTTGCAGCTGAAATAAAGGGGAAAAGGAAAAATGGGTGACCACTGTCATAAAGTCAGAAGCTAACCAAGACTGAGATGAGTCTCAGTCTTCAGATCAATGTTTTTCCTATAATAACAACACATTGGACTCACTGGTCCCTAAGTCTGTAATTGGAGTCATTTTGAGGCTTATAATAATAAAATTGTTCAAAACTATTATAAAGAACAAGAAATCAGTCTGGAATTATCCTCAAAGTTAACTATTTTTAAAATGTATTTTATAGGGATTTTTTAAATCTTCATTTTTATGCAGTTATAGAGTAAAAAGTTACAAATATCAAATATTTTCATGTATTGTAAACATTATGCTGGCTTTGTCAGAAGGGAAGACACTTTCAAAAGCAAATGGATTTAGAGAAGATTGTGAAGTGGAGAAAAGATGAGGTGATATAAGGATATAAGGCAAAATGCTTATGTTAGTA
This sequence comes from Panthera uncia, assembly GCF_023721935.1. NCBI lineage: Eukaryota > Metazoa > Chordata > Mammalia > Carnivora > Felidae > Panthera > Panthera uncia. Next base: position 57,012,435 of record NC_064812.1, on the reverse strand, counting down.
TTGTGAATCAATTTGAGAGAAACACAAAATAGTAAATGTATAAATGGAGCATCATTATATTTTGCATCTGTACAAACGTGATTTAAAAATAAGGATTTTGAGAAATCCAAGAAAATCTGAATCATGATAATGGAATCAATTAAATTGTGGATTTTTTACATTCATTTAACTTATATTTAATGTTATTAAATTATGAACAAAATAAGTGAAATGCGTCAACAGAGTAAAAGACTTGTTCATTCAAAAGTTGGTCCCTATTGTTAAGTTCTCTACATCCTGAGGGTCAGGTGCCTTTAGTTCACCTTGACCTCCACTAGATGGCACTCTGGCACCCATGAGCGCATGAAGGAGCCACCTGCTTTTCTTGGTTTAAGGAATTAGGAAATAGCAACCACTCCCCTAAACAAATTACACATTCTTTTGGCATAACATATCTATGGAAATACCTAATGACTTCAGGTCTTCTTGAATCCTCTCTTCAAAGTTCTTTATAATTTTCTCTCATGGTACTTACTGAACAGACTCTCATCCTGGTACTTAGCTTTAATTAGGGGTAAATTCTGGCTACATTCTTAAATATGAAGTAGTTACCACTGTATTAAAGTTCCTCAAGCAGACCATGGTTTCTGCAAAACCTGTTCCACTATAGTTAGTTCTTAGTAACATTAACTGCAAAAAAAAAAAAAAAAAATACTATCCATAGCAAATTTCTAGGGACAATCCTAAGTATATGCATGTCCAAATCAAAGAGGTAGTTATTTTCTAGCCCATTTCTTAAAATACTTTTTGAAATTCTCTCAGCGGAATATTACCATAAATACTCTATTTTTTCTTTTATTAATATGAGCATCAATCTCTCTGGATTTCATGATTCCAAACTAAGTTGGAAAAAAAAAGTAGTTTGCCCTAATAGCCTATTGTATTAAGATAACTGCATTTTTTTAGTTACTTAAATATAAATTCAAAAAATTACCATTTATAATCACTAACAGTCTAGTAGTAAAGGAATCTTGTCTCTTTGGCCCCTCTCCAAATCTCTTACAAGTTCTATTACATAAGTCAAAATAGGGGATTCCTGTTACCTCCTGAAACCCATGACATCTCTAATTAACCTCCCAGGGTACGTGGGTCGTGGATCAGCCTGGTGTGTGAAACTTGCACTTTGTAAATTACATCCGGGACTCACCTTTTAAATATGGAAAGAATAATTTGTTTAACACAGTATAAAGTAGATGGAATCTACCAAAGCTAAGATACAAGATATTTGAAAAACAATCTACTTGGTAATAAGAACTTATACCCTGTTTCTCAAAAACAAAACTCAGGCAATGGCAAAAAATGCCATTTCCTTCACAGTGTCTCTCATCAGTGGGTTAGCAGAACAATCATTTTCACAGGAAAATTGTTTAGACTACGTGCTAAAGAGGACTAAATGTTTAGTTCGAATACACTGTTTTAATTTTATACATAACAGTCCAAAGAGTATTCCAAGTAAATATTTCCACTGAGAAAAAAAAAATGAATTGGCAACTTTGTTACTTAGTAAATTATTCAAATCAAATTTCCGTTTTGGTATATAGGAATTACCTCAACAATATTTCCTACAAGATTGATTGGATCATAATTGAAAAGAAATGAGCGACTTGACTTTGTTCTGGATTCTGGGGCAGGATTTTTCTTTGAGATTGGCACATTTATATCTCTCTATACATTGACTATAAATGTACTGCATTAGAAAAAACTGCTTATCTTTAAGGTGACTTTAAACGTGGCTTCGTCTCTACCTTATTTTAGTAATACTCTCTTCTTTCATTTTCGTTTGGGTGAAGTATACCATAAATTCAGAATTCTGCTTCCATTTTGTTTGGGGCTGTGTGGTTTGTTTTAGTTTTTGTTTTTTACTGTTCAATAAAGAAGATCCTGAAACTAACTCTCTATAGCTAACGCACATCTAAAAGGATGGCAAATGAATCACTAAGACCTTACTGGGAAACTTCATAGGAATGGTAGACATAAAAGAACTAAAGGTAACAGATGTTTCAACAAGGCAATAGAAAGCCCAGATGTTTGGCATATTCATGTAGTGGTGATTGGACAAGTGAGAGTCATATTTTCCTTTTTTCCAAGAACCATTATGCTTCCTCTATTTAAGAAATCTTTTTAAATAAGCAGTGCTGGTAAGAGAAAAAAGGAAGAGAAAAAGGAGAAACAATACAACAACCACCTAATTTACTTGCCTTCATGGTTTTTGACAACAATGTAGGGAATTCCAGAGAGAAAATGGATATTCATACATAGCGAATAAGTATTTTTTTTTTAAATAAGCATTACCGAAAATGAGATAACATGAAAGGAAACAAATATTTTACTATTTCCACAGTTATTATTTTAGACATGCATTGGGACTAGGCTAGTACAGTTAATCATCCTGTGAAACTGACTCATTTCTGTACCGAGATTGGAGAAAATGAGTTTGGGAATCATTTAAAAATATTGTATATTTCTCAGTAGTGAAATACTAAAAGCTTGAGTCAGTGAATATATGAATGTACATAAATAAGCTCTTTTAGAAAGCACAACTTCTGACTCTTTTATCATATGTTCAACTGATACAAAAGAGAGAGTTTTATAAACAACGCTAAAATATTCAGAATATTTCACTTAAAGTTCTTGAGAAAAATTTTATTTATATAATTTTCATACTATCCATGGTAGAACTAGAAAAAAACCCCAAGATTTTAGATATCTCATCCTACTCTTCGTCTAGAAAGTGATTTTTTAGCAAAATAATTTTCAGGAGATTGTTGAATACATGCGACCCTTGATTTTTAAATAACTCTGCTTCATGAGAATAAAAGCAGAAAAAAGAAAGAAAGAAAGAAAGAAAGAGAGAAAGAAAGAGAAAGAGAAGTAGAAAGAAAGAAAGAAAGAAAGGGAGAAAGAAAGAAAGAAAGAAAGAGAAAGAGAAGTAGAAAGAAAGAAAGAAAGAAAGAGAAAGAAAGAAAGAAAGGGAAAGAAAGAGAGGAAGGAAGGGAAGAAAGAAAAAAAGAAAGAAAGAGCCATACAATACAGTATTGTGTGGATTAAAAAATACGTGTATTTAAATAGAGTCAATATCAGGTCCTGAAATAAAATTTTATTTTCTTTATGGGAAGAAAATACAGTTTTTCCTTTAATAGACTACGTATCCCAGGATGATTTCAATGTATTTTCACTTAGAAAAGCTAGCTGCTATTACATATGAATTTTCAAAGCTTGGCAAGGCTTTGGAAGGAATGATGAAAATTACTATTGCACGACCTTCAAGTTTTCTTTGTTTCATAAAGGGCTAAGATAGCATTTTTGTCATTTTTCTTTCAGCTCTGGTCTTTCATCATAAATATCAAAGCATGCAATTATGCCTTCTATCCTACTACAGTCTGCCTGTTTTCCTAGCCACGGTGATGGTGTTTTCTCTCTCTTTTGCAAGGCTTTATTTTGTTTCTTGAAACTCTGAAAACAATCTCATAATTTGTTGAATAAAGTGAATTGTGAGAACAATGACTATTAGACTGACAAAATATTATTAAAACAATAATGATATTTTTATCAAAGCCAACATCAGACGCTGAGACATTTCTCTACTAGGCCGAGGGTCACTTGTACCATATTCAGAGTAGAATGATTTGACCTACAGGTGGGATTTTATTATGAATGCTTATTATGAGAAGCAGGCTTGTCTAACCCCATGCAGCCTGGAATTTCCCTATCTTTCCTTTACTTCTCATATTAAACCTGCCTGCTAAATGTGTCTTATTATTCTATCTGAATACACATTCCACATATTTTATCATAGATCTATGGTTCCCCAATGTTTATTTTTCATACTTCTCTCACACTCGAACTATCCTAAATAGGTCAGTCTGGTAAATTAGCTATAATTTTCTATTAAATTCCGAAGTCATAAGTTAAAATAGCATACAAGGTAGATTAAGGCAACAGATACAATAGTTTTGTACATAGTATGTCCTCATTCTGAGCAGTGGGTAAGATCTTGAAAAATCATAAGTTGTAGGAATTTATATCCTGGAATCTATCCCCACATTTGTTTCCATTAATATTTCAGAAATTACATGAATGAAAAGATAAGTTGTCCCTCAGTATAATAGAAATTATGCTTAAGCACCTGATTATTCACCTAAAGAAATAATAGTATATCTGGGCTCCAGAACCAGACAGACATGAACTGAAATTCCTCTTTCTTTTCTTACAGATGAACATCATTTACTAAGTTATTTAACCCATAAAATGGACTCAATAATAGTAGCAACCTCCTAAAGACATTGGAAGGATTAAATGACAAACTGCATGCAAAGAATTTGGCCCAGTGTGAGGCAATAATGAAATAAATTCATTATGGCTCTTAGCTATTATTGTTTTGCTGACTTTGCCAGTTTTTCAATTTATGCATGTGAGAAAATTTTGATGTGTAACTGTGTACCACAGGTACATTTTATGAAGAAGGATGACCGCTCCTGGTTCAGCAAGTAAGCTGGCTTGATTTCCAAGTTGAAATGAGACGACAGAGCAGGCTGCTTCTTTGATCTAAGGTAGGGGGATCCTGCAAGCAAGGATGAGGAAGACTGAAGTGCAAAGAGATCAAGCCACGCACACCATAAAAATGAAATAACTAGAGATCGGAAAAAGGCAATGAAAAAGCATGCTGGGCTTGGCTGAAGTCAGACAACATTCAAATATATGCAGGGGTTTGAGAATAGCTAGAAGGCAAACCTCGGAGTGAGATTTCCATACAGTGACTATGAGCAAACTGTTACTGCCGAGTTAGAGCATTTAAAATGATATTTTAGGAGCGCCCGGGTGGCTCAGTTGGTTAAACGTCTGACTTCAGCTCAGGTCATGATCTCATGGTTCATGGGTTCGAGCCCCACATCTGGAGCCTGCTTTGGATTCTGTGTCTCCCTCTCCCTCTGCCCCTCCCCCACTCACACTCTGTCTCTATCTCTCTCACAAAAATAACATTAAAAATTAAAGAATAAAATAAAATGATATTTTATATGACATTAGATGGTCAAAGATTTTTTGCGAGAAGAAAAGTAGATTTGGGATCTGGTCCTGTATTCAAGTTCACTCTTCCTTTTACCAGTGGAACCTGCCTCAACAAGTCAATAACTTCTCTGATCTTATTTCTTTGAAAGCTCGTGATCCCTAGGGCTGGGTTGAGACAGTGAGGCATTCACTGTCAAGAGGAAGAGAGGAGGGTCACTGGGCTGGCTCAGTGCGTTGAGCATCCAACTCTTCATTTAGGTTTAGATCATGATCCCAGGGTTGTGGATCAAGCCCAGGGTCAGGTGCATGCCATGGAGCCTGTTTAAGATCCTCTCTCTCTCTCTCTCTCTCTCTCTTTCTCCCTCTCTCTCTCTCTCTCCCCTGCTTGTGCTCTCTCTTCTCTCTCTCTCTCAATAACAACAACAAAATAATGATAAGGAAGAGAGGAGAGTGAACCACAGTCAAGAAAAGATGGTACAATGACACATATACAGAGGGACCCATTGCAGCATTTTGTAAGAATGAAGAACCTAAGACACTCAACATATGCATCACTGAAAGAATATTAAAATAGAGAATCTGATATCCATATTATTAAATATTATGCAGTCACTGAATGCAGCTAGTCATATCTGCAGTTCCCAAGATGAAATGTTTACGTTGGAAGAAAAAAAAAGATATAGATATGCACATATACAAAGACCCCATTTATATATATATATATATATATATATATTTCAGCCTACAGCAAAGACTCCGTCTCTGGAAACTAAAAGCAAAGCTGACAGGAGGTGGCGGTGTGTGTGTGTGTGTGTGTGTGTGTGTGTGTGTCCTGGAAGGTTACATAGCAAAATATTCTTACTATCTAAGCTTGGGAATTGCAAAAGAAAGAGAAGTGGAAAGCAGGAGAAATTTCTACTTTTTAAAAAAAATATATACATTTATAATCAAATTTGTTAACAAAAAGAAAACTAAAGTACTGTATAACTGCTAGTAAGTTACTTACATGTACATTGATATTATCTATATCTATAACCATATCTGCATAGCAAGATTTGAAAAAACTGGCATTTCAAATGTCAGAACTAGAAAAGTTGCTATGACTAACTAAAACAGATAATTAAATACCATTAATTACCAATTATACGGACAAAGAATAGTGTGAAGAACATAAACCTACTTAGAGGTCAACCTGCCAATATGTATCAAATTTTAAAAAGGGCATATCATTTTATTCACCAATTTCACTTATAGAACTTTATCCCGTGGAAATAAATCATACAATGTACTGTACATATAATGATTCCCTGCAGCATTTTTCTAATATAGAGATAATCTACATTTTCTTCAGTAGGGGCTAGTGTATAAATTATGTGTATTCCACATAACTGAATACTTTGTAGTAATTAAAAACAGTATGATAATTCTCTATGCATTAATAAAGAAACATGCCCATGATAAATTTGTGTGAAAAAGTCTGGTTGCAAAATAAGATTAAAAAATTTTTTTTTCTAATGTTTTTATGTATTTTTGAAGAAGAGAGACAGAGCATGAGCGGGGAGGAGCAGAGAGAGAGGGAGACACAAAATTCGAAGCAGGCTCCAGGTTCTGAGCTGTCAGCAGAGAGCCCGACTCGGGGCTCGAACACGCGGACTATGACATCATGACCTGAGCTGAAGTCAGATGCTAATTTGACTGAGCCACCCAGGCGCCCCACAAAATGAGATTTAAGGCATGACGTTTGTCATTATATTTGTGTTCTGGATGCAAAAAGTTACATGAAGGACCAACCTGTTATTAGTGATTATCTTTGGCATGTGAGATTTACTGGTAGAGGGGTTAAGTGGGGAGAATGTGAGAGTGGAGGAGGGGTGGTTAACTTTCTACGAGAAGTGTATTATTTTATAATTTAATACTATGAAAAGTCCATGTTGGAGAAAAAGAAAAGGAAGTAATATGTTTCCTTTCCGGAAACATATAGAATAGTAGAGAGCGTCATCATCTGGGATGAATGTTGCACAGCTAGAAAGTAGATGGCAGTGAGACAGGTGGGATGAGAGAAAACAGAGACTGAGAACCCAGGGAAAACGAAAGCTGGTAACACCAGTGTTTAGTGATGAGAGGATTAAGCACACAAACATAGGAGTCTAAAGGTAATTCCAAGACCAGGGGAAAGGTCTGGAAAGGAAAGCCCAGTCATGAAAGGAAAAGGTGGGTGTGTCATAACTCTATCAAACAAAAGCAAAATCTAGGTTTCAGATAAGCAGAGTTTTTCTCCATTTGAGGTAAGGGGGATTATGGGGGAGGACCGGAAATGTCCAATAAAAGGCAGCTGATATAGAACACGGAGGGCATGTAGTTGTAAGCAACAAAGAGACAGACAATGTGCACTGCAGCCAGAATGAGGAGATATTTATTATTTGGGGACAGGAGATCTAGAGTCCAAGGAAACAAGTTCATCAGACAGAAACGATCAAGAACTAATGTACTTCAAAGACAATTAAGTCTCCAAGAAGAAAGTGGGGCTAACCATCTGATTCGGCACTAAATTTGTTTTTATGTTTCAATACCTTTAACTAAATGAGTATGCACAGTGGACTTCCACTTCTGGGAAAGTGGCAGATAAGCAATATTAAAAATCTTCACATTAGGGAAATTATGACTGAAACACAGAAAAGAAACAGTGCTAAATGTATTTCAGAAGGCCCTAAAAATGAAGGAACAGTCAGTCCCTCAGTCCAAAAAAATACGTAAAAGAAAACAGCAAATTATGTATGCATGTTAAAGCAACCTTCATGCTTGGGTGTTTGCCATACTCAGGAATGTAAATGTTTTCATATTTCTGTATGAATAGGATGGAAGGCTTAGGGCTCACCCATGGTGGAGAGCTACAATGAAAACATTGTTCAAAATTTAGGATCCTCAGAGGACCGTACTTTGGTTAGAATGAGCTAAGAAAAACAAAATTCCATTTGCTGGCCAAAGAAGATAATGGGACAACACAGTTCTCTTGGCATGAGCCCTGGATTGGAGAAGAAAGGAGAAGGAAGAGGAGGAGAAAGATGAGGGGAAGGAGAAGGGGAAGAAAGAGGGAAGAAGAAAAAGAAGAAGAAGAAGAATCTAGCCTTACCTGCCTCCCATTCTTCCTACAGATCTCCTGGAGAATTTATAATCCCACGTCTTTCTTCACGAAAGTTTGGCACTTAAATAGCATTACCTGCATTGACAGGGAAACCTCAACCTAAAAAAATAACTTAAAGGACATTGTTAGCTTCCCTTAACCTCTCTGAAGGAACGTCTCTTCATTTCAGGCCCCAAAGAATTTCTACAGTCAGATTAGCCAAATATGAGCTCAGAAACATAATTTCAAAACACAAGAAAATAAAGCCACCATGATCAAGAGTCAGCAAAACAAAAAAGAGCAAAATTAAACTCCTAAGGACTATAGATCCTAGAATCTCCACCTACAGAATTTAAGATAACTATGTTTAAATTGTTTACCCAAAAATGAGAATAAAATAAAAAACACAAATTACTTATTATAAGATTAGAGAAACAAGTAGATTGGGGGAAAAAATGGAACTTCCAGTAATTAAAATGTGCAATTGAGGGGCACCTGGGGAGCTCAGTCGGTTGAGCAACTGACTCTTGATCTCAGCTCAGGTCATGATCTCACGATTGGTGGGATCGAACCCTGAATTGGGTTCTGTGTTGACAGTGTAACAATACAGAGCCTGCTTGGGATTCTCTCTCTCTTTCTCTCTCTCTCTGTCTCACTCACTCTCTTTCCACTCCTTCCCTGCTTGCACACACTCTCTCTTTCTCTCTCTAAAAATAAATAAATAAACATTTCAAAATGTGCAATTGAAATTATACACAATGGCCATAAGCAGTCTATGAGACATACCTGGAGAAAGAATTGTGAACTGGAAAACAGGGGTAAAACGTGGGACAAACAGACAAAAGATGAAAAATACGAAAGATTATGAGCCACAGAACACAGGGAAATTGCAAACAACTAATTGGAATCACAGAAATGAGAATAGGGAGAATGTGACAGGCAATGTTCAAATAACAGGTTTCCAGCTTTAATGAAAGACAAGTTCTCAGGTTCATGAAGCGAAGGAAAATCCCGATTAAAATAAATAAAAAGAAATCCACATCTAGACAAATCTCAGTAAAATTGCAAAGCAACAAAGACCAAAAAAAAGCAAAGCATTAAAGTAATTTCATCTCTTTGTTTCAAAAGATAGTAAAAGAAAATAATATAAAACTTTAAAAAATAATAGATACCCAATGCGTTTATGTACTTCTCTTTGCCATCTCTGAAAAACCTGTTCTCAGGAAGGATGTGACAAACTCATTCACTTTCAAAAAAGAGAGAGAGAAATTACAGCTTTAAATAGTTTGGAATTTATCCTTCAAGATGTTTTTATGCCAAGAGAGTGAGATGCAAAAGGAAATACTTAAATGTTACATACAGATAAAAGTTAAGTATAATGTTAACAATAATTTTAATTTAAAAATATATTTAATTTTTTTTCCTAATGGCTGCATTTACTTTTTCTTCATAACTGATTTAAGATTACTGCATCTTCTTGTCAGTGGAAAACATATTCGAATCTATAATTTATAAATATCATTAATTAAATTGTTTCTATAAAACCCTGACATGTACCTCACAGTCCAGTTTTATATCCCTGTTTCCACTACATTATTTCTCAAGTCCAAAAACAAGGGGAAACCCATAACTAGACGCAGAGATCCTCCTATATGCTACGGTTAATGGATCCTATTTTTAAGAGTAACGATAGTCTTGAAGATTGATTACAATGTACCAGGCACCACGCTAAATGATTTACATGGACGGATACATTTAATCCTCATGACAATTCTGTGAAGTAGACGCTATTTTTTACCCCATATCACAACAAAATGATTGAGGGTTAATTACACATTTTGCCCAACACACACTACGAGTAAGTAAAAGATTCACACCCAGGGTGTCTTGTTCCAAAAGACATACAAAAAGACATACAATTAACCATTCTCTTCCTTGCCATTTTCCTTAGTTAACCTAGAGGGTATTTTTTTCCTCTATTTTTAACTTAATTGATATTTTCTTCTATAATCCATACATACACATATAATTTTACTTAATTCACATATGTTTTGATAGTTAAGGAGAAAACTTTTCAAAAAGGTGTCTTAATTTAGACTCTCAGTTAATCATATCTAGAAATGAAATCTGATCGTGATTTATCTTTACGAGGTAACAATCTACAGCAGCCATTGAACTTGTCACTAATTGTGTTATTTGAATCAGACAATGTTCTAGGTTGAGGGATGCCTAAGTACTTTCCATTAGGAAGCTTCAAAACGTACTCCTACCCTTTGGAAATGTGGCAAAGCAGTTCAAACTTGAATTCTGTGCTTCAGAATTCAAATTATGCATTTCCTCTCACAATATATAAAAGAAAATTTGATCAGGGATGGACCCAGATTCATGTCCAAAAACAGTGTGCTATCTTTAACAACAGGTATACAAGTAACTAATACTTTTAAATGGTGATTGTCAAAATTTTCACACATGAAATTGAATTTCATGCGGTTGTTCTATTTATGACATTCCTAATTGTTATCGAATTTATTTTGACACAGAAATGCAATGCTTTCATCAAGATGAACTGGGATGTCACAACAATGTTAGCACTTTAACTATATCATTAGTTACATGTCAGAAAACATATATTTTCCTCACAGAAAATTTTTTCTGTAAATCTGATAAACCAAAAATAAAAGATACTAGAAAAGGAGATAACATCATTAACCCTTCTTTAAAAGTATGATTCCTAAATCTCAGCAGCACTTAATTTCTCTACATAGAAAAAATATTTTAAACTATGCTTCTTTATCTAGAAAAGCTCTCTTCCACTGAAATTAGACATCAGTAGATAACCCATCATTTTGTCTAGAAAATGTGATATTTCATCACATGGTGGACAAATGACAAAAATGAAAACGTTCTGGGTAAATTTTTTTAATAGAATATACTTTGTTTTAAATGTAGAATAGAAACAGAAAATGATCATGAAGTCTGGTATAAAAGCAGTAATAAGTTTGAAACCCTTGAGGGTACCAGTAAAATCTTCAAGCAACAGAGACCATACATTTTCTAAAAGGTGTTAAAGAAACAAATGAATGGTAAAGCATCCAAATAATCCTACATGAAAAACTGAAAGTAAGAATGCAAAACGCAGAAGAGAATTTAACCTGTAAAATAGAAGTCTTTTAAATTTTTATTAAAATTTATACAACCTTGGGGGGCTTGGTTTCAGCATCTGACTCTTGATTTTACCTCAGGTCAAGATCTCTACATTCGTGAGATCGAGCCCTGCATCAGGGTCTGCATTGACAGTGTGGAGCCTGCTTGGATACTCTCTGTGTCTCTCTGTCTCTGTGTCTCTCTGCCTCTCTGTCTCTCTCTGTCTCTCTCTCTCTCTCCCCCTCTCCCCCACTCATGCACAGGTGCACATGAACTGTTTCAAAACAAACATTTTTTAAGAAGGTATACAATGTTAATCTTTAAATAATTATATGAATAGTAATAATCTCCAGAAATTATATTGATGTTTAAAATTCTTCAAAAGAAATTTCAAAATTGTAAAAATTAGAAAGATTTTCAAATGATCAACACTTATGTAGGCAGTTCTCTTCAACATTAAACATATGGCTTAAAATTCTAGAATTTGTCTTCTTAATGTACAAAAAAAATACCATGAGTTTCTATATATTTACATAATAAGCACTGATACCAAAAATTATTTGATTGGGAAATACATATATGTATATATATACATATATATATATATATATATGTATATATATACATACACATTATGGTTCACAAAATCATACAAGAGATTTTGCTTTCATCAGTAAAAATCCTATTCTAATAGTCATGTAATTCAGGAAAGAGTTAAATTGTTGAATTTGAGGCATCAAGAATAGCATTGAAAGAGATTTACTTTCTATGTACAAAGTCTCTGTTTTAGGTATTATATTTGTATGCTTTCTTATTATTTGCTATGTTTTATATAAAGACATTTGCTGATTTAAACTTCTTCCAAATTTCTCATGTTCCCCCCACCAGCTCTCTTACATTGTAATAAGATTTTTATTTTACTTATAGTTGTCTTAGTTTTATACATTATAGTATTCTCTTTATGAATTATATATCACATGAGCATTTGATTTATAATAGGGGTGACCAGTCATCTAGATCCTTCTACCCATTCAATGATTTTAATGCCTCCCAACTAAGTTTTCCCATAAAAGGGCCACATTTCAGAGTTCTTATTGGGCACCAAATCTTGATTGGCTAATTCTAGCCAACAGTTAGTAAAGAGAATTTTTCAAGAATTCACAAGTGCTATATTCTCCGAATATTTTTGGATTCTCAGATTTCTATTGTATTTATACATGGACAAAATTTGACTAAATATGGAATTCTTGGGCTACTTCCCTCAAACCTCTATAGAGCAGCACTACCCAATGGAACTTTATGTTCTATACCTACAGTGCCCAGTACAGTGACTATTAGTTTTGATTTCCTGTGTGCTTGATTATTTGCTTAATAAATTTTGAAACTCAGTTATTACGTGCACATGTAGTTGTATTATTATTTTATGATGAATTCACCTTTTCATCATTGTAATAACTTCTCTTTATCACTTCTAGCACGCAAGTATTATTTATTTTGGTATTAAAATGACCATACCAGCTTTCTTATGTTTATTCTTTGCTTGCTACATATTTTTTTCATCCACATATTTTAAGCTATTTTAAACCTATATTTAAATCATATAGATAGCACATAAGGGAATGTGGCGAGGGATGAGAAAGTAGTATTACAAAGGGTCACAGGGAAACTTTTGGGGATGGTTGCGTGTTTGCTACCCTGAGTGTGGTGATAGTTTTACAAATATATATGTATATCAAAATTTTACCAATTTTACCTTTTCCTCCCTTCCTTCCTCCCTTCCTTCCTCTCTTCTTTCCTTCCTTCCCTCCCTCCTTTTCTCCCTCCCTCCTTCCTTCCTTCCTTCCTTCCTTTTTTGTTTCTTTCTTTCTTTCTTGTTATTCCCCTCGGAGGCTCATTTTCTTTGTTTCATATGCACTTATACATTTTTTCAGCTATATTAACATAAAACTGACACATGAATTTGTAATATATTAAAAGTGTATGATGTGATGATTGATGTATGTACACATTATGAAAGGATTCCTTAACTGACTTAATATATCTATCATTTCACATATTACCTTTTTAGTAAGAACACTTAAATTCTACTTTCTTAGCAAATTTCAATTATACAATATTGTATTATCAACTAGTCACCATGTTTTACATTATATCCTCAGAACTTATTCATCTTATAACTAAAATGTGCTGTTTTACTAGCCTGTCTCTATTTACCTGACCCCCTAGGCCCTGGGAAATACCATTTACTCTCTGCTTCTATGAGCGCAACTTTTTTTTTTTTTTCAGATTCCACATATAAATGATACCATGTAGTATTTTTCTCTCTGGCTTATTTCACTTAACATAATGCCACTGAGATTCATCCCTGTTGTTGCAAATGACAGTATTTTCTTCTTTTTTCAGGCTTAATATTCCACTGTATACCACATCTTCTTTACCCATTCATCCATTTATGGACACTTAGGTTGTTTTGATATTGACTCTCGTGAATAATGCTCCGATGAACATGGGGTGCAGATATCTCTTCAAAATAGTGATTTTATTTCCTGTGGATATATACCTAGAACTGGGATTGCTAAATCACAAAGTAGTTCTATTGTTAACCTCTTGAGAAACCTCTACACTGGTTTCCATAATGGCTAACCTAGTTTATATTCCTACCAACGGTGTACGAGTGTTACCTTTATTCATATCCTCACCAGGATTTGTTGTTCTTGTCTTTTGAGAATAGACATCGTAACAGGTATGAGGTGATATCTCATTGTGGTTTTGATTTGCATTTCCCTGATGATTAGTAACGTTGAGCACCTTTCATGTACCTGTTGGTCATTTTTATGTCTTCTTTGAAAATTTTTCAATTCAGGTCCTTGTCCATTTTTTTAATTGGGTTATTTAATTTTAATTGAGTTGTATATATTACTTATATATTTTGGGTATTAACCTTTCACCAAATAGTTGGTCTGCAAATATTTTCTTCCATTCCATATGTTACCTTTCCATTCCGTTGATGGTTTCCTTTGCTGTGCATAGCTTTTTTTTTTTAATTTCATTTACATTTTTAAAATATACTTTATTGTCAAATTGGCTTCCATACAACACCCAGTGCTCATCCCAACATCATTTACATTTTTTTTTCAATATATGAAATTTATTGTCAAATTGGTTACCATACAACACCCAGTGCTCATCCCAAAAGGTGCCCTCCTCAATACCCATCACCCACCCTGCCCTCCCTCCCACCCCCCATCAACCCTCAGTTTGTTCTCAGTTTTTAACCGTCTCCTATGCTTTGGCTCTCTCCCACTCTAACCTCTTTTTTTTTTTTTTCCTTCCCCTCCCCCACTGGTTTCTGTTAAGTTTCTCAGGATCCACATAAGAGTGAAACCATATGGTATCTGTCTTTCTCTGTATGGCGTATTTCACTTAGCATCACACTCTCCAGTTCCATCCACGTTGCTGCAAAAGACCTTATTTATAGATGCTGGAGAGGATGTGGAGAAACGGGAACAATGTGCATAGCTTTTTAGTCTAATTTAGTTCCATTTGTTTATTTCTGCTTCTCTTGCCTTTGATTTTGGGGCCAAATCCAAAAACACATTGCCAAATCCAATGTGAAGGAGGTCTTCCCTATGTTTTCTTCTAAGAGTTTTAAAGTTTCAGATTTTATGTTCAAGATTTTTTTCATATTTAGTTGATTTTTGTCCATGATGTAAGATCAGGATCTAGTTTCATCATTTTGCATGTGGAAATCCAGTTTCCTCAACACTATGTATTTATGAATATTTTGCATGTGGATATCCAGTTTTCCCAACACTAATTATTTATGAATATTCTTGATTCTTTTGTAAAATATTAATTGGCCATAGATGCATGGGTTTATTTCTGAGCTCTCTATTTTGTTCCATTTATCTATGTGGCTGTTTTTATGCCAATACCATATTGCTTGATTATTATCGTTCCTAATATAGTTTGAAATAAGAAAGTATGATGCCTTCAGATTTGTTCTCCATTATCAAGATTATTTTGTCTATTTGGGGTTTTTGCAGCTACATACAAATTTGAAGACTGCTTTTCTATTTTTGTGAGAAATGCCATTGGAATTTTGATAGGAATTGCATTGAATCTGTAGATCCCTTTGGGTATTATGAACATTTTAACACTTTTATTCTTCCAGTCCATGAACATGAATACTTCTCAATACATTTCTGTCTTCTTCAATTTATTTTATCAATGCTTTATATTTTTCATTGTAAAGATCTTTTACTTCTTTGGTTAAGTGTATTCCTAAGTGTTTAATTCTTTTTGATTCCATTACAAATGGAATCATTTTCTTTATTTCTTTTTCAGATAATTTGTTTTAGTGTATAGAAATACAACTGTTTTTTTTTATATATTGATTCTGTATACTGCAACCTTACTGAGTTCATTTATTAGCTTTGACAGTTGGGGTGGAGTCTTTATGGTTTTCTACATATAGCATCATGTCATCTGAGAACAGACGCAATTTTACTTCTTCCTTTTCAATTCTGATGCCTTTTATTTCTTTTTCTTGCTTAAGTGCTCTGGCTAGGACCTTCAGTAGTATGATAAATAAAAGCATCAAGAATGGGTATCCTTGTCTTGTTCCTGATCTTAAAGGAAAAAAAAATTCAGCTTTTGACCATTGAGTATGATGTTCACTATAATCTTGTCATATATGACCTTTATTATGTTGAAGTTCCTTCCTTTATAACCAGTCTGTTTAGAGTTTTTAACATGAAAGTATGTTGAATTTTGTCAAGGGCTTTTTTTTTTTTTTTTTTTTTTTGCTTTTTCTGCATCTATTGAGATGACCATAATTTTTATCCTTTACACTTTGTTAATGTGGCATATCATATATATTGATTTGCATACATTGAGCCATCCTTACATCCCAGGAATAGCTCCAGCTTGAGTATGATGTATGATTTTTCTTATGTACTTCTGAATTTGGTTTGCTAAGATTTCTGAGGATTCAAACATAATACTTTAAGTGGTTCTGCTTATTGTATATCAATCATACTTTGATAAAGCTGTGTAAGGGAAAAAGATTTACCTTCTTACTAGCTTCAGTTTTTTCTCAGTTTAAACTAGGCACAGTTGCCTAGTTTATAGGTCGGCAATTACAGTTAAAAGAAAAACCATACGAAGGTCTGCAGTACTTGAGTCATCAATAAATATTTGTTTATTTTAAAAGTATTTGAAGGTTGTGACTGAGCCTGGGTGGCTCAGTCGGTTAAGTGTCCGACTTAGGTTCAGGTCATGATCTCTCGGTTCATGAGTTTGAGCCCCGTGTTGGGCTCTGTGCTGAGAGCTCAGAGCCTGGAGCCTGCTTCAGATTCTGTGTCTCCCTCTCCCTCTCCCTCTCTCTCTCTCTCTCTCTGCCCCTCCCCACTCATGCTGTTTCTCTCTCTCTCTCTCAAGAATAAACATTAAAAAAAGTAAAAGTATTGTGCAGTTTCTATTATATAGATTTCTCAGCTTATTTATATACCATCACTCCACATTTTAAAAAATGTATTATAATTTTATACATTCTAAATATGTTTGTTGGGTTTCCTTCTCTATTATTGTTGATTTTTTTAAATGTTTGTTTGTTTGTTTATTTATTTATTTATTTAGAGAGAGGGAGAGCAAGAGGGGAAGGGCAGAGAGAGAGGGAGACAGAGGATCCTAAGTGGGCTCCACGCTGTCAGTGCAGACCCCAACTGAGACTGTGAGATTCATCTGAGCAGAAATCAAGAGTGGGATGCTTAACTGACTGAGCCATTCAGGTGCCCCTTTTATTGTTGATTTCAAAATATATCTTCCAATCTTGCTTGGAAAGATTCTGTTCATCATCACAAAAAGGATAATTTTGCCATTTACATTGATAGCTATTTTCACTTAAATTGTTTTAACTTTAAGTTATTTTGAGGAGGGGCGCCTGGGTGGCTCAGTTTGTTAACCATCTGACTTCAGCTCAGCTCATGATCTCCCGGTTCATGGGTTTGAGCCCTGCATCGGGCTTTCTGCTTCAGATTCTGTGTCTCCCTCTCTCTCTGCCCTTCCCCAGATTGTGCTCTTTCTCTCTCTCTCTCAAGAATAAATAAACTTTAAAAAATTTTAAATTATTTTGAGGAAATATTATCATTATAAATTTATTTTTGCAATTAGAGTTTGCAATTATTTTTAACCCAAAAAAACTTTAATTAAATCATAGAATGGTTATTTGTTGGGATGATGCCAAAAAGCTGGTTTAACTTAATTGTTACTTAAATTTGTTACTCAAAATTACTATACTAGTTGGGATTTAATATACTGATTAAAGATGTACAGTAGAATCACCTGTTTTGAATTTAAAATTGCCTCTGTTATTGTTTGCCATTTTATAGGTCCTGTCATTTTAGCCTGCTTTGGAAAGATTCTGTGGATAGATGACAAGCATCACTGCATTTAGTTATTAGAAAATCATTTTTCCTAGACTACCACTGAAGTCGTACAAAAGACACGATCTTTGTATCAGAGTTTATAGCTACAGGTTAACACAACACAAAGAGTTTTTAATGAAGGCCAACCAGTATCTCACTATAAAATTATAATAAAACTGTGATGTTAAATGTGTTCATGTAACAAAATAATCAGAATACAGAGACTCAGCTATTACGGTACCCGCTGTGGTGCTGACTGAAGTCAAGAGGCTGATAGATGAGCTTTGCCTATTCAGGTCTTAAGGGCCTTGAAGTCACTTAGATGGATGACTGCTTAACGAGAGCAACATAACATTTTTGTACAGGACAAGAAATCTAACTTGGCGCCAATAGACTGTGATGCTTGCCTAAACTCAATATTCAGATCATGACTATTTAATTTATCTGTCAATGACTTGCTCCTGATTTGCATGACACCTATTTGGCATCTGTATGCAGGCAGTGCATCATTGCAGTTTGGTATTCCAGGTAATGTAGAAGGAGTGTTTGGAGCATTTAAGAAACATTATGTTTTTCTGATCCTATTTTCACTTCATTGAGATTTATATATTTTAATTGATGTGGCTGGAAATCAGATATGGTGACATATAAAATGAAATCCATAAATATTCCAATAACTTGGCAGTCTCAGGGTAGTTTAGGTTAAAATATGGGATTCAAGTATTAAACGAGTACATCAAACAAAAGATGGTGAGAAAGAGAGATTATCACAAAACAGGTCTAATATCATATGGAACAAATGTTCAATTTTTATTTAATAGAATCCCGTACGTAATTAAACAGAATATAAAGCCATATTCTTACAAACTTTTGGGAAAATATGCTCCTAAGTTAGTGCAGAACTATGATAAATCACACATTTATTATATCAAATAATGTTTAAGAAAGGCCTGGATGTAGGAGAGCATGTTTGGTTTTATTTCATTTAACAATCTATATTTAAGATAAATTATTATTAAATTGCTACTAAAACCTTGGTATACTTAAAGCTTTGAGAAAACAGAAATGGCAAAGAAAATGATGGCGAAAGACAGTAAGTTCTGATAAATGTGATAAATTAGTCTGCTGGAGTTGCCATAACCTAATACCGTAGACTGGATGGCTTAAACAATAGTGTGGGGAAAAGATCGTCCCTTCAACCAATGCCATTTGGAAAACTGGACAGATATGTGCAAAAGAATGAAACTGGATCACTTTCTTACGTCATATACAAGAATACACTCAAAATTGATTAAAGGCCTAAATGCAAGACCTGAAATTATAAAACTCCTAAAAGAAAACATAAGCAGTAAACCCTTGGATATCAGTTTTAGCAATATGTCTTGGGGACTGTCTCCTCAGGTAAGATGAACAAAATAAAAAATAAATAAATGGCACTATATCAGACTAAAAAACTTTGCTCAGCAAAGATAACCATCCACAAAACAAAAAGGCAATCTATTGAATGTGAGACCATATTTGTAAGTGATATTAAAAATACATACAACTTAACACCACTGAAACAAATAATCTGATTAAAAAATTGGCAGATGAGGGCCACCCGGGTGGCTCAGTTAAGGGTCATGATGTCGTGATTTGTGAGTCTGAGCCTTGCATCAGGCACTGTACTGACAGCACAGAGCCTGCTTGGGATTCTCTCTCTCTCTCTGTCTCTGCCCCTCAAAACAAATAAACTTAAAAAAAATTGGCAGATGACCTGAACAGACATTTTGCCAGAGAAGACATAGAGAAACATACTCATGAATATAGAGAACAAACTGGTGGTTGACAGAGGGGAGTGGGGTTGGTGGATAGGCAAATATAGATGAAGGAGATGAAGAAGTACAACCTTCCAGTTATAAAATAAATAAGTCACAGGGGCATAAAGTATAGCATAGAGAATGTAGTCAGTAATATTATAATAACTGTGTGGTAACAGATGATAACTCCACTTACTGTGGTGACCATTTCTTAATGTGTATGAAGTTGTAACCTTAAACTAATATGGTACATGAATTACACTTCAATAAAAAACAAGCAAATAAATACATGAATAAGCAAAAAGCACTGCAGTTTAATTCCATTTTCAATATGACTCACGACTTTTGCTGTCCTGCAGAGTAATCAAAGTACATACAGGTAAACAACCACAAGTAGCTTGTGGTCAGTTAGAGGGAAAAATAAAAATCACATTTTATTATTATTTTCTTCCCAATACATATTTTGTAGGATGTCAAAATTTTTTTCTTGCTGAAGCATGTGTTAATATATTGACAAACAAGGTTGATTGCATGCACGTTATGCAATGCGTATCTATCTCACACAAATTGCACACTTGTGTGATCTTGACAAATACTATTGAGAAGGCATAAGCTATGACTATGAATCTGTTGCTCCAAAATGTTAAATCCCTAAATTTAAACTTCTAAAATTAGTGCTATCCTGGCATGAGAAAACAATGTGTTCCTTACAGTTCCATATACCTTCTCAGTTTGTGTTTCTGTCAAAGATGAAAATTCAGACATAAGTAGAGTTATCTCCCTTGACTTACCAGTCCCTGACATGTGCTCTGCATTTTAACGTTTCCCTCCTTACAAAATAAATGCATCATCATTGTAAAACTACTTTTAGAAAATAAAATGAAGCAAAAAGAAGAGGCACCTGCCACTAATTCCTCTCAGAGTTGGCACCGTGTATTTTCCAGTTACTTTCTGTGAATGTACATAAGGTTTAACACACCAGACATATGGTTTTATTGCTGGGTCTTAAACATCTTTTCCTGTCAATATTCTTCTACTACATAGTCACACAATTCCCTTGTTCCTACGTACCTTAATTTATTTGAGAAATATAAGAGTTGGACATTTTTTTTTCTATTTTTTCTCTATTAGAAGCAACCCGGTGATGAACATTCCTTTTTTTTTTTAAATTTGAGAGAGAAAGAGTGCTAGCAGGGCAGAGGAACAGAGGGAGACAGAGAGAATCTTAAGAATCTTAAGAATCTCTCTTAAGAAAGAGAGAATCGACGCCTGGCTCGATGCCATGACCCTAAGATCAGGATCTGAGCTGAAAGAGTTACACACTCAACCAACTGAGCCACCCACCCAGATGCCCCCGAACATTCTTACAATTGAATTTTCACACACTATTGTTTAACTCCATAAAATTGGTTTCTGTAAGTGAAATTGCTGAAAAAATATTGAACACGTTTTAGAGACTTTAATACAGTTCAACTGGCTTCCCAAAAGGTTGTTAATGTATGCGATAAGCACAGCATATAAGTATCTATTTCTCTGAACCTCCACTTGGTGATGGCACACTTAAGGTAGTGTCTATCTGCTAAAGAATCCAGATGCCAGTCTTAAAAACTAATCTGATGAGTCAGGTGTTTGTTGAACCCAGTCTGGTTTGGTTTGCTCTCCCCAAATTTGTTTCTAACTTTCCAACACCAAAACATTTAATCAGTTTATAAAAATCAGAAAACAGATAGGATCTATTATTTATTCACTGTACAGAAACAGATGTAATTGATATGACCATGAAGAAATACTTGCAAAATTGCAAGGCAGGACAAATATCTTTCCATTTTATCGTTAAATATCATTCCTCTCCTAGTAAAAAGGGCTTCCCTTCTATAATCTTAATCCTGGCAGAACAAATTACCACCATGGCTGGAAGTTGAATAATGGCTGTGATTCACTTTCAGTATAGCCACCTGTGTTGACAAAGTACTTGGTGATATTATTAAGCCCTACTCTGAATCCTGCTTGATTTCCATACCATCAGTTGAAATTACGATGTCTATAGAAATTAATAAAAGAATAATGATAGGGCTTAAGCGGATAAATGTCCAGTTGCCTTCCATATGAAAGTCAGAGGTTAACCATCAGCCTTTAAGTTTATTTTTTAAAAACACCTGGAAGAAAGAAAGTTTAGTATCCTATAGAAAGTATGACAGTATCTGCACCATTTGCGTCTTGGCGGTGATTCTTCCAGGATTGGTTTAATATGATTTGAGGTGGTCAATTAAATAATCTCTTCCATTGTTCTGACTGAATAATGATTTGATTTTCCAAGCCTACTAACCCATTATTTTAATTAGCATTAAATTCATAAAAAAAAGAAAACCTAAATAGGCTTTAAAGGGTCTTAAAAACCCTGAAATAAATACCACAGATGCAATCATCAGAAGGAAAGACAATAATAACTCTCATTTGGGTAATAAAGTAGAACTGCGTTCACGGAAAATAATTAGAGTAATAAACCCGCACTTTAGATGTATTTGGAAGTGTTTGAATTCTACTTTGATTACCGCCACCTTTCGGAAGATACTTGGAAATGGAGTTGACAAGGAAGGTATTTATTGATTTACTCAGTCCATCTATGAAGTTCTCCTAGAAGCAGCACTCTAGCGTGAATTAGAAAACACCAAAAGACTCTAGTAGACTAAAGACAAAAATACAAAAAAAAAAATTAAATATCATCTGTATTTGGAAAAAGATATTCAGAGGAAATCTCCTAATCCAAAGAAGATATTTCAATGTTGGAGGAATATAAAGCACACAGTAAAGTGAAAGTATGGTTTATTTACACATTTAAATATTTATTACTGCAGTTATTATCCAAGGGAAAGCATAGAATATGGAGAATATAGGGAAGGAGATGGATACAGCCTAGAGCAATGATAAGTAAGTAATAACATTACCACAATTTTTTAATGTGTTGTCCACATTTATTTTCTCATTCCCTATTGACTTTTGGCAAACTTCAAACCTTTAGTTTAAAGTGTTTGTTACTTTCTCCTGATTTTTTCTATTATAAATAATGCTATAATAAACATTATTTTACCTAAGTATCTATACACACTTTAAATGTTTCTTTTATAAGCAGATAAATCCTTAGAAAGGTTGAGATAACATAAGCACATCTATGCAGGCATAGCATAGACAGGTAAGCTTATAAAAAGCAGCAGACCTCAATTTCACTTTGAATGTTTAATAAGGATTCCATGAATCAAGAGATTTCTGTAGGAAGGATCCCAAATGTTAGGGCTTCCCGAATCAGATCGGCAAATAGTCATGTAGTAAGAACCCTGATTCGGTCAATTTCCCCACCAAACAGAACCTGTGCTGAAAACCCATGTGCAAGAGGTCTGCTAGGGAATGCTGTCAGTAACAATACCTGTGAGGGAGTGAGGGCAAGAGGATTGGGCATGGAGAGAAGATCAACTCTCATACAGTTGCACAGAGGCCTCAGCTTATTTCATAGCGAGCTCTGAAGTTGGGATAGCCCTTCTGAGTTGTTCTGAATTGAGGCAAGGCATCTGAGCCTTGGTATCTCTGCATGGATCAGTTATGGGAATGGGACAACATCTTGGTCCAGGCTGCTCCTGCCTTTGGTCTGATTGAAAGGACAGCAGCCACCAAACCTCTAAACAGCTGGAGGATTCAGTTCTCAAGGGGAGATCAAGGGGGTCCCACAGCATCCATTGTAAACAACAGCCCTCAACCTTCTCTCAACCAGTACACCATTGAGGGCTGACGTTCAGTGTCCAGGCATAATTTTTGTATGTTTATTATGTTCTTTCTTTCCAATGATCTCCTTCCCTTCCCCCTTCCATTTTCTAGCTTCTGAGCTCTGTTTTGTTGAAGATTCTAATATCTAAAAGAGACTTTGTTTCCAAATTCAGAGTTCTCTGATGTAAAGAACGTTAAATTAACTCCCAAGCGTTATCATTGCACAAAGGTTCCCTTCTTAAGCACTACTTTAACTCGTGTATCACATCTAGATACCTGCAGAAAGAAGAAAATGAAATGTATTGTACATCTTGGTGTTAGTTGTTATTTTATTTTTTTTGTAAGAATCTTACTGCTAGAGTTTTGCTCTTGTTTTTTAATTTTTTTTTTTTAACATTTATTTATTTTTGAGACAGAGAGAGACAGAGCATGAACGGGAGGGTCAGAGAGAGGGAGACACAGAATCTGAAACAGGCTCCAGGCTCTGAGCTGTCAGCACAGAGCCCGACGCGGGGCTCGAACTCACAGCTCTCATGGACCCCAAGATCATGACCTGAGCTGAAGTCAGCCGCTTAACTGACTGAGCCACCCAGGCGCCCCGAATTTTTTTTTTTTTTTTTTTAGGAAGTTTTATTTATTTATTTTTTATTTTTTTTTATTTTTTAATATATGAAATTTACTGTCAAATTGGTTTCCATACAACACCCAGTGCTCATCCCAAAAGGTGCCCTCCTCAATACCCATCACCCACCCTGCCCTCCCTCCCACCCTGCCCTCCCTCCCACCCCCCATCAACCCTCAATTTGTTCTCAGTTTTTAACAGTCTCTTATGCTTTGGCTCTCTCCCACTCTAACCTCTTTTTTTTTTTTTTCCTTCCCCTCCCCCATGGGTTTCTGTTATGTTTCTCAGGATCCACATAAGAGTGAAACCATATGGTATCTGTCTTTCTCTGTATGGCTTATTTCACTTAGCATCACACTCTCCAGTTCCATCCATGTTGCTACAAAAGGCCATATTTCATTTTTTCTCATTGCCACGTAGTATTCCATTGTGTATATAAACCACAATTTCTTTATCCATTCATCAGTTGATGGACATTTAGGCTCTTTCCATAATTTGGCTATTGTTGAGAGTGCCGCTATAAACATTGGGGTACAGGTGCCCCTATGCATCAGTACTCCTGTATCCCTTGGATAAATTCCTAGCAGTGCTATTGCTGGGTCATAGGGTAGGTCTATTTTTAATTTTCTGAGGAACCTCCACACTGCTTTCCAGAGCGGCTGCACCAATTTGCATTCCCACCAACAGTGCAAGAGGGTTCCCGTTTCTCCACATCCTCTCCAGCATCTATAGTCTCCTGATTTGTTCATTTTGGCCACTCTGACTGGCGTGAGGTGATATCTGAGTGTGGTTTTGATTTGTATTTCCCTGATAAGGAGCGACGTTGAACATCTTTTCATGTGCCTGTTGGCCATCCGGATGTCTTCTTTAGAGAAGTGTCTATTCATGTTTTCTGCCCATTTCTTCACTGGGTTATTTGTTTTTCGGGTGTGGAGTTTGATGAGCTCTTTATAGATTTTGGATACTAGCCCTTTGTCCGATGTGTCATTTGCAAATATCTTTTCCCATTCCGTTGGTTGCCTTTTAGTTTTGTTGGTTGTTTCCTTTGCTGTGCAGAAGCTTTTTATCTTCATAAGGTCCCAGTAATTCACTTTTGCTTTTAATTCCCTTGCCTTTGGGGATGTGCCGAGTAAGAGATTGCTACGGCTGAGGTCAGAGAGGTCTTTTCCTGCTTTCTCCTCTAAGGTTTTGATGGTTTCCTGTCTCACATTCAGGTCCTTTATCCATTTTGAGTTTATTTTTGTGAATGGTGTGAGAAAGTGGTCTAGTTTCAACCTTCTGCATGTTGCTGTCCAGTTCTCCCAGCACCATTTGTTAAAGAGACTGTCTTTTTTCCATTGGATGTTCTTTCCTGCTTTGTCAAAGATGAGTTGGCCATACGTTTGTGGGTCTAGTTCTAGGGTTTCTATTCTATTCCATTGGTCTATGTGTCTGTTTTTATGCCAATACCATGCTGACTTGATGATGACAGCTTTGTAGTAGAGGCTAAAGTCTGGGATTGTGATGCCTCCTGCTTTGGTCTTCTTCTTCAAAATTACTTTGGCTATTCGGGGCCTTTTGTGGTTCCATATGAATTTTAGGATTGCTTGTTCTAGTTTCGAGAAGAATGCTGGTGCAATTTTGATTGGGATTGCATTGAATGTGTAGATAGCTTTGGGTAGTATTGACATTTTGACAATATTTATTCTTCCAATCCATGAGCAGGGAATGTCTTTCCATTTCTTTATATCTTCTTCAATTACCTGCATAAGCTCGCCCCGAATTTTTTTAAACCTAGGCTTGAGTTTCAGAAATGGCTATGATGAGAATTAGACATTGTTTGAAAGTTTAACCTTTTCAAATATTCTTAGTGTTTAAAAACAAAACAACACTTGTGAATGCAGTGCTATTTTCTAGATAGTCCTAAAATTAAGAAACAATCAAATAAAACTCAGCAATACCTCAAAAGGAAAACACAAAGGAAATCAAAGAGTAGTTAAATATAAATGCCAATTTGTATTAGTATTCTGTTACATTTAAATAATCATTCCATAAATCTTTTCAAACACTTATTGAAAGGATTTGTAAATTATGAGATCATTAGTATATAATGCAATGTTTTAAATATCAGCATTCTTTCTAGAGTCATGTCATATGATGGCATACTAATTTGTATAACAGGAGAAAAAATATCATATTACATTCATGACTTTGAACCTTACACATAAATATTAATGAAGAGTCTCTCTGTTTCTTTCCATTCAGAAAACCAATATTTACTTTACTTCTACTTACTTAGAAAACAGGACACCATCCATTGTTACCCTCATCAACGAAAGCATTTATTAAACACTCGTATAATGGTTTTCTTTGGGGATCATCTAATACAGGGCTCAAGTTTGTTCGCCATGGCGCTGTTTGATGCAGGAAAAATTGCAAAACCACAGCCTACCACACCCATGACAAATACTGTGTTTAGATACATGCATCCTTATGTAATGGGACTTTCTACACTTCAGAGCTTACACCAAGCCCTTCACCATCATTATTATATTAATAACCAATGATTGTGATTTTTACATATCTTAAAGAGGCATTTGAAAAGCATTAGCTAGGAAATTACTAGTCCCTAGAATAAAATAGCTAGAGGGGATTGACCAGTATCTGATGAAGACATCCTAACTCTATGCCCAGTGATTCAGTCTTTTTCTTTTAAATTGAGATATAATTGACATGTAACATTATATTAGTTCCAGGTGTACAGCATTATCATTCAGCATTTGCTTGTTTTGCAAAATGATCACCACACTAAGTCTAGTTAACGTATATCACCTCACATAGTTAATTTTTTTTCTTGTGATGAGAACTTTTAAGATCTACTTTGTTAGCAACTTCCAAATATACAATTCAGTATTATTAACTGCAGTCACTATGTTATACATTTAATTCCAGGGTTTATTTATTTTATAACTGGAAGTTTGTATCTTTTGACTCCTTCACCCATCTCGCCCCTGCCCCCACCTCTGAAGCCACTGACGCAGTTTTTTACTTTATTGAAACCTCTTATTCATTGACCACATTAACGTCTCATTATCTTTCAACTCCTTTCAGGTAACACCATCCTTCTTATTAAATACCGATTTCACAGTCTATCATCATCTATATTCTTTTCAAATACTCTCAATTTCCTCACCCTTTACTTCCATTATTTTCTGTGGAGAAAATTCCAACCTGAGATGATTCCTACCTGCCATATTTTTGCCAGCATCGTGCACTCGTACAAGAAAAACTACACAGCCACTCTCTAGCTGCTCTCTGATTTAAAGTTCACATCCACCAATAGACATTCAGGACTGTTTCCCCATTTCTAAATTTCCCCAAAACCTAATATTCCTAAGCACCTTTTCTTACATGACCCACCCATTTTTTACTCTCACCTTCAACTAATGATCAATTCTCACTCTATACTTCTTTGAGAAGATAATAATCATCAAATGTGCTGATAATCCTTCATGTTCTTGCCACTGAAGTTAGAAATCTCCTTGCAGCTCTAAACATTTTTCGTTTTCTCCTTTCCTGTTAGAATAGAAGCGATATCCATCTTTTTTGTGTCAAATGCCAGTCTTTTCTGCTGTGCTCCCTTCCTACCCTGACCAAGGGAGGGAAGCCCTCCCTTCCTACCCTGACCAAGAACTTTACTACTTAATATTCTACTCAAAGATTTCTTTTCCTGAAATCTCTCACTGTCTTCTGAGTCATTCCCATTGTTCTCATAAGCATATACCATGCCCTAAGGAACTATGTTCATTAACACAACAGCAAAAAACAAAAAACAAAAAACAAAAAACAAAACAAAAAAAAACTTTATCCCTTGTCTCCTTTCAAATATTTCATTTTCCAGCTCTGTCTCCAGGTAAATCTTCTTAAATGTGTTGTCTTGATTCGCTAACACCTTCTATTGACTTTTTGACTCAATCCAACCTAGTTTCTATCCCCATCATCCTGTCAAACCATGGTTTTCAAAATACCAATTACCCCTGTGTTTCCAAATTGAAAGGGACCTTTTCTATCTTAAAGTAACTAAATCTCTGATCAAAAATTAAAGGTTGACTATTTTATTTTGCTGGAAGACTCCTCACTCTTTGCTTCTATGACACCGCATTTTTCTGTTTTTCCTTATTCCTCTGTTTCTATTTCTCTATTAGCCCATAAATAATTGTGTTTCTGTGGCCATGGACCTGGTCCTCTATTTGTTTCCTTCTGTACTCTCTTTCTGATTATATGATATTATTCCATAGTTTTAAATGCCATCATATTATGATAGTTCATAAACTTATATTTCTACCCAAAATATCTCTTCTGAGTTTTATAATAATCTATTCAACCTACTATTTAACATTTCCAATTATATGTCTCACAGATACCTCATCACCTTGCCTGTTCAAAATGAAACGCATGGTTCACAGCATTGTACCACCATCAATCTGCAAACAGATCTTCCTCCCTCTAAGGAAATAATGAACATTATCATTTTTCTGGTTCTTGAAGTCAGAAACCTAGCAGTCACGCTTCTCATAATTTACACATCCATTTGACCAAAATATCTGCCATTCTTCCTTTTCAATATGCCTGAAGTCCATCCACTACTTTTCCCTCTAGTCTGCCTCCACCTAAGTATAGTCACCATGAATACTTGTTTCTCTTCCCAAGAGTAATATTTTTGCCACATAAATTGGATCATGATACTTCCCAGCATAAAGCCCTTCAACAACTTCCCATTGTATTTGTAATGAAATTCTAAATTTTTCCTGTTTTTTCATAAATATATATGCATGCTTTGAAGACATTTTAGTCTCAACACACCCTGTGAATAGCCTTCAATATCCAACTCCATTTTGATTTTTAGCATCCGCTCTGGGCTCACTCTGCTCCAGCCACACCAATTTTCATTCATTTCCTCAATCTGCTTTCCCACCTCATGGTCTTTTCAAACTGTATTAAGAATATTTCCCCCTCCCCACCCCCAGGCTGATTTTTGCATAGCTTGCTCTATCCCACACATCATATCTCAGTTTAAATGTCATTTCTCCTTCTAAATATAAATTATCTATCTAAAATATATTCCCTTGGGGGGAACCTGGGTGTCTCCGTTGGTTGAGCATTCGACTTTGGCTCAGGTCATAATCTCACTGCTCATGAATTTGAGCCCCGTATTGGGCTCTGTGCTGACAGCTCGGAGCTTGGAGCCTGCTTCAGATTCTGTCTCTCTGCCCCTGCCCTGCTCTCTCTCTCTCTCTCTCTCTCTCTCTCAAATATAAAATAAAACATGAACAAAAATTTTTTAAATATATTCCCTTGGTTTATGATCTAGCTCAAAAATTTGTTCATTAAAAATCTCACTGAATTTTTTATTTGTCTTATGTTTACTTGTTTTTGTTTCATTCCTTTTTTATCATTTTTCCACTAACATATAAGTACTATGAGTGCAGCAATTGTGTCAATTTCTTTCAGCACTGTAACCCCGGTCCCATAGTTCCTTACCTCATATATACCATGCACTTAGTATTAGTTAAATAAATAACTATTATCTGACTGTTATATATATTATGATAATCTATATACTATAGGTTTCAGTCCATCTTAGCCAGTAGTATGGAATACCATAGACTGGGTGGGTTATAAACAGCAGAAATTACTTTTCCATAGTTCTGGATGTTGAGAAGTCCAAGATCAAGGGGACGGCAAATTCAGTGTTAAGAACCTGCTTCCTGGCTCATACATGGCCATCTTCTCGCATGTGTTCTCACAGGTCAGAGAGTGGCAGTCAGCTCTGGGGACTCTTTTATAAGGTCACTAATCCCATTCAAAAGGACTCTGCCTTCATGACCCAATCACCTCCCAAACTCTCACATCTAAATACCATGATATTGAGGATTAGGTTTAAGCCTATGAATTTGAGAGAGACACAACATTTAGTGTATATTCTATATACACTAAGTATCCTTAGTGTCTGTCATAATGTGGAATGTTTCCATGGATGGTACAGGATAAGATGTTTGGTGCACATGAATAACTATCGCTTTTCCTATTTCAATGAATAATATAAAATTTTATATAACAAATTATAGTTTATGTAATTATATGTATTAGATAGTAACTTATTTATTATCTAAATAAGTATATAAATAAATATTTATTTTAATATGCTTAGGAAAAAATATAGATTGCTTCTGAAACCCATGACTTTACAGATAAAAGTCAGGATATATCATTATTCCTCAATTTAAAGAAAACCATCAGATAAGTTACAATGTAGGTAAAGAGCAGTCAGGTGTAGATTTTGAGAGTAGCATACGTATTTTTGAAGTCTGAGGAATATGGTCTTAGATAAGATGCTATCATAAACTTGATGCTATCGTAAATCCACTTAGCTGAGGAGAAAATGGGTAATTAAAGGTCTAGCGCAAAAGTTTCTAGCCTGCTTTGGTAGATTATATAATTTTACATAGCATTCACTGCCCAGCCTATTCAAGTCAGGCTTGGGCATGTGACTCGCTTTGAAGGATGAAAACGGGATGTAAGTTATGGGTTTAAAAGAAGCTGTAAAGGCCAGAACATCACACCATGTTCTCGTCTTACCTTTTGCCATGAGAACAGGCAGCTTTCCAGTGGAGGCTGCGTTATCAGCTCAAGCCCCCAAATGAGGTTAACACGGAAGAGCACTGTAGCTTGTGAAGTATCTAAAACTTCGCTCTACTTGCAAAATGACAAATTAGCCGATAGCATCACACAATGCTGGCAAAAGGTACAGAGCAGGTGGATCAGAGGCAAAGGAATTTATTACTTGCAGTAATAACAACAGCAACATCATTGTCTTTGTTCAAGTTCCCTAGGTGTCCATTCTCACTGGGTGACACAAAGAAGACGGGAAATGCTTGCACACCTGCTGGGGTATTTGACAGGAGAGGAACCACTCACTTAGGGCACCCGAATCTTTTTAATGGTCTAACATTTGTACCAGAGAAAGACATTAGTTTTATAGTTCTGGACAGTAAACAAGCCTGCCCTTTTCTCTAGAGAGACACGTATCTCAACCTTCCAAGATTGTTAGCTATACATTCTTGAAAAGATATAAAAGAATAAATGCAGTCCGTGTCTATTGCCAGACTTGCAAAAATGCAAAAGGCCTGTGCATAATTATCGCTTAGCATAGTCAAGTGATAATGGATATGTAGCATGAACAAGAATTAAATCCTTATTATTGATGGCCCCTGAAATTTGCGGATCATGTCTAACCATTACATAATCTAAACTACTTCAAAGAGTATACCTAGATCTGTTGATTTTATAGGAATCTATCCATCAAATTCAGGAATTCCATAAACCTCCATAAAAACCGTAAGAAAAGTTTTGTGTATGTCTGTATCCAAACACTTATTTTTCTTTAGGTAAAAATTCATAGCATTTATCAGATTCTGAAGAGTTATGACCCCCCAAAATTCTAAAACAGTCCAGGAAATATATTTGATCATCCTCAAGTGTAGACATTTTGACTTTTCATTTATGTTGAATGAGAAAGAGGGTGAATTTTTTTTAAATGCAAAAGGAAGTATATATATGTGTGCTAAGAAGATGAAAAGTCCAACTGGAAACTAGAAATTTTCCTATTAATAAAAACATTTCTGATTAATTCATGTCAATATCAGAATATTTTCTAATGCCCAACAGTCCATAAAATGTTTAAGCGCTTTGTTTGGAACATGAATGTCTCTTCAACCTCTCCCATAATGTTCATTTGGGTTATATTTTTCTCTTTCTAAAAATATTTGTAATTATACAAACTGCTTATAAAATAAATATTGAAATACAATAATATAAGCCAAGGATTCTTTATATGCATGAAAGACAACCAATTCTCTTCAATTTATTTGGATTGTAGTCAGATTTTTCAGTGAAATGGTGCTGAGTAGAAGGACCTCTCTTTAAATCTGGAGGTATTTTAATAAAATTAAAGAGTCATTGGGATGCCTGGGTGGCTCAGTCAGTTGGGCGTCAGACTTCAGCTCAGATCATGATCTCAGGATTTGTGAGTTTGAGCCCCACATCGGGCTCTGTGCTGACAGCAGCCTGAAACCTACTTCAGATTCAGAGTCTCCCTCTCTCTCTGCCCTTCCCCTGCTCGTGCTCTGTCTCTCTCTTATCTCAAAAATAATAAACATTAATTTCTTTTAAACTAACATAGCACCCATAGAAATGACATTTTTTACTTACTGACCTTTGATTAATAGATAAGTATGTGTTTGTGTGCATGTGTGTGCACGTGAGAGGTGGGTGGTGAGGAGAGGGAGAGAGAGAATTAGGAGAAGGACAGAGCAGAGTGAATCTGGAGTTAGAGGGATAAGCCAAGTCAAAGTCAATTAGGAAAAGTGGAGATTGTCTCTTAACTACAGAGAACAAACTGAGGATTGATGGGGGAGGGGAGAGGGGAAAGTGGGTGATGGGCATTGAGAAGGGCACATGGGATGAGCGCTGGGAGTTGTATAGAAGCAAATTTGACAATAAATTAGATTAAAGAAAAAAAGATAAGGCAAAAAAAGAAAGAAGAAAGAAAGAGAAAGAAAGAAAGAAAGAAAGAAAAGAAAAAAGAAAGAAAAAAGAGAAAGAAGAAAGAAAAGAAAGAAGAAAGAAAGAAAAAAGAGAAAGAAGAAAGAAAGAAAGAAAGAAAGAAAAGAAAGAAGAAAGAAAGAAAGAAGAAAGAAAGAAAGAAGAAAGAAAGAAAGAAAGAAATTCCGTAAGAGAAGTGCATTAAGTGACTACAAAGGGCCTGAGGGTAGACTGCCATGCAGGGAATGAGGCTATGCTGGGCTCTTAGGTAGCCGATTTGGAGCTAGGACGGCTAGGAAGGACCTCTGCGAGGAGATTCGGTCATTTTCTGAGACAGCCCTGGTCTCTCTGTCTTTTAACCCTTGCTGTTGGGTACTTTGGACCCTGGTTTTGGAACACCAAAACTAGGGAAAAGAGTGTAAATCAGGGAATTCTAACATGGAGTTCTGATATTTGGAAAATAATTTAACATCTTTGTTTTTATGAACTTCTAACTGATTGAGTGTTTTATTCAAAAGGAGTATAGGAAAGAAACTACAAAAAAGTATTAATATTAGCAGTACCTGTGTTTGTCACCAATACAAATAAGACATTTTTTTTATATTGCAATATAATTGTTGCATCTATCTTGAAGTATCTTCTTTATACATGACCACTTAGAAATTATGGCGGCTGTTAAACTCACTGATATATATTATTTAACACTAATAAATAAATAAATAGTATTATTTTATGGAAACTGATTTCTTAAATAACAATAATATTTATATAATTGGCTTCCTCTGTAACTTTGCAATGTTTTGTATCATTACTTTAAAAATTTTATTCTGGGGGGGTGCCTGGGTGGCTCAGTCTGTTAAGCAGCCCACTTCAGCTCAGGTCATGATCTCCCCATTCCTGAATTTGAGCCCCGCATGGGGCTCTGTGCTGACAGCTAGGAGCCTGGAGCCTGCTTTGGATTCTGTGTCTCCCTCTCTCTCTACCCTTCCCCAGCTTGCACTCTCTCTCTCAAAAATAAATCAACATTTAAAAATAATTTTAAAAAGAACCTCTGATATATATAAGATTTCAAACTATTAAAAAAAAAACCCTTAATTTTAAGACCTGGATTGTTTTTATTTTCTGAATTCATAAGAAATAGCTTCTGAATTGGCAGTAAAAGCTTAACCTTGAAAAATGCATTCTGATAAATGTTGAAAATTCCAAATTTATTTTTGTCAAAAGAACACGCTCTTTTTACATATGCACAAATAAAATTAGCAGTGAATATTTTCAAAAGCATTGACAATCTGAATAGTGCTCGTAATTACATCAATACACGCTGTGTAAAGAAGCTTGGATTAGGAATTCAATATTTAGCAGTCCCATTTCTACTTCTAATAAGCTTATTCCCTGGGCCTTGCGTTTTTCACCTGAATATACTGGGCTGGGTGATGTCAAAGGCATCTTCCAATTCTATGATTTAGTACTTTTAGTATTTATCTAAAAAAAGAAAAGAAAAAAATCTGATTTCAGTTAAATAGCACAATGGGTAAAAATAGGGTTAAAAATTTCCATTTGACATAAAATAACCAGTTTGATTCAAATAGGGAAATATATATACATACCTTTTTTGGTTAACATAAATTTATAGCTGCAGAGACTGATCTTTCTTAATCACATACTCAACCTACAGGTTGATTTAGTGTCATATCATGTTAACTCATAGAAAACAGCAACTTTCTAAGAAGTTGCCTTTGCTCTGCAGAGATAGACAATTCCTTTAAGAAAGACCTTTTCTGAGTTCAATTCTTTGTGGAATGAGTATAATGGTTCGCCTATGTCAAATAGACATTTCTCACAGTTGCAAGATCAATTTGTCATTCTAATTAAATAACCCCTTAAAAAAAAAAAAAACTAAGCTCATGGGCTGAAGCTGATTAAGGAATAGCACTAAACTTTACCTATTACTTGAGCTTTAACATACATGTTGATGAAAACTGCAATTCAAATAGAAAGTCAGGTCTCTGTCCTGCCTCCTTCTCCATGTTGCCAAAATTAAAAATTGCTCCTCAGAAATATCATGACACAGAGCATTTACAGACTGACCTAGATAGGCAATCTAAAAACCATCAAAGAAAGGATGGAAAAAGAATTTTAAGAAAGCATTTGAAACATTTTCCTTCTAAAATTGACAAGAATCAATGTTATCCAAATGAAAGGCTTCAAAACCTGTTAGCAAAACAAGATGGAGAGAAATGCAGTTAATGTATCTAAAATTGTAAAA
Source organism: Panthera uncia (assembly GCF_023721935.1). Taxonomy (NCBI): domain Eukaryota; kingdom Metazoa; phylum Chordata; class Mammalia; order Carnivora; family Felidae; genus Panthera; species Panthera uncia. Next base: position 56,977,670 of record NC_064812.1, on the reverse strand, counting down.
TTGTTTTAAAAAGTGCCTTTCTTATTACATCCAAATGCAATTTTCAAGACACAGGCATTGTAACATGACTCCGCGTGCCTCGCTGTGTATACAATAAAGCAGCAAAATTAATCCCTTCCCCTGGCGACCTCTGGAAATGAAAACCCATTATAGTAATAATATTTGTACTTAGGTCTTGATGTTTCTGTGCTGAATTTGAATGCCATGAAATAATTATATATAGTGGTTGATGGGGACTTATGTGCAGATAATTATATAAATAATCCTCTTTCCATAGGTGCAAGGTGACTTTTTAGATCAGGTAGAAACTAGTTGCAACCTAATAAAACTCGTAATAAATTTCTTTACTGCTAAAGCATGATTTTGACTGTCCCAAAGGTTGGTTAGAGATAGTTACTTTTCACAGGAATCCAATGACAGAATTTGACTAGAAGCCATGCAATTTTGAGGCCTTTGGCCACCAAGTTACATGCCAGATCCTACCCTCAAGATAGAAGCATCCACTTGACTCATGAACATCCTTGATAGGGTTAAGAATCTTACAGAGTTGCTCTACTTTGAAAAGGAAAGTAACCTACAATTTTTATGAAGACAGTCTTTGTAAAATTAATGTTTTAAAACATGGTACATTTCTCATATATAAGAGGTTTCCTTCTGGAACCTAAACACTAAACCCCCTTGCTGACTCACTCAAGCTACTTTCTATTTCCCCTTTGCCATAATAACTTTTTTTTTTAACCTGTTCAGTGAAAGGTTCTTAGACTCTTCACACAATCTATGGGGAAAAAAAAGATTCTACCCTGTGTGTTGTCTTCTTTTTCTTATTTTTACTTGTTAAAAAAAAAATCTCATTACAAATTAGCCTTTGCACCTTCTATTGACCAGAATACTCACTTTAAAAGTAACTGGTTATATTCGAGTATAATACATTGTCTTTCCCAAGCCATGGTCTACTTGGCAGCATTTTCTATGTAAACCTCCTGCTTTCTTAAAATTATGTGTTCCTCTATTTTCCATAAATATTCAATACTTATTTGTTGAATGAATGAATGAATGAATGGTTTCACCCTCCTCTTTTACCTTCTCTCTTTTTACATGTTCCTTCCCTGTCTTCTGATGAACATCCATGGTTTTAACGTTTGCCTTTATACATGATGCTTGATTATCTTGCTGTTTCCTCTCCAGGCTTCTTTACCAAATTCCAGATCCTTAAGTTCTAATGCCTGTTAAAAATCCTTTATATAATTTCATAACTAGTGGATTAATTTCAATGTCTCCTGATCATCATAACCCCAAATAATGTCTACCTTTTCTATTTTTGTTAAGGAAATTAATATCATCTCAGCCATTCAAGCTCAACATCTCAGTTTTATTCTGAACTTTCCACTTTCCATTCAGAAATGCAGTATTGAAGATTCTGCTTCTGTTTTTTTCTCCTGTATTTATTTTCACTGCCAACATTGTAGTTCAGGTCAACTGTAAATTCTCTCTGAGCCTTCATCTAATTGCATACTCAGTCACTTTTCTAAATCCCTGGTGCAAAACCCTACATATAGCATAATGTAATTACTCAACAAGAAATGTATGAAATTAATGAGTTTTCCTGCATTGGCCTCAGTCTTTTCCAAACAACCTCTAATAGATTATTTTGCTAAAAATACAGCTCTGATAATGCTGTTCTCCAGCCAACAATAAAACCAAACATTGCAATAATTCTGTACTTTTTAAAGAGCATAATACCTAACTATTTTGTCTGGTATTTAACAATATTTCTCAATACGAACCCTGTTTTCAGAACTTTAATCCTATTTGCCTTGCTCTCCATTTCTGAACTACTGCTATTAAGTTGTTTAACATTTCAATCCCTGCCAAGACTGGAACTCTTACCAAAATCTTGCCAACCTCTTTTTCAGAACTTAGAACTTTGATTCTGGGTCTAAGGCAAGTTTGCACAATTCCTAAAGAAGATGTACGACTAGCATTGACTCCCTAACTCACAGCTGGAGCTCCTGACACCTTACTGCATAAATTTCCTGCTATTTATATGCACCACAACTGGAAATTGCCATATTGCCATAAAATTTGAATATCAAAGTGTGCTTGTCCACCAAATTGAACTTTGCTTTCAGCACACGGAATAAATTAGCCTCCCCCAAGAGGCTGAATGCAATCCCAGGTCTTACCTCTACACTGCTTGCCTATCCTACTATGATTGACTATGTCTGCAGATATCTTTTTTTTTTTTCCTGCTAAAATATCCTGGAACATATTTCATTTGATTCTTATAAAAATATCACAAGCCTCCATGAACTTATGGGACTAGAAGCTTATTAAGCATGAAGAATGTGATTTGGTCTTTATTGCACCTCTCACCATAATTCATATATTGTCTCACATAAAGATACTCAAACATTTATCAAATGAGTCTTGTACCCCTCTCATCACCTGTTTTTACCCCTGCCAACCAAACCCAGATTAGAAGGGTCTTTTGGCTCTTGACTTAGAGAGGAATTTGCTATGACTGACTACTCTGGTCATGATTGGTCCTTACAGAAAATATGTCCTAAAGTAACTTCGATATGATGAAATGAAGATTTAAAGCTCTTGAAAGTTATAGAAAAGACTTATTGATGAACTTTGAAATTTTGATGAATTTTGAGAATACATGTGTCTGTCCTAAGACACTGTAAAGTTGCTCAATGCTTTATTTCAAATTTGGGGACATTTTTATGCTTCTGCAACATTCTTTAGGGACTGTACAGTTAGGTTTTTTTTTTCTCTTACTTGAAAAGCAAAACAAAAATATCACAGAATTTTAGAGAAAATAAAATTTTGCAACAGGCAAGCTCCAATCTTTCTTTGCCAAAGAGAAAACTGACACACAGAAGTAGAGTGACTTCCAAGGCCAACCAAGCTAGAATATAAACAGCTGTAAAGAGTGGGGGGAGGGTGCTTGGGTGGTCAGTTGGTTAAGCATCTGACTTTGGCTCAGGTTATCATCTCGCAGCTCATGGATTTGAGCCCAGCCTCGGGCTCTGTGCTGACAGCTCGGAGCCTGGAGCCTGTTTCAGATTCTGTGTCTCCCTCTCTCTGCCCCTCCCCCACTCGTGCTCTGTCTCTCTCTACCTCAAAAGTAAAAATAAACATTAAAAAACCTAAAGAGCTGTAAGGAGAAATTGGGTCACAAAAGAGAATGCACTTTGAGAAAAGTTCTTGAAATAGATATTGTTAATTTCCCTCCCATCTTCATTCTCTTTCTTCCAAAAGCAACACATGCACACCCAACTAAAGACTGCATTTTGAAGTGTCTCTTATAATAGGTATGGCCATGTGATTAAAAAGCTTGTGTTTCCTTTCCCTTTTTACACCTTCCCATCATTTGGAATACAGACCTGCTTCAAACTGAAAATGTTAGAGCAGCAAGATAGAAAGAAACAGGGAGCCTGTGTGGACTTGCTTAGAGCTGCCTGCTTACCCTGGATTGCCTCCTTTTATCTGGACTGTTCCGTGAGGAATAATCTTGTCAATGTTGGAACCACAATATTTGGATCTCTTTGTTATTGCCTCTTAGGCTACACCCCGATACAGTCTTCAGGCCAGTTTTGCAGACAAACAGAACATGGAACTTTAGAGGTAAATGGGACCTTAAGGAATTCCTGGCCCAATCACTGCTAGTTGATAGATGCACAGTTAGGTAGAGTGTTTCCTTGAGTACCTGCACCCTACATTCAAAGGAAACATCTTAGTAACTGATTATCTCAAAGTTGAGTTGTCATGTTTTTCTCCACTGAAGCATCATGTTCAAATTTTATGTCAATGAGAGCAGCAAACTCAAATGTCAGAGAAATTTATGCGTTAGTACTACCGGCTACTCCTCGGAAGCACATAAAACTTTTCTTCCAAATTTAAGTTATTAATTCCTCGGTACTATTCATTCATTGAGATATTTGCTCACAAAGAGTTAATGAATAATTACCACTCATCAGGAACTGTGCTTAATGAATGAGATAGCTGATGCTCTTCTTTTCATATCTGAGAAAAAAACACAATCCTTAAAAATAATTAAAGTAGCAAGCCTAGATACCATTATCAAAGGGAAGCACAGGGTGGTATTGGAGTAAGAAACAAGGGAACCCAATGTAGCTGGTGTTGAGAATGCTAAATACTTTGTTTTAAATTTGTTTTAGGTACAGATCTGTTGTAATGTTCTCCTATGTTTTCCTCTATTGTGGAAAATCAATTCAACATTTTGAGAGCATGGGGAAGAATGGAAAGACAAGACATCATCTTTCATGGTGTGGGGAAATGAATCACAGCTTTGGAGAACAGCAAGGAGATTTCATACACCTCTTTATTTGTAGGGCAGGATGGGAGGTGGAGAGAATAATTGAAGCCCAAACCAGAAGCTGGAGAGGGAAACACAGAAAAAGGCGTTTTAGGTTGTCTATCCAGAGAATCATACCTCAACTGGCCCTTTCTAGGTTAAATAAGCACAACCGTTTAATGCTTTGAGTGCGTGATTGCCATAACTTTTAGGGTTATTGGAAAAATGAAATGGTGTGTGAGTGTGTGTGTATGCTCACGCATGCATATGTAAATGAATCTTATGGAGAATGTGGTCATTATTATGTAGTAAACTGACTGAATTTATAGATTAAAACTTGATTTCAGTAATTTTAAATAACTTATCATAATGAGTTTTATATTCTTAGACTTGAAAATTCGGTGAAACACTGAGTTAAAATGTGACTAAAGGCATCTATTACCTAAATGTTGGCTTTGACTTTTGAACTCTACTTATCTCTAAATTAATAATAACAGTAACATTAAGGGAGGGGTGTCTGGGTGGCTCAGTACATTAGGTGTCTGACTCTTGGTTTCAGTTCAGCTCATGATCTCATGGTTCCTGAGTTTGAGCCTGCCCCCCGCCCCCGCAACCGCATTGGGTTCTGCGTTGACAGCATGGAGCCTGCATGGGATTCTTTCTCTCTCTCCATCCATCCCCCACTCACTCTCTATCTCTCTCTTAAAATAAACAAACAAACAAACAAACATTAAAAAAATAACAATACGGGAGAGGGGAGAGGGGAGAGGAGAAGCCAGTAGTCTTTCATGCTCCTCCCTTTAAATTCATTGCTGTGCCTGTATTGTAGAATGGTATGTAAAACTGAAAGAAAAAAAAAGGACAGATGGTAAATCAGAACCCAACATAAGCTTGCAGAGTATCCACTGAGAAGAAAATGCTTTATGATTGGTAAATACAATAATGAAATATGTTAATTCCTATCACAAGGATTTCACAAGGATTTCAAGGCCCATCTGTGTGAAACAAATATCACCAATGAAGATGTTTTCCCCCCTGGATTATCAGAGGATCAAATAGTGATTTTTGACCACATTTGAGAAATGAGCCATATGCTAACAAGTCTTTCACTTTTTAGAGGCAGCAGCGTGTTATGTAGACAGATTTCCAGAAAGAATAGAGAAGGTGCTTTCAGGCAACCTCATCATTCCTACTATTTTATTTTTCGAAGTCTTTTCCCTAGTCTTACATGGGTTGTTCTATCTTCTTGCTTACCACAGTTTAAGAGGTACTGTTGAAACTCTCTAGAATTACATCGTTAGCTCATTGTTTCCTGTTTTAAAAGAGTGCTAATGAGGCTGGTGTATCTGTCTTCTCATATCAACTTCTCTCCTCCTTTATTTTCCTTTAAAATATTTCTGGAAGTCTAGGAAATCTCCAACTCTTTGACGAGTGGGGGGGCAGGAGGGAGACACTTTGCAACACAAGTAAAGGTATATTTTGAAATACAGCATTGCCCATTCAAAGACTGTCAGTAAATATGCAAAAAAAAAAAAATCTGCTTGTTAGGGTGCATGTTTTGTGCAGAAAATGCTACAGTAGGTGGACCATGTTCTCTACTGATGGAAAACATGTACCTGCTTACAGCTATGAGTCCAAAGGCCCAATTTGCTAAAAATTAGTGATCCATCAGATTGATGGGCATAAAGCAATCTGCACTGTTGGTGCCTTGAAATTTCTTGCATCAGTCACCAGATCATGATTTACTAATAGGGTTTCAGGGCTTGCAAAATAGCACAACTCTAACCACATATTAATATTTAATCTGGCATTTTAAGTGCACCTAACAAAAGACCCCAGAGCTGCTGACAGAACCCTAAATTGTGAATTTCTTAAAAAGGAATTGAGCAGGTCCATAGTGATTTCATAAAGAAAAAGAAAGAAAGAAAGAAAGAAAGAAAGAAAGAAAGAAAGAAAAAGGAAAATAAATGGGTTCCAACATTTCTTATGTCGACTTCACAAGCATGGCTCTCATTTTTCTTAAGACTATTTATCATGCATTTTTAGATGCTTTATTAGAGAATTACAAAGCTGTTTCTGGCGACCGGCTGCAAAATCCACAATTAGATGACAGCAGATGCATTTCGGTTAATAAATTTTATATTAGACAATTTGCTCCTAAAATAATTCATTGGCACCTCCAAAATGTTGCTAAATGAGAGAAGATCTAGCCTATAAATCACTTGAATCACCTTATTACATGCTTTTAAGCAACTGTATCTGTTCTGAAGTAGTAAGTTGAAGAAGGTACTTAGTCGGCAAGTGGGTTTGCTTTGCAATCCTATTTTCAGGGCTCAGGATGACCATTAATGCCAAGTTCCAGAGATATTGAGACCCACTACAAATTAGAGTCCAAATGAAGAGGGACTGACTTAACCTGCCGATGCCATTGAGTACATACAATTATTATATCTAATGCATATGATGAGTGTGTGGAATTAGGTGTTGCATTACTTCCATTTGTGACAAAAATATGCCACCATTTGTGAAAGATCCTCCTGTAATAACAGGATGCCACCTGTAATAACAGAATGTTTATTAGTGTACAAATGAGGGTTATAAATGACGTTTCTTATCTGTGGAACAAAACACAAAAGACAACTTATTAGCAAAAGATGAATTGCTTAGCAAGATCTCAATGAGATGCTAGGTTTGTCATAAAAAAAAAAAGCTTTTTATTTGCACAGACCAATGCCTTTATAATCCATTTAAAATAATATACTTGCCACTAGGTGGCTATTTCTGATCAGATCATTTGACCATTTTAATTACATTTTTAATATCCTGGCTGCATAAACAAAGATAAATTACAAACCCTGTGCAATCTGGCTGCTAGCTCAGGCAGAGTCAGTAATAATATCAGCTTTTGTTTGTGCCTCCTCTAATTAGATTCTGAAATCTAGGCTTTGTCAATCAATAATTTTAATTTTAGAATCGCCTTTTGATCTTGCATTTCATGTTTGTTTGGGAAAATGATCAGTAGGACAAAGCTGATAATTTATGCAGAAACAATCTCTCAGCAGAGCTACATGCACATTCCTCCCCATCAACAGAAGCCTGCAGACGAAGCTTGACACAGGTCTAATTAGCATGCAGATATGTGTCGCCTCATTGGCAATTCAAATTGCTTTTTTATAATGTACCTCAAATTGTGCTACTCAAACATTGTATTTGATTTCCAAAGCCCCCTGGGCATCCCATAATGTCTCCCTTCATCCTGGGTATGAAGCATTTATTGAACAATCTGCTGAGACGGGCTGTCTTTTCGAAAACACCCAAACATCATATCCCTGGAACCAGCTTTTCCTCTTGTCTGAGAGAAACTTGTTCTGCAGAATTCCTTGTGCCCCATTTGGAGGTTTAGAGATGATATGTTACCTCATGAGTTTGCTTCTCCCACGTGGTTGATCTGTAGAGGGCTTCACTTCTGTGGCACTCATTTTTAAAGTGGGGGAGGATGTCTGGTGAGCACACATTAATATGCGGCACATAACCACATCTCTGAATGCCAGTCTTCCATTCTTCATTAAACAAAAATGGCCGGATTGCAAGGATTGTTTGTCCTTTCTCCCACATACATATGCACACACACTCACACTTGCTCCTCGGGCGCACACACATGCACACATCCTTCTCACGCACCTACACACCCACGCAAGACACCCAGAGCATATCATTGTCAGGATTGAGTTGTGCGTGAAAGTTGCCTGCTGCACATATGACAAATAGGGAGATTCCAGCATACACTGGGGCTGTTTTTTTCCCTTTTATTTTATTTTATTTTTTTATTTTTTTTTTTTTTGCCATGCAGCAACAAGTGGCAGAATCAATGGTGTACAGTTATTCAGCAATGTAATTCATTTCACTGGCTTTGGCTCCTAGCCAGATCCGCCATCTGTCTCTAGCTCTCCCTCTCCCCCTCTCTCTCCCTCTCCCTCTCTTTTGCTTGAATTTGTCCTACATTTCGTAATATTACGTGCCTGCCATCCTTATCCTATGCCAGAGGTACACCACCAGTCTCACCCCCATTCCGGCGTGGAGTTCTCTGAGTTCGGTGGCACTTGGGATATTCCACGTCAGTGCCATGGGAAGAAAAGGGTAAGCAAAAAGCAGAAGGATTAATGCAAAAATATATACATCTATATATCTGATGTTCTAGTATCCAATTGCTCCTGCTTCAGCCTTTTATCCAAAGCCTTGAGAGGGATCTGCCTCATCCAGGAACTTCTCCTGCTTCGTTAGAGTATCTTCGTTTTCTTTATCAGACGCTGGCACTCCACGCCAGTGCACGGCTCCATGGAATGCCTGCTGTTGGACACTTGCAGACCTCTGCCACCAAACAACCTCCTGCATTGGAAATCGGGGGACTCCTCCAGGATCTTATGCGTGCTTGCTGTTTGAAGCTGCAGAAAAGTGAATAATCAATTAAGTATTGATTTCTTGTAAGATTTGGTAAATTTCAAAGGCAAGACAAAGAGGATGGCTTAAGGAAACACTGCAGGGACTTGGCGTAAATTAGACAACTAACGGAAGCGCAGAATAAAATAACACCTCAACTGAAGATTTCCTTGGAAGAATTAGCACTAGCTATTGGAAGACAATGGTGGATTTAATCAAAACAGCAGGCATGCAAGAATTTTACCCGTGAACCAGAAAAAGGAGCTAATTATAACCACCTTTTTAATGGAGCTAATTTGACTGAATGGATGCAAATGTGCTTTATTTATGGATGAAGAAGCAAGCCTTACTGCAATGATCTTGGGATCATCGTATCTGCTAAGCTTTGCAGCTCCTGTTACCTTCAGTACATTTTTATTTCCGGAGAAGGTATTTATATGTAAACAACAGCTAACCATGCAAAAGATTCATCGGGACAATATACTATGGTATATGAGATATAATCATAATTTTGCAGCCTTTCAGGATTTCCCCTAACTTGGGGGTTTTGCAACCTTCGCGTGCAATGGGTTATGGTAAACAATAAATGAATGATGTTAAACTGTTGTGATTTTTCAATGTGTAATGTATTAACCTTAGCTTTCTTAACATGTTGATTCAGAATTATTTGGCAATTAATCCATTAGGAAAGGAAGGGAATTGTTGGGTGGGGTTTTTTAAATGCATTTGTAGTCTTCTTAGAGATCGGAATGTATAGGTCCCACCAGCCCATGAGCTCTATAATTATAAAAGAATGGTAAAAAATTTTTGGCAATTTGAGAAATTGGTTTTATAATGGGAACAATGTGTTATGATCAGTAAAAAGAGAATTGTTATGTTTTCTCTGTGAGTAGAATGTTCTTGAGTGGTTAACTCCTCTGTTGCTGATGAGAAGTAAGTATCTTGTAACTGGCAAGAAAGAGGGATTGTAATGACAATGCTTTGTTCCTAGGCATCCTCACATTGCAGGCTGAAGTGCATTTTAAACATTTCCTTCTCTTTCTATTATTTTCTTTCTCTATTTTTCTTCTTTTCATCATTTTTTGCTGTCTTGCAATCTATGTTCCCTGAGCAACCATAGGAACCAAGTTACATTAAGCTTCAACACAAAGACCTTGTAAGAATAATGAATCCTCATTTGCATCGACATTTGTATTCAGATTTGCCAGGCTATAAACTTGGCAGATCAAGCGGAATATTAAGTAGAGGCTTCCATGGTAAATTGTGGCTCTTGAAATTGCTAAACTCCCCCCCCTTTTTTTCTATCTGTGGTGGCAGGTGAAGTCTCATGACTACTTGCTTCTTAAGAAGCACATTGGCCCCTTCATCTTTCACTATATGATGTCAATTTCAAGTGGAAGAGGGAAAAACCAGTAGTAGGTATTCTAGCCGAAGGTACAATACGACATGTGACTGGAACATTAACTAAAGGCCAGAGACCACGAGAGAGAGGCATCTTGAAGCAATTGAATGGTGTAGGGAAATTAATTATCATGTGTTGGGCTAAGGTTTGATTTTTCTGGCATATTCAAAATATATTGATCTCATAAAAGTTCACACTCGTTTTTAAACATTTCTAAAGGTTATATAGCGAGGACCGAGGTAGCTCTTTACTTGTGCAACACTGCCAGTTGGAGTCATCATCGCTGGTCTACTTGTGCCCATTCTTGAAATACTTAAAATGCCTTATTTTAATAAGTCACTATGGATTGACTGACTCAACCCTTAGCTTTGCTTGATTCTGAAGTAGTAAAGTAGGAACAGTCATAATTACTTCTGCGTAAGTTCAGAAATATGACCCATAAGTCCAAATCTACAATACAGTAAACAATGGGGTGAAAAATGTAGACTTTAATTTCCATGTTTGGTCCAATCTATGCAATGCCAAACAAGTGAGTAATTGGAAACATTTGTGCATGACTTAATTTTTCATGCATTATCCCATTGTTTCAGAATCTTATAAACAGAGCCCAAACCTATGACCTATTAACAAATTCTCACTTCTTGCCATTTTCTTTCTCTTAAGGACCCTTCACGAGTAGGGAGCAATAAAATGTATTAGAAGATCAGCCTTGAAACGAACTTACGATGGACATCTTAACAATGGCTTTTCCTTATTAAATGTGTGGTTTGTTTTTTTTAATTTAAATAGTGTAAATGATGAAATGTAGATTGGGTCTATTCTAAAGATATTCCTTTCTGGTATATCATAAAGAATTGTGAGATTTTAATAACTACCATAGCAATTGACTTAACTCTTACTTTAATTTGAGGTAAGCTTTAATTGTATGTGGTGAAATGGGAGAATACTTCATGAATGATGTTGGACTCTTTTTGGAAAATGTGCACCAGTAAATATTTAGACTGGAGGATCACATTTCATAACCTTCCATAAACTTATAAAACTATTTATAAGAGCCTTGCCAAAACATGTATAGTAGTATGATTTATATTAATATACTACAAGGTGGCATATTCTAAAGTTGGTATTAGATAGTCTTAATAGTAACTGGGTTTTCGACTCTGAAAAGTAAAATGCAACTTATGACTTTTTGAGAATTGCATGTTTGCATTTCACAATCTCATCATTTTTAAGAGAAATAAGCTATTAGATAATTTGATGCTAAGCACAGCTATATTGGAAAACAAGAATATTAGCACTAAGTGGCAAAACTTTACTTTCATATTTATTCTTTAATATGAAGAAGATGGTAGTATAGTAACCATCATAAAGTCGCCTTGATTCAAAGCAATCAAGGATAAATAACATTGAAATAGGGCTCTTTTCCTGAGGGGCCTTAAGGATACCACCTTATGATGAGGCATAACCAACAACTTTATAACAAAATGCAAGCAAAGTTTAGAAACTGATTTATTACTTTAAAACAATGTCAAGCAAAGACATCCATGCATCTTTTTCTTTTTCTAACACACTTGCTATTTCACATAAATCTGAAACTCATTTAATGGGCTCCAAAACGGTATTTTTACCATTGTGTATGGGGGCAGGATATGTATTGGCCCCTCTTTCATAGAAAGAGTAAAAATACACTTAACTGTACTGCGAAACACATTTTGTGTATATATTCAAATAGGATTTAGAAAGGAAGAGATTTTATTTATATCTTTCTTCAATGCTGCCCCTCAGTTTGAAATTGCCTTCTTTAATAAATGCTAATGATCTTGTTGATTACGTTTGTGCATGTACTTACCATGCAGTTTTGGGAATCAACCGCTGATGAATCTTATCAAGAAGAGAAATTATAGCATTAGCTCATTTGCTTTCCAAACAGCAGGAGTGAGAGTTCTTTCCAAAATGATATTAGTGATATTGTTTTAACATCCATGCAGAAAAGTATGTACTATTTCTTGCCTGCCTTCTTGGTGTTTCTAAGACAAGGCTCACATTTATTAGACAAGGTCTCTTCCTTCTGTGTAGATATACAACTGTATGTATATTGTAAACCAGAAAATCAAAACTAAACCCAAAACCAAGTTGAAACACTTATTTAAATTGAAGTAACTTATCCAAGTTTAAGAACGAGCAAGCAGCGTTGTAATATCTTTTTTGACCCCTACAATAAGGAAATAGCAAACATGACATGTGCTCATGTCATTTCATTATGTTCTGTGTCTATTAGAGGATTGATACTAACTGGCAAAAATGCACATTACCATAGGGCTTTCCCACCATAACTTATATAAGCCACTGTTCTATTAACTAGCAAGGTTGTTAGCCACAGACAGAATGCCCAAAGGACAGGCTGGGCTTCTCACTGCAGGCTAGTTCTTGTCTTGTATAGATTAGAGTAGCAGAGCCCTGTGTGTGTTTTCCTGAGAAATTGGGCTTCACTGAATCTAAAATCAGCATGTTTCATTGGTCTCTTTTAGTAGGATGGCTGAGGGCTTTGCCGTATTTATGAGGCACACAGAATTGTGAGACTTAGGGCACACGGTAGAGCCCATGTGTGTTCATGACCTGACCTTTAAAGACAGTTCAAGGTTTTTCATTTATGCTTAAGAGGAAACCAACAAAACACACATTCTTGATTACATTTTCTTCATCTTCTTCTAGCCAAATAAATGAAAGACAAATTTCTAGAATTATAGATACAGACATAGATATAGATTTATCTCCTTATATTTGAGAGGACAGATTTGTATCTATGTATAGGTATATGTAAGATATATATTACTTTCCTCTCTGATTTTAAAGTGTATGCATCATTGCTGCTTAAGGAAATATTAATAGTTCATAACCACAAACTCTTTGAATCAAAACTAGAAAATTGTGTGTATGCAAATATGGCATAAATATTTGTATGCATATACACAACAAAAATATGTTGAAATAGCAAGAATGGATGAAGGGTGTGTATAGACACCATGAAATTAAGAGATAAGAGAAGATACAAAACAAACCAAATACATAGGATCAGTGAAATACGGTACAGTCTCACTTGATGGTCTCTATACTTAAGTAAAAATCAGAGTTTAATGTTTATGTTTAAATATTTAGTCAGCTCGTTTTTCCTAAATGTTTAATTTTTTATTTTTTGATGGCGGGGAGAGAGAATGCAGCCGGGGGAAGGGGAGAGAGAGAGAGAGAGAGAGAGAGAGGTTGGGGCGAGGGGGAGATTGAGAATCCCAAGCAGGCTCCACACTGTCAGTGCAGAGTCCAGTTTGGGGCTTGATCTTATGAAATGTGAGATCATGACCTGAGCAGAAAGCAAGAGTCAGATGCTTAACCGACTGAGCTACTCGGATGCCCCTAGTCAGCTCTTTTTATAGATCATTCATAGGAGAGGGTATTCCAAGAGTAAATGGAAAGGATCAGTAAAATTTCAGTAATTTTGAGATTATTTGGGGGATTTTTTAAATCATGAAATAATACATACTTTGCGATGATTAAAATGACATAAGCCAATTAAATTATTAATGTACACCTAATTCTTTGCCTTTGAGTTCCTTTGAATACTATAGTTACTTACCAATAAATTGGAGTGAGATTTTACACAGATGCTATCTGCTTTCTTACCAAATGTTAATGGAAAAATTTTAAACAGTAATTCAAATAATCTGTTTTATAATATCCCTGTTTCAGACTATACTAAAAATTGTTAAGCATAATAACACTCTTCTGGGTAGACATAAGGAAATCCATAGAAATTCCTGTTTTGATTTAAGAATGATCTTTTTCAAATTGGACTTAGAGACATTCTTTCCCAACTACCTCAGGTGTAAGGTCATATATCTCTCCCTTTTTATTTCCTACAAAAACTCACCTAAATCCAGTCTGACAAAATAATCATGAATTGGTTCTCTCTCACCTGTTGGATAGACACATCCGTAGGCAAGCCTCAATTTCAGCACCCATGTTAAGATTGCCTCTCAGAGGGCGCCTGGGTGACTCAGTCGTTTAAGCCACTGACCTCAGCTCAGGTCATGACGTTGTACTCTGTGAGTTCGAGCCCCCCCATCAGGCTCTAGGCTGACAGCTCAGAGCCTGGATCCTGCTTCGGATTCTGTGTCTTCCTCTCTCTCTGCCCTTTCCTTACTTACACTCTGTCTGTCTGTCTCTCTCTCTCTCAAAAATAAACAAAACAAATTTTAAAAATATTAAATAGAAAAAAAAAGATTGCTTCTCAGAAAACAAATTTCTTAATTTTTAAAAAAATTTTGATTAACCTCCAAGATAGTGGGCTAAGTGATTTAGCTCTGATTGCAGTGATGTGTTCCCTAAATTCTAAAATGCTGTGTAACCAACTTCACACTTTTCAACTTCACAGGACTTTGTGAACTCTCCTCTTCTCTTGTCTGGACAGGTAATCATTTCCCAGCTGACTCACTTTTACATTTTCAACCAGTAGCTGTGCTTTTCATTCCTTAATCCTCTCTCTAAATGAGTTTATTTTTTTCCTTCCTCACTAAACTGTTTACTGTTTTGAATATTATTTCGTGCAGTCTGTTAGTCTTCTTTTCTTCTTACTGTTGTTGATGCTTAAAAGCGCCCTTTTTTGATTTAAAAATCCCCTTTTATGAAGCCTTTACTAATCAAGGAGATATAGGATAACATTATTTCCTCCATTTTCAAACAACAAAATTCACAGCAATCATGAGCTATATGTTCATGATATACTCATTCATTTGCATCTATCCACGTCATTATGGTGGCTATGAGACTTTCATATATATCAATCAGAATGCCCCCTGTGTAATTGTCTATGTGCATTCAGTTATCCTTCAAACCAACATAGATTTATTAAGGTCTCATTTGCATCATGCATTTTTGCGGAAGCAATACGACTATAAAGATGAGGTAGACAGATGGGGTACACAAACAAAATAGCTAGCAATGGGAAAATCTTCCCAGGAAGATACACAAAAACTTGCAGTTAGAAATTTTGTCCATTCTTATGGATCTATGAAGGGCCTTTGGGGAGTCAAATTACAATTTAAAAATGTTTCCTGCATAGAATATAAACTTTCCATTTCAGTTTGATTTGGTAATACTAAGGTGGTTCAAACATCCTTAGCAATGACAGTTTAGAGCAGACGTTCTCAAACTTTTTGTCTCAAAACCACTTTACACTATTAAAAATTATCAAAGTGACAACAGATGTTATTTATGTATATTAGAGTTAAATGTAAATTTAAACATCCATTAAAGTAAAAAAAACTATTGCTAAATTATTTGGTAATTTATTAAAAATAACAACTACAAACCGCTTAAATGTTAACATAAATAATACACTACACTAAGATAATCATATTTTCCAAAATTAAGAGGAGCAAGGAAAATGGTATTGTTCTGTGAATCTCTTTAGTATGTAACTTAGTAGAAGATACTGAATTCTCATATCTGCTTTTACATTTAGTCTTGCAGTATATTATGTGGGTTGAGGATCTAAGGGAATTCGGCCTCTCACAAATCTGTAATTGGAAAAGAGATCAACATGTTAGTGGACTTTCATCTAACTGAAAAACGCACACGAAATACTCGCAAATAGTAGTTTCTTAAAAGTTGCGATGTGAGGGTGCCTGGGGGGCTCAATTGGTTGAGCGTCTGACTTGATTTTGGCTCAGATCATGATCCCAGGGTTGGGAGATCAGTCTCTGGGCTGGCCGTGGAGTCTACTTAAGATTCTCTCTCCATCTGTCTCTCTCTCACTCTCTCTCTCCCTCTGACCTTCTTCCCTACTTGCTCTCTTTTTCTCTAAAAATAAGAAAAAAATAAGTTTCAGTGTGAAATTTGAAACTCTATCAATAAGCTTTCATTCTCTTTATGTTAAATTCCATTATTTATCTTTCATTCTTAATAGATCTTTGAGTGATGCATGATTTTATGACATCATGAATTAATATGTTGGAAATATTGGTTCACTGAGTTATGCAGATCTTCCAATTGTTGACACATTTCATTATACAGTATCACATTCACTAATATTATTATCATGATCCCATAAGAAATTTCAGGAATTATTGGGAATCTGTCCAGCTCATAATGGCAGATATAAATTTTCCAAAATTTGGGGCATCTGGGTGGCTCAGTCGGTTAAGTGTCTGACTTTGGATCAGGTCATGATCTCACGGTTCATGGGTTCGAGCCCCACATCTGGCTCTGTGCTGACAGCTCAGAGCCTGGAGCCTGCTTAGGATTCTGTGTCTCCCTCTCTCTCTGCTCGTCTCCCACTCATGTTCTGTCTCTGTCTCTCAAAAATAAATAAACACTAAAAAAATTAAAATAAATAAATAAATAAATAAATTTTCCAAAATTCAAAATTTCCCTGAAAGCTAAAATTTTATTGACTAACGAACAATATAAGTGGTATCCCTTGATGTTACTCACTTTGTTTATCAAAGATCAAGGGCTTTTTTTTTTTAAGTTCAAGGGTATAACCCTGAGGGATACCATGACTTTTAATATAGTTTAGTGCTACTTGATTCATGCTAAGAAACTAGGACTGCTAAGGCTTCAGCACTGTGTACAAATTTAAAACTCACATGAAAAAAGAAAATAACAAAAGTATTATGAAAATGGTTTTGATTTCAAGAATGTTCTGAAAGTAGCTCAGGGTTTCTAGAGGCTTGGGGGCATGCTGTAAAAACACTGCTCAAAGAACTTAAAACATAGCTGCGGATGTTCAATAATCATTATCTGATACTCAATATCACCTAAGGATTCACTAGGATTCATTGCAAACTACAATAACAATACCTACCATTTCCAAATTGCTTTGCAAATAATTGTACATATATTATCTTGTTTAATCCTTTCAATAAGACAATAAGCTATCATTATATTTTAAAAGAGAAAATTACAGCTTTGTTTAATGACTTTTCCAAGTCACAAGACCTGTAAATGGCAGAATCCAGATTTATATCCAGGTTTTATGAAGTCCAGTGTCTCATTATATCATAGCTGTTTAATATAACTCTATTACAGCCTCCTCTAAGTTAAGGAATAGTGAATAAATCCTCTAAGCTAAGGAATAGTGAATAAATATCATCCGCTTAATAGCCAGTCTCTATTTAAGCACTATTTAAACATTACACATATACGTGTTAATTGCATTCCTATTCCCAATCCTTCATGGTATGAGAAGTCCAACTTTACACCTATTTCATCATAATCCCAAACTGTACAATAGTTATATGATGCCCCTCCACATACCTAGTTAGTTTTCTTGAACTGCTATAAATGATTGATTGCTGATTTGGTCAGCAATATTGGGAAAAATAATCACTGATCATTTCAGTGGGTCACTGACCAGTTATTCCAATCTTCAAAATGAACATCTCAGATCAGCCTTGTGGGCTAATCAACTACATACAGATAATTGATAACTGTGCTGACGAAAAAGAACCTGTCTAAATCTTAGGAGGAACAGGAACACAGGGGAATAGCAGTTTAAAAGTACTTCCTGAAACTGATGAGGGGCTCTTGGGTAAGATTTTTCAAGTCAGACCAACAGAAGCCTTGGATCCCAGCCTTGATGCTAACAAATTAGCTTTATGAGTTAAGAAAATATTCAACATCACTATGCCTAGGTTCTTTTGTCCATTTAATGAGAAGAAATTATTATGTGATCTCTTGTTTTGTTTATAATCAACATTGTATGATTTTTATATAGAAATAAAAGCATGTCCCTTTTTGGCAGTCATGATTTTCTTCATTTGTAAATTCTCTTTCCCTGCCAGCCTGTCTTCACACTGTATGCTGAAAATCCCTAAAATCTAATTCATTGCTCTAATTTATACATAAAAGGTTTATAGAAGCTATTTATTTATTTATTTAACCAGTCATTTAGACTCCATCAGTATGTTATTTAATAAAATCTACTCAAACTCTTTTGTGTTTTCTTCCACTAAACAAAAATGAAATTGCTTTTATAGCATTTATGTTATGATAAATGTGGGGCGGGGTTTATTAAGATTGATCTCCTCCCCTAACGATTAATTATAATCCATCCTGAAATATTAATACGAAACCCATACGAGCTATGTTGAGGAAGGGAAGGGAGAGAAGAAAGCTGTTATGTTTGTTTGCAATCACTGAAATTACGAAAGCAAAGGTCTTCCAGAGACAGAAATATAATGACAATTATCTGACCCGTAAAAATGGTTTTTATTTCTGCAGCCTAGGGACAGCAAATTGTTGGTATTGGGAGCCCTTTTTATAAAGGCTTTTCCCCAAATCCTCCTTTGCATAGCTCTAACATTTTTTTATTTACTTTAAAGCATTTTTCCCCTTGTATCTAATCCTGAAATCAGAGACCTCCTAGTATCACTGAGGGTGTGTTTTAAATAAACTGCTCTGGATCCTGTGTTTTGCAGCTTGCAACCCACCTAAACGTGGTCAGGTGACTTGTCCTTTCTAAATCACCATAGAAGAAAATGAATCAGGTGTCTCCTGGCTGCTTTGGGCCATGTGGAAAGTATATGCATGCATGGCCAGGTCACTGCTATGCCTCCAACACTTGCTTAATCCACCTCTGGATAAGAAGTGACAGCACAAGAAAGGAGCTGGTACATAGTAGGTAATTGATGCGCGCTGGTTTTCCTGGAGTGCCCATGTGTTCTAGATCTAAATTGCAAAGTGTTTAAAAATGGGAATGGCATTTTCATATATGGGGTAATATGAAAATAGGGTTATGGGAAACAGTAAATAAAGGTGGCAAGTAATAGTTTTGTAGCTATTATTTCAATTCTATATATAAAGCAAAATCAACAGCTAGGGGAGGCCATTGAATGGCCATCAACAGGGGACTGTTCAAATAAATAAAGGTGTATCATATAATAGAATACTATGTAGCAATTAAAAATAATAATATAAAGCTATAATTTGTTCACATAGGGCAATTTCCAAGATATGTCAAATGACAAAAGCAAGGTATAGAAGAATATATGTAATATGCTTCCGTGTGTGTAAGGATATGTACATATATACATTTAAATATACAAATGACAGAAAGACCCCAAGCTGATAAAAACAGCTGGCTCTGGAGGGAGACAGTATTAACTAAGTATGCTTTGATATAGTTTGCTCTCTTTGTTAACATGAGTACACTAGTTTCAACATAAATAATAATTTTTAATGTAAAGTAGAGATGACTTATAAATTTGTAAGGCAAGTCATTAACATGCCCTCCATCAAAAAACAAATATTGACGAAGGATTGGTTTTGTCATTAGTTTCTTAGCATCCTGTAAAGCCAAAGAAAGATTATTTTAAAATATTTCAACTCATGAAGGCATTAATTCAAAGGAGACAGAGCCATTAACACAGAACAGACTGAGCCAAAATATGTTGTTGGTACGATTGCCAGATAATACACAATAGTTTTATTTGCTAAATCTGGCCATTTCGATTATTGAAAAGAAAAAAGTGTTCTGAATGCTTATAATACTATGTATATTCAATGCCAAACACTAATACTTTCCAGATAGTCAATTTTCTATTATCATTTAGGTAAAACATATTGACTTTTTAATTGAAATTTTAAATAATATTTTTGAAAACACACACAAAATAAGAAATTATTCTCCCGAGGAAAAGGTATCGCCATCCATCCAATAGGTAATGTGGCTCCAATCTATTCTTTCACATTAATATTCCAATACTTCCTTATAATGCCATTATATTACAAGAAAATGAGCCTATCTACTTTGCAATGAACTTACCTTATTCCTGCCAGAATACTCACCCCAACACTTCCTCTTTTTACCTACTTGTCATGAATCTGAAATGTCCTCATGAGGTCTTCCAACTGCTTCAATGGAGAGGTTCTTTTCATTCCCTAATTTCATTTGCATAGAGCTTTTTTTTTTTTTTACAATGTCTTGTATCATTACGTTGTGTAGATACATCAATGTCCTTAATAGATATATAAGCACCATGAAAGTCAGAAGCCATCACTTCATCCACATCTTTCATCTTTGATCACTACACGTGCTCCATCAACCTGGCATAGTATTTTACACAAAGGGTATATCCAACAGAGTCCACTCACTGTGTGAGTGAATGGCAGTAGATAGTCCAGTCCCTCTGAAGATTAAACTCTAACCAATTTGGAATCTCATTAAAAAAAAAAAAACAAAGAACAAAAAACAAACCTGCCCTCATTTGGCATCATAATCCCTCTTTAAAGTTGAAAATTATTCCTAAAATGATCCTCAGCCATATTCTTTTCAGGCTAAAAGAATAAGGTAAATTCCATGTCCTTTGCTTAAGATTTTTATTTTACTTTCTTATCCCTTAATCGTTCTTGTATTGCTCATACGAACCCCCAAGCGCTTTAATTGTCCTTTAGTTTGGAGAGTGTAGAGCTAAGCATTGTATTCTAATGAATCAGACCAGTGCTGAATGATTTCCTTCTTCGTATTAAATTTCTTTGGCGTCTTCTCAGTATAATTTTTACAAAATGGGATATTAATTATTCTTCAGACCAATACATAGTATTTTTCTATATTATACTTAAACAATCTATTTCTCTTTTAAGTGATCTTCCCTAATTGATCCTTGCAGACTAATTTATTCTCTTTTTTAGGCCAGGGCATTTGATTGCTATTCTTAAGCTACAAAGCCTTTTTTTCTATTACTTTGAAGCTAGGGTAGAACACCCTGGTCATGTGATTTATCCTAACTTCCAGTCAATGATGTGTAAGAAAATGATTCTCAAATCCCAGACTGGTGCTTCACGGTGAAGTTTCCACCGTTCCATGGTGAAATAGAATAATAAATACATTGTAATGAGGTGTTTTTTTTTTAAGTCACCTTTGATCACTTTTTATGTCTTAAAACATTTATCTCATATATGCAGTAGTAGATGGTAGTAATTATTTTTCTACTGTCACTAAAATGTTGGACACCTTATGCTAGGCCCCTCTTTTGTTTTCTTCTTCTTTTTTATTCTGTAGAATACTAACTTTGAGAACCACTAAAAATAGGCATAGAAGTAGCACTAAAAATAGCCAATATTTAGAAGTTTCTTTTATGTAAACAATTGTTCTAAAAACTTTAGATCTATTAACTCACTTAATGCGACAACTCTCCGAGGAACTTACTACTATTGTTTAAACATTAGAGATTAGGAAATTGAAACAGAGAGAGGTTTAAAAATACATCCAAAGTCACGCAATGAATTATCCTAGGAAAGGGCATCTAGAGGTCATGCTCCTAACCGCTGCAAGAGAATGAAACCAGGATTATATTTTAAGTCAATTGTTATGCTTGATTCTAAAATTGAGCTACTAAACTTTTAAAATTCTACCACATAGGCATGTAATAATGGTTTTCTGTATTTTTTCATATTTTAAAATCTTTCAAGTGGGATAGTATCCAAAGAGACACTAGATTCCTATCCATATCTTTAATACACATGCTTACCTCATGATGTCATGTAGAATTCTCTCTTATGGAACTACATGTTTATTTTTAAGATAATTCCTTCAAGAATTTTCTCTTTGTACAAAAACAAAAACCAAACAAAAACACCAGAAATTCAACTAGTCTGAGGAAAACTAGAAATATCTCCTAAGGTTCTAAGATTTGAGCACATAAGCTTTTAAAATAAGAAATTTAAAAGATTACCATGTCATTAGCAAAGATTTTAAAAAGTAGGAGCATATAAATGTTACATCAAAGATGACAAAGCAGATCCATCTCTAATATGAACATTTAAAGTAAATATGCAATTGAAAGAAAAAAAGGTTGAGCAAGCTGAATAGGAAGAATCAGTGCTAGGAAATTTAAAAAGGGAATTTATAGCCAGGGGGGTAAATAACCAAACTCCTATGTTAAGTGTCAAGGATGAGCCTATTGGATATAAACTCTAACATATAGACATCAGTATTTTGATGGTCATGTAGGGACAAGAGACAAGAAAAACCTTGAGTCTGAGTAAGGCATAGAATTCTAGTAGGCCTGATCCAGACACACAATAGGCTCTAGAAAAAAAAATTCAGTAGCTCAGGGACATAGACAGGATGCTTATCTCTGCCTGGGACTTATGATGCAAAAAGTTCCAAAATAAATTAAGATCCCTAACCTCTTCTACACAAGTATATGGAGGCTGGATCGATATTGCTCAAAACACAGATAACCCAACCTGAGAAATTAAGGTAAACTGATCTATAAATGTGAAACCTCTGTGCCCTTAGCAATAACCACCCAGATCTCATCCCAAGGAATATGGAGCGGGGAAGGACAAGTGAGTCAACTTGACCAGAAAACGAGTTCAAGGAAAAAGAATTGCAAACTACACAGTAAAATAGAGTTATAATATGCAATGTTAGTGTTCTTAGATCTTGAAGTAAATTATCTGAAAGATAATAGTATATAAATATTAATTAAAGAGATAAGAGAGACTTAGAAACCCTAATGAAGATCAGCACACTATGGGAAAGGATAGAATTTCTAAGAAAAAAAAAAACACTGAAATTGTTTTAAAGTGCGTGAAGAACAGAATTAAGTAGGTGCAATATACAGTTAATAGCTAAAAGAAATGAGTGCAAGTTTCTTGGCTGGCTCAGTCAGTATAGCATGTGACTCTTGATTTCAGGCTAGTAAGTTCAACCCCCACATTGTGTGTAGAAAGTATTTAAAATCTTTTTAAATAAATAAATAGATGTGAGTACAGAAAATGGGAGAGGAAATATCCAAGAATTAAAGATTGAAAATTCACAGAATTGAAGAAACAGATATAAGAATCCTACAAATCATGAGTTGTATAAATAAGAATAAATCCACATTCAGATATATTGAGTGTTTAGGGGGATGTAAGACTTACTGGCCTATGTCTCATTTTCTATGGAGAACAGATGATTTTTTTTTTCTATTTCTCACTATCCAAAGCAATATTAATACATTGTGTGTCAGTTCCATGCATCTTTATTGAAAAGTTTATACTATGTCAAAATCTAGAATCTAGTGATAAGTTCCCATGGACAAGAAATTCTTCAAGATGCTTCTAAGTTGTAAATATTTTTTTATTAGTTCTCTTAACTCTTGGTTTTCTTTATACCATGCTCATAGGATGCCAGGTTTAGTTTTGAATTCTTTAAAAAAAAATTTTTTATGTTTATTTATTACTGATAGAGAGAGACAGAGCACAAGTCGGGGAGGAGCAGAGAGAGAAGGAGACAAAAGAATTCGAAGCAGGCTCCAGGCTCTGAGCTGTCAGCACAGAACCTGACGTGGGGCTCGAACTCACAAACCGTGAGATCATGACCTGAGCCAAAGTCGGACACTTAACTGACTAAGCCACCCAGGTGCCCCTAGTTTTGAAGTCTTAACTCAATCATTGGTAGAGACTGAATCAGTTAAAAATAAATCACTGAAAAGTTCAGTCTTTTTTTGAATCACCTTCTTTTCATGCACTTTGTCAAAGTGCCAAAGTTGAGTTGACATTTTTATAGTTATGTTTCTCTCTGCTGTATTATTGGAGCCACAGGACTGGAACACTGCAAGTAAAGATCTCTCTTGTACTATACTTATGTGATGAAGATAAAAATATTGCCTAAAATTATTCAATCATAATTTATACACATTTTAATATTAGTTTAGTAAATGTTGAAAAACCACCGAAAATTTATGGTCACTAACATGGCTCATATTCACTAACTTCTTTTAGGTTATTTCAGCACAGATAGAAGCACATCACTCTTCAGGTTATTTATGAAAATTCTAGTTTGCTAAGGTCAAGATAATCTAACAATAGAATATTTTTTGATGCATAAATTTTCCAAAATTCATGAACTATTAAAACTTGTTCTTTCTGTTCTGCCTTTTCTGATGCTAATTCCTAAAAAGTGGAATGGTTATTCCTCTGTCTCTGTATGTTTACTGCCCACGATAAAATAGCTAGCCTGGGAATTGGAAACTTTTCAGAACTTTTAAGTTTTTTCTACAAATTATAAAGTCTTACAACCTCCATAAAGGTAAGTTGGAAGCTTTTATTTTCTTTATACATGGAAATCCATGTACATGGAAGCTTTTATTTTCTTTAAAATGAATCCATAGGTGGCAGGAAGAGTTAGTCGTACTTTTAAAAATATAAGGGAAATTAACAATAGTCATATCTGTTATGGTTATAAAAGTAATGATTTCTCTGTGCATCTTTCTTTAATAAAATATTACGCTTTATTTAACAAAGCTAAGGCTCACAACCAAAGGCAAAACCTCCAGATATAAAAGATCACACAACAAACACTTAACAGACAAAGTCTTGTTCAAAGTTGTTTACCCAAGAGACATGCGGACTCCAGATTCTTACTTGTAAATTACCTCAGATTAGCTTTGACTTCTATGCCAAGATCACCTATTTTTAAGGAGAACAAATTATACATAGTGTGATATTATTTCAGCCACATGATAGATAACTAAAAATATGTCTAAAGGTAGATATTTCCTGAAAACTTTCACCTCAAATTCAGTTATCATGTACAAAGCTAAAAGAAAAAAAATCCCCAAATAATTGCCCATGCAGCCTCCTGGGCTGTGAATGTTTTGAAGCTAAGAGAATAACATATAAAGCCTTTTGTAATATATAAATATAAATAAATTATATAAATATATAATGTATAACATATAAAACCTGCCACATTTTTATAACTCAAACACACAGAGTGAATCTCTGCTCAGAGAATCACCAATCCAGAGTACATAAAACCCAGATGCACTTACCACACTAACCTGACCCCTGACTCCAGATATATTCTTGTAAATTACAAAATTAATAAATAAACTGAAAAGTTCTATTGCTAAAGCCCTGCAGAGTCATGTCAGAAGGTCTCAGAAAAGATTAAAGAAAGTGGTAGGTCATGTGGTATATGTTTAATCTCACTTACAGATTTTATACTTTTTGTGGGAAATCCTCAGAAGCAAAAATTAGGGGGAAAAAAGTTTACAAAATGTCATCATGTGGTATGCCTGGGGTAGCTCGGTGGTTAAGCAACTGATTCTTGATTTCGGCTCCTATCAGGATCTCACAGTTTGTGAGATCGAGCCCAGCATGAGGCTCTATGCTGACAGCACAGAACCTGCTTGGGATTCTCTCCCTCTCCCTCTCTCTGCACCCCCAACTCTCAAAATAAATTTAAAAACTTAAAAAATAAATAAAATAAACTAAAAATGAAGAATGTCATCATGGGCCCATGCATTTCTAGCATAATTATGGTTTCTATTTATATGAAAATCTAAACTTATTTGACCCAAGTTACTATGTTTAGTAGAGATTTCTTAAAAATTTAGAGGGAGAAATCTGTGAGAAAATTCATATACTTTCTATTTCACAGTATGGCATATTTTACTTTCACTGTCTTTTGGCTCATTATTTTGCCTTCTGAAACATAGGATAAATTATGCATTCATTCCACCTTATATGTGATTAGTTTACCAAATACGTGTATGTAAATAGCCAGTTCATCATACTGGCTGTGGATTACCATTTATCTATTTCATAAAAACTAAGCTCCTATACTGTACAAAATCCTAATTGGGCTGTCAGACAGAGGTTTCAGTGACCAGTAATTTTAATAAAAAGGTACCATTTGGGAACAGCGAGCAACTTTATCCCAAGAATAGCACTTGGTCTCCTGCTTCTAAGTCCATCAACATTCCCCTGGAGATCATCATTTTTTTCTTAATCTTCACCTTATCATTTGTTTGGTCTTTCCACTAAATGTGAGCTCAGACTGGTGGACGCATAAACTGCCATGTTTAGTAGTTAATGCAGATCTTAGTTGTGGGCTAGATGTGTGGGTTGCTGGTTAGAATCAAGGGAGGACACAGGTAGAATATGAGTAATTTAGATTAAAGGATGGTACATAGTACTAGTATTTGGTATGTAAATATTTGCTTTGTATAATGTACTATTCTCAGTGTTCTACATATATCAAGTAATTTAATATCTAATTAGGAGGCAAGTCTTACCCCCATTTGCAGATGAGGAAATTGAACGGGAAATTAAGTTACTGGAGCAAGAACACACAGCTAATAAGTAGTGGATCTTGGATTTGAACTTAGGTAGGCTGCCTTGAGAGTCCATGTTCTTGACTACTTGAGACGGCCTCTCAAAACCAGATACTCGTGAAGGTTTTCAACACGAAGGTTTTCAGAGAGTTCACGGCCCATTTGTTTCAAAAAAATAAACAAAACAAATGAACAAACCAAAAAGCAGAAACAGACCCATAAAGACAGAAAACAAACTGATGGTTGCTGGGGGGGGGGGGTTCATGGGGATTGGGGAAAATGGGTGAAGGGGATTGGGAGATATAGGCTTCCAGTTATGGAATGAATAAATCACAGGAATCAAAGGCATAGCATAGGGAATATATTCAATGGTATTGTAATAGTATTGTATGGTGACAAACAGTAGCTACACTTGTAGTTAGCATAGTATAATGTGTACAGTTGTCAAATCACTGTGTTGTACACTGAAACTAATATAACACTGTATATCAACCATACTTCAATAAAAAAAATATTACAGCAAATTCGACCTTTGACATCTCCCCCTTAAATCCTCGAATCCTAGGCACCATTTTAACCAGAAGCACGAATCCATAATAAGGAATCAGAAAACTGCTTCTTGTTTCAAATTGAAGCTATGTAACTAGAAGCCAAAGAGAATTTTTTAAAAAATAATAATTATTGTTTCCAGGAATTAACATAAAACAAAGTTCATATCACCTTTATTTCTGATTTTAAAATCTCAACACTGTTAAGTCAATATGGCATTTTATGTAACATTGTCAACTAAACAGAAGGAAAGTATAACCCCTGCCTTAAACCAGGCTGAGTGCAGTGGTCCAGGCATAAGTGCTAAGCACACCTCTGTGAGAGTAGAGTATGGCTATCTGGGGAGGTCATGTTGTGTCTCATAAGCACAGCTATGACTCAGCTCTAAAATGATGACGCTATCTGGAAATCTAGGCCCAGTGTTCACTTTTTATTTTTAACAGAAAGCTGGAAATCCACATTAATATGTGAAATGTGATAATTTTAAAAGTTTGGTTCAAGTTTTGAAAACATCAAGAATGATAAACATAGGGTACGTATTAAACTAAAAAGGATCGCTGGTCTTTCATGTTTCCACCTCTGCTGTATTTTTTATGGATTCATTGACTAATAAGTCTTGTTCCTTATTTGGACTTGGAAAAACATTACAAGAAATTACTGTTACAGAAGCATAGAAACATACAGCACATGCCTTCAAATAGACAAAGCCATTTTTTTTATTGTGGCTATAACAATTTGTGGCAAATGTAGGGGTTTCAAACAACACATATTCATCACCTTACAGTGTTAGAGGTCAAAAGTCCAAAATCTGTTTCAGTGAGCCAAAATCAAGGTGTCGGGAGGGTTGCATTCCTCCTAGAAGCTTTATGCCAGAAGCCATTTCTTTGTCCTTTCCAGCTTTTAGAGACCACTTGCATTCACAGGCTTGTGAATCCATCTTCTTCTTCCATCTTCAAATCCATCTTCCATCTTCAAATCCATCAATGTAGCATCTTCAGATCTCTCTCTGACTTTAACCTTCTGTGTCCCTCTTCTGTTGTATAAGGATCCTTATGGTTAACATTGGATCCTCTTGGATAATGCAGTCATCTCTTATCTCAAGACACTTACCTTAGTCACACCTGCAGTCTCTTTTGCCAGGTAAGGTAACATATTCACCGGTTCTGATGATTACAACATGGACATCCTTGGAGAGCCATTATTCTACCTACCATATTTATCATGTATTAATTGTCTGAGGGAGAAACACACTAGAGCATAATCATGTTACAGGAAAGATGATAGCTTTAATAGAGGAGAAAGAAAAAGAAAAAGAAAGGAAAATGTGCCTTAACTGAAGAGCACTGAAGATATCCCCTAGTGCCCTCCTATATCTCCTGAAGCTATAGCCTTCCAAAGAAATAAGAAAATAATACATCAAACTCAGGCTTTAAAGTCTTTATTATCTACTATAGACTGAATGTTTGTATGCCTCTCAAAATCCATGTGTTAAAATCCATTCTTCAGTGTGATGGTGTTTGGAGACAGTGCCTTTCGGAGGTAATTAAGTCATGGTAGTGGAGCCTTAATGAATGGAATTCGTACCTTATAAAAAAAAGTCCCCAGAGAGCTCCCTTGCCTCTTCTGCCATGCAAGGACACAGAGAAGTAGTCATTGATGAACCAAGAAGCATTCTCTCACCAGACACAGAATCTGCTGGCATCTTGATCTTGAATTTCCCAACCTCCCGAATTGTGAGAAATAAATGTTTGTTGTTTATAGGCCACCTCATCTATGATTTTTTGTTATAGCCCCCCAAATTAACTCAGAGACAATCTAATGGAGAGAAAGGATACACTGGCTATCTCTAGAGTTGGAACAATCAATAGAGATTAGCCAGAAATAGTCTTTTATGTTTACTGATCCTACCTAGTCAAGGATGACACTCAACTTGGAGACTGCAGTGGATGCTGTGGGGCATGAACTGGATATCTCCCCTGGGTACCAAAGCACTCATCTTCCCAGGTGCTGGCAATGTTGCTGGCCTGTGACATAATACTTAGTCCCCCCTTAGAAATGGTTCTTGGCCAAGGGTAACTACTTTAGTTATTTCATCTGGAGAAGGGGGAAAGCCTGTGGAGGGGGAAGAATCCATAACTAATGACTGGATGACGTAGTAGACAAAGTAATGGCTACTTCTCCCTGTTTGAAACATCTCTGAAGGGCCATCTCCACCCCAGAGCTAATATGGACTTTCTTGTAACTGCGTTACAATTCAACTTCCCCCTCTGACCATTCCTGCTTTCTTAACTCCTTCACAAGACTTGTTCCTCAAGTCATTTGTCCATAAACATGCATGCATTTTCCAGAGTCTGTTTCTCAAGGAATCTGAACTATGACAGAGTTGTTCCTTGATAGAAGAATATACAAATAAATAATTAAGATATTCAGTTTTCTTATTTGTTCACACACACATTCCTTAAAAGATTTGAAGCAGTTGGGAGACGTTGGAAAACAACCAAATTAAAGGCATTGATTTTGAGGTTTGGAAACTGCTAGAGAGGCCCAGTTCAAAATCCTTCAATCGCTGACCTTACCTTTGTACTGACACACATATGTATACTCTCTCTCTCTCTCTCTCTCTCTCTCTCTCTCTTACACACACACACACACACACACACACACACACACCTGTATAGCAGTGAGAAATCACAGCAGTAAAAAAATCTGAAAGAATAAATTAGGTCAAAGATATTCAAAGACGTTATTTTCTTTCTGACTCGGGCTTCAGTTTGGGTTGCAACTAAAGTCTCATAAGACACTATTCATAGCTTATAAGGCATAATACTATAAGTTTACAGTATAATATAGGTATGTTGCAATATAAGGATATGGGGAGGGGGATACAAGGGGCTCACAAAAGAGACTAACATTTCCTAGGAGACTTAGGAGAAGAAGAATGGAGTAGGATGAGTAGGAATTTGCCAGATGAGTGGGAGGGTAGGCATTTCAGCCTAAAAATGGTTCAGAAGGGCAGTTTGGGAACAAGAGGGAAAGAGAAGAGAAGATTGGAAATATATTTTGGAGTAAATGCATGAAAGGTTTGATATATCTTGCTAAGAAACTTGCGTTTTATTTTGCAGACAACAAAGTGGCCCATAATAGCTTAAATGAGTTAAGGGTATTCAGTGATTCCTGAGTCTAGGAGAAAAAGCCAAAAGATGAGCAATATGTAGATAAACGCTACAGACGTTACATTGCAAAGACTTCTCATAATAAAGAAAAGAGAGATATTTATTTATTACTTTCCATAATAAAAGAAAGGGAGAAAGAGTCAGTCAACCCCTAGATCATGTAGTTATTACATAAAAATTGTAGAATACCTAGATATGTAGATAGTATCAATCCATCATGCGTACCATGTGTAAAATATAGATCAGATGCATAATATCAATGCCTGATATATATATATATATATATATATATATATGTAAACTATGAAGATATATATATATATGCCTGATATATATATATATACATATATATATGTAAACTATGAAGATATATATATATCTTCATAGTTTATAACCTGAGTTCATAATTACAATCTCATTTATTTGTTAGAGTTTATGTAAAAGAAGGCACTCTCTCCAGGTACACTTGCAAGTCAGAGAATTCACGTGGAGTCACCTAATAGCTAAACGAAAGAGGTGGATTCTCAGTTCAGCTCCTAGGCCCAAATTCCAGTTTCTTTCTATCAAAGCAACCATACATACACAAAGAAAATACATTAAGGAAAATGTGAATTCAAATTTAATTATATAAACAAATGCCAAACACTCATTGCACCAAAATGTGAGTAAAGGAAGGACCAAAAAGAGACACACGTACTTTAATAAACGGAGCAAATAATTCAGAGTTCTGTACATTGGTCATTAGAACGTCCTCTCTTTGTGGAAATAAAATTGATTCTTCTATCTCTTTACTTCTCCCCATGCCCACTTTCTTACACCAAGTCTCTTTAGTCCAAATTGATGAAATGTTATTCTAGTAAGCCCTGCTTCACAAATAGAACTTGAAACTTCTAAACACACACAAGGAGAAAAAGAGAACTCAAATTAACTTGACCAACCCTTTCATTTTTGTAATAAGAAAAACAAAATCCAGGCTAATGGCTTGACAAATGCGGTCCCCTAATAGATGGCACAACTGAGTCTAAACCCTCAGCCTGCTAACCTTCCACCCATGGAGGTTTCCATAGCCTGCAGCCAAAAATCATAGGACATATTCTGCCAAGACGGAAATTGAAAGAAGGAGGGATTCACAGCAGTGCCCATCTGGGACTGGGGAAGGAGAGGGAAACAGTCTGCTGCCGTGCTTCCCGGACTTTTAGATTTCATGGAGCAATGAAATTTCAAATAAATATATAAGTTCCATCACCGGGTTGCCAACATTTTAATTTTGCCAAGAAGAGACATTTAAAAACAAACAAAGGCAAAACAAGTATAAACTACTTTCACCACCATTTCACACACGAACAGACACTGCCACACCAAAGTTTAAGATACTTTTTTTTTAATGAAATAAAGTCAACTGTAGGAAAACTTCACCTTATTGTGGTTTTTCTCCATTTAGTTGAGGACGAATGCATACCTCATGGGTTAGCCCCAGGGTGATGGCCAATACTGGAGAACTACCAAAATGTGGAAATAAGCCCTTCAACCTGAGAGTCATGGGGTGCCTGGATGGTTCAGTCAGTTAAATGTCCGACTTCAGCTGAGGTCATGATCTTACGGTTTGTGAGTTCGAGCCCCACGTCAGGCTCTGTGCTGACAGCTCAGAGCCCAGAGCCTGTTTTGGATTCTTTCTTTTCCTCTCTCTCTGCCCCTGCCCTGCTCACACTCTGTCTGTCTCTCTCAAAAATGAATAAACACTTAAGAAAATAAAAAAAAAAAATAACCTGAAGGCCAAAATTGGTCTTAATCTATCACTCAAAGACTGTGTGGTATGGCCCAAGTCATTCCACAGCTCTGGATCTCAGACTTCTCCTTCAGAAAATGAGACCTGAGGAGCTCTGCAAATGCTAGTATTCTAAGAACAATTGGAACTTGAATCTGACCAACTCTACAAATGCCCCTGGGAACCTCAGTCTTTCAGAAAGTCTCTTTCTCAGGTCTCGTCCACTCAAGTATCAGGAGAAATGCCAGCATGTGAGGACTGTTTGTTAGCCTAAAGCTGCTTTACCTGGCATTGGACATTTCACATATATCTGTTAGGAGGTTTTAAATTGCCTTTCATGAGAAAAAAAAGATGTTCCAGGACTATTTAGTTCTAAATTATTAAGCATCCCATTTTTATAGTAACTGTCATTCCTGATGTCACTGTTGCTACTATCTTTGTAGAGAAAAAGAAACAGAAGGAAGGGGAAAGAAGTGTGGGGAGCAGACATAGGTGTAGTGCAAGGAGGGGGAAAGATGAGTCTGACCACATGACCAGATGAACCTTATTTAAAAAAAATTTTTAACATTTATTTATTTTTTGAGAGACAGAGTGTCAGCGGGGGAGAGCCGGAGAGGGAAACACAGAATCCAAAGCAGGCTCCGGGCTCTGAGCTGTCAGCACAGAGCCCAATGTGGCGCTTGAACTTGTGAACTGGGAGATCATGACCTGAGCCAAAGTCAGACACTTAACGGACTGAGTCACCCAGGTGCCCCCACACGAACCTTATTTAAAAGCAAGCCTCACCAGGCACTGGTCTTCATGAAGGGTCACCAACCTCAAACAGAGTCACTGCTGGTACATTCGACCCTTTGTGTGTCCCTAAGTAAGAAAAAGTGAGCAGAAGCAGAGCAGAAGTTATCAACAGAACAATGCTATTCCATCCTTATAGTCCTGGAGTTACTGGGGAGACTGAAAATCTGCACATTCAGTGTAACCTTTAATGAAGTCTTGAAGAGTTGAGTTAGATTCTTTGGATCAGACACAGTTTAAAAGTTGAGCGAAGAAACCACAGGAAACCTAGAAACAACAAGGTAGAAACAGATTTAACTAAGAATTTCCTTCCCTCGGTCTGTTTTAGTCACACCCATAATATAATTATAACCTAGCATTTGCATTTAATTACACAGTGTTGAGAAACACTGGATTTTACAGTGAAGCTAAACCAAAGACAGAGCTTTATTGCCAGTAGTTTTTGTACTTCTGTCGTGAGGAACGAATTCCAGAGCAGGCAAACACAAATCTTGGCTAAATAAGACAGAATGAAGATGTTTACAGTCATGCCGAACATAGACATATTTGCACAAAAAAATGGTACAAATAACCAAATGTTACAAATTTGCTTAGGCAAATAGTAAGCTCTCAATAAAGGTTAGGTGTTATTATCATCATCATATTTGCAAAAAAATGATTCAATATTTTTTTTGGCTTCCATGCTTATAAAATAAAATCTACAGAAGGGTTAGCATAAGGTCTTCAGGCTACTTTTTTACAGAAAAGCCACAGCATTCAGTGGAGCCATATACACCTCCTTTGGTGTTATTTCCCTTCCTTTTTTTCTGTCCTAAACTCCAGAGGTGTTAAAAAGAGGGTAAGGTCCCTCCTTGGGGTGGATTTTGTGGTACCAACCACAGGAATTTCGCATGACTTTGGTACGTAAGTAATTGCTATCATGAAAATTCCTGATTTTTCAAAAATAAATGATGCATAAAAGGCACATAAAAGTTCAGTTAATAAGTCCCAACGCGTTCAAGAACATATCTTAGCTCAGCCAATGGAGCTAGTTTTTTATTCAGTGGAGACCTCTTAAATGCATTGCCTCAGTGCACAGTAAATCTATTCTTTTAGCAGGTTTATTCCTTTATCTGGTAGTCAATTAAGTGGCCTTTCATGAAATGTAGCAATGACATACATTTGTGGAGGGAGGTATATTCTTATAACTTGTCTGATTATCTTTGGGTTTTAGCATGTATTATTTATGAGTATTATTTCTTGCGCAGGTTTATGCCTTCAAGTAATCATGAACACATTTTAAGTATAAATATGAGTCTATAGCAACTGGAAACCACCATGGTTTTAACAAGGTTCATTATTGCACATCTCATTCAATTTTGAAGGAATTGTATTTTGAGAATAAAATTTATTTTGTCATTTTCCCTCCTCACTTTCCAAATTGTAATACCGATGCTACAAAGAAAAGCAATCATCGGTGTTGCATGCATTCGACTAAGTATTTCTAGCTATAGAAATGCCATCAGCTTGTTTCGTACATCTAAGATGAACTGAGTAAAGCTTTATAAATGCAACACCATCAATGATAATTCCTCAACCTGAGAGGAACCTCACAGAATAAATGTTGGAAAATGTATTGATATACTTGTGGGAGACAGAATGTAATCAAATGGTTAATATTCTGGATATTCGAGTTTGGTTGTTGCTTGTTTTTGTTACACTTTCAATCTGGTGGCTCACTTTTCCCCTGTTCCAAAAATAAAGAAAAATAAAAGTAAGCTATTATTGTATCTTCAGAGATCAAATCTTTACTTAACTGTTGCACACAAACAAAGCAATTGAAATATTAGATGGACTCAAAATTGTCATTACTCTCCTCTCCTCTGATCATTAGGCTGCCATTGTAAGCAACCGCCCTTTGTTTAACT
This sequence comes from Panthera uncia, assembly GCF_023721935.1. Classification (NCBI taxonomy): domain Eukaryota; kingdom Metazoa; phylum Chordata; class Mammalia; order Carnivora; family Felidae; genus Panthera; species Panthera uncia. Next base: position 56,943,212 of record NC_064812.1, on the reverse strand, counting down.
AAAAAGTTCTTAAGTCACCATTATTTAGGAAATGATCAAGGTAGCAATGTGGCTGGAAAATATTATAACCCAACACTGCTATCATTTTTATATGTAGACACCAAGCCCAATCTACAGATGAATTAGCTGTTCTTAAATTAAGGAATATTATGACTCAGTAATGCTATGACATTCTTTTTTATGGCTATAGCTTGGGTTATAATGTGACAAGAAAAAAAATGTAATGTTTCCAAAATGACAGTTTTTTAGATTTGTGTGGCCTGAGGTAGTTCAGCTGAACAATAAACCATAATTTGATTGATGGAAAATTGAAGTGGTTCATCTAATCTGCCAGTCTAGCCCAGCGCAGCTTTGGTTTTGCATGTATGATGATGTATCACAGTTTTAGAGATAATGTTGTTTGTATTAGACAGGAGATTTTTTTCCTCCCACATAAAAAAGAAGAACTTTATTACATAGGAATGATCAAAATATGTCATGGATTAGCATGGAATCAAATTTGTTGGGGTATAAATTTGTAAGCCCAACTGTAGAAAACTAAATGATATAAATAAAGCTCGAGAGCACAGATATTTGTCGGGAGTAAATTGGCCATGTACTAGCTGTAGAATTATTGGGTCTGAGGTAGAGTGACATCTGCACTTTAGAAAAGCAGACTAGAGTTATTTCACATGTTATTTTCAACAAATCCTGTCTTGATCAAAAGAAATCTTATAAACACCAATTATATTAAGACTCCTAACCCCTAGAGAGAAAAGTGCATTTGAAAAAATAATAAAAGAATAATAAACAAAGCTAAATACCTTAACCATATGCAAATTCAAATAACACATTGGTAATCAAAGAACATGAGGCTATTTATAATCAACTACTGAATATTGATGATTTCTCAGATTTAACCATGGCAAATTGAAATTAAGATCCCTGAGTTAATTTCAGAGTATAATTTTAAACAGGATGGTTTTAGTTCATCTGCTGTTATTAGCAGTCAAAACAACTTTTGAATATTATGTATATAATTCAAAAATAATAACAAAAAGTGTCCAACTATTTTTTGTCTTTAAGTTAATACAGAAAATTAAACATTATAAATATGTTTCAAAGTTACTAAAATTTTACTAAAAACATCCAGCAATGCTAGGCAATGAATTTCATAATATTCCAGTTACATCTGTATCTCTCATATGTTACATCTGTAAGCAGAGAAGTATTATAAAGGGAAAAATTATAGGATTGGAATAATAAATTTCATACATCATTTTCTTCTCTATTCAGAAATTAATAATGATAACCGGAAGGGAAATCTTCAAAAAAATTGGAGGACTTGAAGGACGCCTGGGTGGTTCAGTCGGTTAAGCATCTGACTCTTGATTTCTGCTCAGATTATACTCTGAAGGTTCATTATCTACTTGCCTTGTCTCTCCCAAGATGGTGGAAATAACGTAAGCTTTGGCTTGCACAGACCTGGTGTGGAATACTAGCTCCATTCCTTACCAGTTATCTAACCTCTCTTAGGCTCAGTTTCTTCATATGTAAAATAAATTAAGAGTAAATTTTTTTTTTAACATTTCAATGTTTTATTTATTTTTGAGACAGAGAGAGACAGAGCATGAATGAGGGAGGGGCAGAGAGAGAGAGAGAGAGAGAGAGAGGGAGAGACAGATAGACAGAATCTGAAGCAGGCTCCAGGCTCTGAGCTGTCAGCACAGAGCCCGACGCAGGGCTCGAACTCACAAACTGTGAGATCATGACCTGAGTCGAAGTTAGACACTTAACCAGCTGGGCCATCCAGGTGCCCCAATAGTAAACTTATGTAAAAGATTCAGAGAGGAGAGACTGATCAACATTAACCTTGAAGAGGACCAAGATCCTAGGAAAGGTTTCAACAAGAAGACATGGTTTAAGCAGTCCTAGAGGACAATCAGGCTGTGTATGTACAGCCAGACAGAAACACCAGAAGAAAGGTGTTTCAGACAGAGGACGTATAGCAAAAACTGACAGAGACAGAGAATAGTACGCAGGAAGTGACTGCCAGTCTTTTGGTATTGCAGTAACAGATGGAAGAGAGATAGATAATTGAAAGAATATAATGTTCCATATCAAGACATTAAACAAGTTTCCTGAAATAAATTCAGACATCAATTTTCCATTATTGTAGTTTCTAAGTAAATTTGCTTGTATTGTTCTGGAAAGCTTTGTTTTGATTTCCCCCCTCCTGGAAATCATAACATAACTGAATCATAGAAAATTAGAGATAGAAGAGACATCACACTGTTGCCAAGACCACCATCAGCAGCTGACAGAAACAAGATCTAGAGGTTTAGGATTTGCCACAATGTTTGACGCTTCCATAACCATTTGCTCTATGAAGGTGTTGGTTTTTGGGTTTGTTTCTCTATCGTTTTGTTTTTGTTTTTGTTTTTGTTTGCTCCTATAATGACCCAGCTAGGTTACCTTTTCTTAGACTTCAAAATAATCTAACAGTCTCCTTTAGAAAATTAAATATTTACAGTGATTAATCAGTTTTTCTTTTATAATGAGCAAATTATCCTAGAATTCATGGGAATTTAGCAAATTTGTTTTGCACAAATTTACACTCTGCATCAATTCTGTGAAATGTATTACAGTTACTTATGATATTTTATACTGATTTATATTTTCTTTGCATTGCTCCAACAATTCATCCTACCAAGGCCGTGTTTACTTTCGTTCTACCACTTAGGTTTGGAGCACCTTCCAAGGATGCCCAACTTTTTTAGGTGTAAAATTTTGAAATAATATTTTCATGGTATAAGAATAATATCACACGCATATAATTGAGACAACATTGCAATGTTTCTACATTTTAAGATCCACGTGTTTTAATTTATATGACGATTATTGATTTTATGGTCTAAGATTTTCATAGATTTCCATAGGTTAAGTCAAGGAGTGGAAAGCCACAGTCTGCTGGCCAAATCCAGACCATTGCCTCTTTTGTAAATAAAGTTTCATGGAGACACAGCCATGTCCTCTTTTGTTTAATATCTTAATCTTCTTTCTCACTACAATGGCAGAGTTGAGTAGTGGTGATAAATACCACAAAGGTGAAAATATCCATAAACTGGCCTTTTACAGTAAAAGTGTGCCAAGCTCTGGTGTAAGAAATTAATACTGATCATTATATCTTAATGGATACAAATATTACCTTTGGATAATTTTTGTAGACATTAATTTCAACCTCAGTAAAGTGTTTCACCACTAAAACACTAAGTAATCAGTAAAAACACTACCTTTTATGGAGTCAGAGTTGCTGTGACTGAAAATTGAAAGCATCTTACATAATGAATTAAAATAGGGCCACCCAGGTGGCTCAGTCAATTAAGCCTCCGAGTTTGGCTGAGGTCATGATCTCCTGGTTTGTCAGTTCAAGCCCTATGTCAGGCTCTGTGCTGACAGCTCAGAGCCTGGAGCCTGCTTTGGATTCTGTGTCTACCTCTCTCTGTGCCCCTCCCCTACTTGTGTTCTCTCTCTCTCTCTCTCTCTCTCTCTCAAAAATAAACAGTAACAAATTTTTTTTAAGAAGTAAATAAATGCTTGGGGTAGGGGTGTCTGAGTGGCTCAGTCAGTTAATCATTGGACTCTTGGTTTCTGCTCAGGTCATGGTCTCGAGGTTTCCTGGCTTTGAGATTCTCTGTCTCCCTTTCTCTCTGTCCTTCCCCCACTCACACTGTCACTGTCTCTCTCAAATTAAATAAATAAACTTTAAAAATAAATTAATGGGGCACCTGGGTGACTCAGTCACTTAAGCATTTGACTCTTGATTTCGGCTCAGGTCATGATTTCAATTATTTCGTGACTTCAAGCCCGAGTCAGGCTATGTGCTGACAGGTGGAGCTTCCTTGGGATTCCCTCTCCCTCTCTTTCTGCCCCTCCACCATTCAAGCTGTCTCTATCTCTCTCAAAAATAAATAAATAGGGGTGCCTGGGTGGCTCAGTCGGTTAAGCGTCCGACTTCGGCTCAGGTCATGATCTCGCGGTCCGTGAGTTCGAGCCCCGCGTCGGGCTCTGTGCTGACAGCTCAGAGCCTGGAGCCTGCTTCGGATTCTGTGTCTCCCTCTCTCTCTGACCCTCCCCCGTTCATGCTCTGTCTCTGTCTCAAAAATAAATAAACATTAAAAAAAAAATTAAAATAAATAAATAAATAAATAAATCTGAAAATTTAAATAAACAAATAAATAAAAAATGTATGTATGTTTGGGCAAACCAATAGTTAAAACAAAATTTTTTTTATTTTTATAATTTTTTTAATGTTCATTTTTGAGTGAGAGATAGAATATGAGTGGAGGAGGGGAAGAGAAAGAGAGGGAGACACAGAATCTGAAGCAGGCTTCAGGCTCCGAGCTGTCAGCACAGAGCCTGATGTGGGGCTCAAAGCCATGGACCAAGAGATCATGACCTGAGCCTAAGTCAGAGGCTTAATCAACTGAGCCACCCAGGCACCCCAAAACAAAAATTTTTAGTAGCTGAATACCACTTACAAAAAAACAGCTCATAAAGAAACTCAGTGTGTGTATATATATATATATAGAGAGAGAGAGAGAGAGAGAGAGAGGGAAAGGAGAGAGGAAAGAGAGACAGAGACAGAGCTGCTCTAGTGGACACATGTGGTGGCAGTTCTAAGACTTACCTGCCCACCCTCCTCCCATCCCCAGGGACAAGTTTTGACATACGGCAATGGAATGCAGGGCTCTAGGTACCGTGACATGATACTCACCACTACAGGAATTTACTGTCAATTTGTCCTAAGAATGCTTGTCACTACACAACCAGAAATAGTTTATTAATTTGACTGTCATTCTCTACAATGCCTCTACTCTTACTGCCTCCACTTGGCCACTCTCTCCCTACCTGTAGATCTCCAGTCTGCTTTAATATACATAATTTACAAATAAAAGATATGCTCAGCCTCCCTTTTTTTTTTTTAACATTTCTAACTACTTCTGTTCGAATTCAGCCAAGAGTCAGCCAAAGCCTTCACCTCTGTGCTATGTCTCTCAGCCATTCCAAAAGTAAACAGCATAAAAATCTGTCACTTACAACTAGGAACATCCATAGCACCAATAATTTATTGACCAAGAGTTAAACACTAACATTTCAAATTAAGTTTAAAATTATTCTAAGATTGTTACCTGTGCCAAATCTATTCTTGTAGTTAACAAATCTGTATCATTTCATTCTACTAACCATATTTTTAAAATAAAACCCTATTGTAATTTTCCAGAACACTTTCCAGGCTGGCAGGATGGCCTTTAAAAAAATGGTTTCCCTTGATTTCCTCCAGTGACTATACCCTGAGGACACATAACTGGGCGTTGCGGATAGATGAAGTTCCTGGTGCAGGAGAGGTGGGAGGTGTAAGGCATATCTTCTTGGAACATTAAATTTATTTAAAAAGTATTTTAGAAAAACAACATTAAACAAAGTAGCACCCTTTTATGTGTATAACAACACGGGGAGCAGAATTAGAAATTCTTATTACTTTTTAAAAATACACAAGATAATGACAGGCTTCATGGATTACGCCTTTACACCTCTCACTTTCTCACCAACCCCTCCCCCTCCCCCTAGGAAGAATTTCCGCTTTGCCTCAGGATGCACTTCAATGTAAAAGTTTGCAAAGAACATCTGTATTAAAGACATTTTAGGTCTGGTGATCCTGGTCAAGTTACCTCGCCTTTTTACTCTTCAGCTGCCTCATTTCATAAATGAGAATATGGTATGACTCACAAAATAAGTAAATCACTAAACCATTATTGAAAAGCATGTAGAAAGAAAGCACAACTTACCATCTTGACAGCCCCCTCGTGTTCTACAAAGAAATAGAAATTAGAAGGAAGATACAGAGAAAGCCCTTTGGAACCCAATAAGCTGAGAATATCAAAAGAAACTGAATGCAAGGGGAAAAAAGATCATAAATAACATATTACCAATTTCTCTATCAGGCTTACATGATGTACTCCTATCTTTCCATGAGAAGCCACTGCTAACTATATATACATGTGAAGATCTAAGTTCTAAAAAAACGTGTACTTGTTCATTGACATCACATAAAAATAACTTATTCATACTTTTGTATACTTTAAAATGCATGTAGAGTCTCCCTATCAGTACAAGGAATTCAGCGAACTTTGTTAGTTTGATCTCGGTACAGATATTTAGATAAAGAATCACACCAGTGGTTTTAATCTTTTAAGTAGAGACTGCCTTAACATCTGGAAGTTTTACAGGGCAGGTATTGGAAGTTGCTGAGTTAAAGAAGGCCTCTAACTATTCGGCACAAAATAAGACTGACACAATAACATTTGGATAAGCCATTTTTTTGTTAATTTTAGAAAACGTATGCTCCCAAGCAATTTAGGGTTTCTGTGTTTGTTGATATTACCTTTTAATGTGACAACCATGACACCATTTTCCAAAACAGATGGATTAATGTCATTTTTTTTTTAAATTACTTCACCTAGACAGGTGTTTCCTGTGTATGTTTGACATGAAATTAAACATAGCTCCAGATGTTCTGTTTGTAGCAAAGCCAGTTAATTTTATTAGAGCATTTAATCACAGATCAACAGTGTAATAGAAGGGCAGCGAATGTGAAGCAGAGACTTAACAGAACTTCCTAATGAATTGTGAATTAGTTTATATAGGGAAATCTAGAGAAATACAATGCTGCTTATGTGAATGAATCCTGTAAATGTACTGGTTTGGGCTTATTTTTCATGTGCTCTAACACTGTTACACGCAGAAGTTTCACTAGAATTGTAAAGTTTGTGGGGGTGCGCGCATGCGCGCGTGCATGTGTAGATGCGATCATTCTGCAGCTACTTGGTGTGAGTACAATCGGTTGCAGTCCAACGTTTGTGGTGTTTTGTAAACACTGCTCCTTAGACCAGAGTGGACTCAGTGTTCTCCCGTGTGGCTGGAAGTGCAGCGGGGAGTTGCTGATATTCACAAGGACTGCCCTGCCTTCCACTCCTGTCCTCAAGAGACAGAGGCGCGGAGCTCAGCTCTGCCAGGCTTAAACATCATTATGTGCCTAGTTATTTTTCCTCTAAGATTAGCTATAGATTTCCCATTAATTACAGCATCAGGTTGATTCATCATTAATAAAATAAATCTCAGTGAACTGTCACTGATTTCTTGACTAAAATGAAAACAAATGAAGAAAAACCGGTTCCTGTCCTTGTTACACTCTTATCAAATTTGTCTCTGCAGCAGCGTGGTCATTCCAGAACCAGGACAAAATATTCATAATTTTCTACTTTGAAATATTAGTGTGCCCATATGCACTAATAAAAACTTAAAGCCTTGCTATGATTGATGTTTTTTGTTGGCCCGTCACCTCATTGTATAGAAGTTTGTTTTAATGAGTTTCTCTAATGAATATTTTATATTGCTACTTGGATGAATGGCATATGGTAAATGCAAGGTAAATTACAGCTCTTTAAATAAATATTTTTCATAAATTATTTATTTTGTGATGCCTGTATTGGTAAGATGTCATGTCAGATAAAGATTGGAAAGTATTTACTGTAATACTTATTTGTAACTTGAAGAAGTAAAATTTTTTAATTATTAACAAGCCTCCAATATACCCATGAATCTTATGGCAAAATTAGCATAAACTCTATCACATTACGAATATGTGTGGACAGATTCCATTCTAAAGTGCAAAAACAAGAGAGTATCTTATGTTTGTAAGAATTTTTATATAGTACTATACAAAAAAGAAAAGCTATTTCTATAAGGATTGAAAAGAGTGAACCTGGTAGGAACCAAATGTAAAGTGAGATTTAATGTTGAGAATGACGTAATCTCTAAATTATATATTTTAAAAAGTATAATATAGTTATTTTAATTCATAACAACTCATTTTTCATAGTGTTTCTTATTTTCTTTGGGGATAATACATAGGTGTGAATGGATTTTTTAATCTAATAAATATTAATAGCTAGTACTTATTGACGGCCTTTATAAACATTATCTCATTAAATTTTCATGATACCCATGAAAACGTGGTAGTATTATCCCTATTTCTACAAATAAGAAAATAGAGAATCACATGACTAGTGAAGATTTGAACCCAGAATAGATTGTCTACAATGCCTGTGACTTTCCAGTTATATTGACAAGGCCCCAGAATAAGTCATTTCCTAACAAAAAGATTTTAGATATGGGAAAAGCAAATATCCTCTATTACTACACGATTTTATTATTAATAATAGTAACAGCTAACACTTAGAGCGATTACATTGTTCCTGGTACTAAGTGCTTTGCTTTCATCAGCTTACTGAATCCTTATAACAATACTAACAGATGTGTGCTATCACGACCCCCCCCCCCATTTTATCATGGACGATAAAAATGAAGCACAGATTGTTTAGGAAATTGCCCAAGTTGCTCAGCTCATAGGTACCCAAACCAGACAAATTGCGACACTGGGCCAAAGTCTGTGCCCTAAATAATGAAGACTACCACATTACATTGGAACATGTTCATGTGCTTCTCTCTCCCTTGAAAGTAAGCACCCTAAAGTTACTAGTGTTCTTATTCATTTGTGTGACCACAAAAGCTGCAGCATTGTTTAAAAACCAGTAGATGCTTAGTAAATATTTGCTGAACTGAACTGACTCACCAATGCCTACTGTTCACACATATATTCAAGATGGACTCTTTTTCAATGTTTTAATTCTAAAAAGAAGAATAAGCAAGTGTTAACCACTGTGTGCTGAAATTCAGCCACATAGGTCCTATGCTTGCTCACCCAAATTAAATCATAATAATCATAATATAGTTTTGTATAAATATGCAACAACTGGGCAAAAAAAAAGAAAGGAAAATTCATAACTTACATTTTGGCTACCCTCATATTTCTAGTTTACTTACAGTTTTGTCCACCCTATTTTTTTACCTAGAAAAATGGCAGTTTCACGTGGTTCAGCCTAATATGCAACTGAGTGTCAGCTTTTACACTATACTTGGATTACCAGCTTATAATACAAAGCACCATGTTATGCTAAATTATACAATTTGATCTTTCTTTAGTAATTCAAAAAGCATATGAAGATTTTATGGGAGCTTCATATACCTCTTTACCAAAATGTCTGTTATTGAAACTATTGTAAGCAAGCAATCCAACATTTCTAGTTATTCTAATGCTGTCTTGATTTTAGAAAGTGGAAATTTACTTTATTGTACATGTCTTTTAGTATTGATACATAGATACACATCTTGCATGGTTAAAATTGTACCCTCTGCGATTTAATTCAGAGGCCTAAATGTAAGCACTGGCAATCAAGAACATCATGTAGTCTGGCAACATATTTTGGAACATATTGATTCCAAAATATCTAGGTAAACAAAAAGAATTCATCCATATGTTCTTGTGTTTTCTTTCCTCTCTGACAGATGGCATGCTTGAGAATAAATAAAAACAAATGCCTTACATCAGAAGAGTCCTTATATTTATATCTCAGTTCTGGCTAACGATATGAATATAAAAAATTATTTAATTTATGTATATTTAAAGTAAAATACAAGAAAACCCATAGCAAATTGTAATTGATTATGAAAAGGAGGAGAAAGCCGCAAAGTTGAGGTTACATTTTAGGATCCACTTTTTCCCTTCTTGTTCAATGGAAAGCATGTTAATTGTTTTGTGATGAACTCAAGCTACCATTCTGATGAACATGTCATGTTTGAAAAGCCACATTGAGATACTTCTTAGGAGACAATTTTGCAAAATATTTCAGCCTTCGTTGCAATACACTAACAGCGGTCTTTGGTTTTTCTTATCGTATTTGTGCATAATGTCATCTTTTTTATTGCTGTTCCAGTGATCAGATACCAGAACAGATACATGAATACAATGATTAGCAAGGCAATTGATATTTACATATTATGTGACCCTTACTCAAGAGGCAGGACATTTTCAAATGACTCCAGGGTGTTCTAAACTGGTTATTTCTGATAACTGGTTCGAAACTGTTGGCACCACTATACTTAAATAGGTAAGAATGACCACCAAAAATAGCTGCTGGAAAAACCAATGCAGTGCTGCATGCCTATGAGTGCAGAAAGGTTTCCAAAGAAGGTAGAGATTAGGAGTAACCAGTGGAGATATCTCCCCCTCTCATCCTGTCCTTCCTCCCCAGCGCCACAATCTGACTTTTTGTTTGTTTGTTTTGCCATATTTGAGACCTGAAGGGCAAATGCTGGCAGATGAGACAGACAACACTGGCAGAGAGTCGAGGACAGTGGCTGTGTTCCATGGGGATCAGTCAGCGCTACCCTCCGAGCTCCATCCGTGTGGACTCTGCTATCCTCAGATTCCAAGTCCCCGCAGGGCTGGCTATAGCATGACTGCTTTGATGTAGGGGTTTGAGAGCATGCAGGACATAATCACAGAAATGGATACTCTCTCTCTAGAAGAACTATAGGAATGGATATATTAATGCTATATGAACAAAGCCCCAAATTTTAGAAGTCAAAAGTGTGGTTTATCCCATGTAATCGTAGATTAGGGATCTCAAAGTAAGTGCTTAAGTAAAAGTACTTAATACCAAGTAAAATCAACTCTCTGAGAGTCATCCACTTTTATAAAGGAAGGATTATTTATCCAAGTTTTGAAGTAATATCATAGAATTAAGTGTGTGTGTGTGTGTGTGTGCACATTTTTTTAATTTCTCAGAAAATTTACATCCTATTTTGGCCAAATTCACTACCAAGCAAAAGACGCTCTCTTTTATGAATAGAAAATCCTGACTTAAGACATTTTATCTCTTTCAAAAGCAACCATAGACAAACAAGTGGTAAGCCTTAAGGAAGGGAAGAGGTGGGAAGGGATGTAAATCAGAGGACTTTGACAATCACTGTCTTCAGACCTTGTAAATTACAGTGCTAACTCTACTGTTGGGAGGAGGAAGCAGTATCAAAATCACCTGGGAGCTCTTTTCAAATTATAGGCATGGCATCATTGTCCCCGCCTTCCTACACCATTCCTGTGGGAAACTATTATTAATAAAAGGTATGTTACATCACTCAGGTGTTTGGTGTGTGTGCGTGGGGGTGTGGGCGGGAGAGGGTGGTTTGGGAATTGAGAATCCCCAGAGATGATACTGAAATTCCAAACACTGTGATTTGCAGGTTAAGACCATTTTAAAATGAGACTCTAAAGCAGAGTTCCTCAACTGTGGCACTCCTGACACTTTAGACGAATAATTCTTTGTTGTGGGGGCTGTCCTATGTGGTGTAGGATAATTCACAGCATCCCAGTCTTCTACCCACTAGATGCCAGTAGCTACCCACCCTTCTTTCCACCCAGTCAATACAATAAAAAAAAAAATCCCCTGCTCTTGCATTGCCAAAGTACCCCCCTTAGTGTGCATCATGCCCATTAAGTTCTACTAAGCTAAAAATGTATGAGATATAAAAAGGGGAAGGAATGTGGATTTGAACCAAGCAAGAGAAATCTTAATAAGATACATACTACCACAATTAGAGAGCTAGATAATTATTGGGATATCAGATCCAGGAACAAAGGGTTCTCTCCACCAGTAGCGATGGATTTTGTCGGTATTGGAAAAAAGCAAGGAAGCATGGTTGCCTCAGTTCTACGCTAACTTAGAGAGGAAAGTGCTAATTCTAGGACACAAAGGTTGTCTCTCATGTAAAAGAGGAGTGCCCACTTTCCCCTGAAGAATGTGCTCTTTGTCCAGTAAAAAAGAAAAAAAAATTTAAATCTTTTTTCCCAACAAGATAGTCATTGTGAAGATGTATATAATGTTTTGTGTGGGAACAGACCCCACACAATACCATATTGAAAACAGTCTTGCCCTAGCAAGACACTGACTGGGTCATGGAAAGTTTTTGATGTACCTCGTTTTGTAAAGACTGTCCACCAAAAAATGCTCTTCAAGAGCCAAAATCCTTGGCATAATTTCCTTATATTTACTATTACAAACTGGATTAGTTATGAACAATTTATAAAAGAAAAATTACATATAAAACTGAAAAGATGCACAGCTTCAGTAGAAATTAATACAGCAAAACATAAACAGCATTAAAATCTGATTTTCACCACCTGTAAAATTGGAAAATGGCATATTTCACTGAAACTAAGTCATCAATTGTAAAACATAATCATGATTTTATGTATCATGGAGAAAGTGAAAGTGCTACTGATTTCATTATTACATGTCGATTATAAAACATATTCAAATTTCAGAGCTACTAAAAATGGGGAAAAAGTATATCTAAGAAAATGAAATCTATGCACATAAAATGTATATGGTTAAATATTTCCAAGGGTATAGAGAATAGACATTCTCCTACAATACTTGTGGTATCATAACTTGGTACCGATTTTGGAAAGAAATCTGACAGGAGAATCAAAATAATAAATCCATATACTCCATGACAGCAATCCAATTTTCAGAGATTTCTCCTACAAAAATGCAATCATTAGAGTTTAAAGGTATATCTACAAACATACTTAATGAAATGCTATGAAAATGGCTTTAAGAACTTAGAAACAAATGCCTACCAAAAGATGTGGGAATACATACATTTCAGCGTAACATTGTAATTCTAAGCAGTCATTAAAAAAGTAAGTTAGCTTCCTATATACTACTTTGGGAACTGTTCATAATATTAAATATAAGCAAGGTACAGAACAAGGGTATCGCGTCAACCCTTTTTTCCTATAAAGACAATTTCAGATGTTGTTAGAAGCCCTTTTTTTATTCTATATACTTCTACATTTAAAAAAATCTGTTAACAATTTTATAACAATAAATATAGAATCAAATGCAAGAAGGAGGACAGAAGAGTGAGTATAGTATGGTACATCCAACTTCATAGGATCATATCTACACACATATACGCTGCAAAGTTGTGGACACCTCTTGAGGGGACCTAGGAATCTGTAACAGTGCTCCCATTGTGTTGGAAAAAGAGGGAGACTACAAAACAGAAGAGAGCATGTGATTCTTTGTATATATTTTTATACAGAATGTAAATAAGTAAAAATTTTAAATAGTGTACAGTTTTTCATTTTTTTTAAATACATTTCTTTATCTCCCTTTGTTTATGTAAGTCTAGTTACATAACTTCAGATATCTTACTACCTACTCTCCCTTCTGGTTGGATTTACACTGTCAGGTAAGAGCAAGGAGTTGTAAGCAACCCAAGCAAAAGCAGAGCTGCCATGTCTGGACTCCAGCACCTGAGTTCAAATCCAACAAACATGGCTCAGCCTGTGTGACCTTGGGCAAGTCACTTCCTGGGTGCCATTTCATATATATTGATTCATTGAATTCTTATTCCAATGGGTAAGCTTGTTATTATTGCCAAAGATCAGGAAATAGAGGCACTACCAGAAATCAAAGCATCCTGCCGCACACTATTAAAAAGTTGGAGATGTGAGACAAGGAAAGCAAGTCCCCTTCTCACCTAGAATGGTTCCTGGTCCGTGGAAAGTGTGGCTCCCATCATCCTCTGAGGAGGAAATTCTGAGCCTTGGTGTATGGTTGGGATTCAATAAGTGTGTTGAATGAGTGATTACCAAAGACCCAGGTTCACTCTGAAGCCCACGGAAAATACAAGATTGACAGAGTGACTAATATCTGAACAACTAGATTTATTTAGGTCTTAGGTTTAGAGTTTGGAACTGAGACCAGATAACTTCCCTTTTATATACAGGCAGCTCTTAAGGTGCCTTAGAACAGCCCTGGGGCTGTGGGGCGGGGAGAGGTGGGAGAGTCCGTTTATCTTCCAAGAAAGTGTTTTAATTCAAGCTCCTGATTGTGTAAGCATTTCAGTTGTATTATTAGCAAGGAAAGACCACTTGCAACTTGCGTTTATTCAGCAGCTTCATTCATCTCTGATACTCCTTCAAGATACGATTTGTTATTGCCACGGAACTATCCATAAAACTGAGGTTCAGAGAAGTTAAGTAACGTGCCAAAGATCACATAGCTAGTAAGACAGGACCAAGATTCAAACCTTCGTCCACCTGACTCCAACGCCAGCACTTCTGTACAAAACACTGTGACCTAAGAGTACTAATCCAACGTCAACATGCCTACCCTGGTTCCCCAATTACAGCTAGATCAAGTTATATCTAGATCACCTAAGACCCACATTAATACAGATTTCAAGCCTCATTTCAAAACTGCTGAATCAATCTTCCTGGGAGAGAGGCCCATAATCACTGTTTACAGCAAGCTGCTCAGGCATAAACTATTAAAATGGCTAAAACTTCCAGACAAATGGTATCCTTTCCTCGTGGTTTATACACATTAATGATATACACACACAACATTTTTATACACACATAAAACTATGACTATTTTATGTTCTATTTACCTACACATATACAGTAATTAGAATTACAGGTATAGAACAAATATACCTGGCTGTATTTTTTAAACTAGAAATATAGAATTTGTACATTCTATATTTTTCAGTGAATAAAAAAATATTCGACAATATAATATGTCAGGGAAAGTGGAATTGATATTTTCATGTGGAAATGTGTGTATTTTATTTTGCACTGCTGTTGGATGGGCTGACAATGGGCCAGGAAAATACAGAGGTGATTTAACATGTAGCCAGAGCTTGGTCATTTGATTATCTTTATTTCTACCATTCAGCTAGAATATAATTAATAGATCACGTAAACAGTACTTTTAAAAATAACCTGTGGTACCCTGAGATGCCCATGATGCTTTCACAAATACCAAATTCCCCTTGAGAACGCTGTTTGCTCTGCCTTGCAGAGCACTGCGTACTCTCTCTGAAAAGCTTCACATCCTAGATGGCAACAGCCCCTCAAATCTATAGCTGAGCTTTGTGTGTATAAAATGGAAAGTATCACTGAAAATTAGATAATTGCATTGAGTGGCCATAAATTGTACATTAAAAAAAAAAAAACTATTTTTTAAAAGTATTTTGAGGCCAACAGCTCCCTTTAATGCCCCTGGGCAGTATTTTCAGAACTCATTTGTTTGAGGGGTTTTTAATCTGAGGACATTGAAAAGTTACACCCGCTGTGCTGTCGTCAATCACGCCAGGAGGAAAAATAGTGGCATGATTTGTTATCTGTTATTCCCCTTGCTGTGGTGACTGACTCCCAGTGCCAGCTCTGTCCTTAAGGCCATCACTTATAGGGACCACTGTCTGTCAAAACCACAGCCAACTTTAAGGGCTGCCTTTGTTGGAGCAGACAAATGAGTATGACCTTTAACAATAAAATAGGCACCTACTGAGAAAGATGAAACAGCAGCTGAAATTAAGAACACCATATAGCCATTTCAAACACTTGAGAAAAGTTAGGAGTTGAACTAAAACTTAATTATAAGAGTAAATGTGGGTAGACGTTGTCAATAATGAAACAGACATGGTCAGAAGTATCGATTTGCCGCCTGAACTAAAACTTCATCCTGGAATCATCCTACCTTTCATTAATAATGAATAGTATTGATGGGGTTTATTTAAAAGTCGGGGGAGGGATTAAATTATGATAGCTAAAGGTTGATTAGGTGGCCGTATTTTTCTGGGTGCAGAGCTAGACAATTTGTTTATGAATATTCTAGAAGGGCAAAGGCGAAAAAAATAAGAACACACTAAACCTTTGATTTACAGTAATAGCTACTTCAAACGATCTGCAGCAAAGTGCCTCCGCCTGGATGGGTATTGGCTGTGAACTGGCCATTGATATTTTGTAGTGTTTCAAAGCTTAGTGTAAGCATTCCAGGCACTGCATTGTAAAGACCGCAGCACAGTTTGTGGTTTTGAAAGGCTCTTGTAACCCAACCTGGCAAGTGGTCAGTGGAGACTACATTTTACAGAGAACACAAATCAATCTTATTGAGCACTTTTCAAGTAATATAATATTCTGCCTGTGACAATAATGAAATTAGTCTATGGATTTTGTTTAAATATTGAAATGCCATTTGAATATTTAATGAAACACAGTACTTTATAAATATGCATATTTGTGTGGTTTTTATAAAAATTATGTTATTGATTTTTACAGAGACGTCATTAGGAATAATATTAAAATCCCCTTTTTTTCAAAATCAGTTATATTTGTTAATTCAGCAATACCTGTTTGAGATAGTTAAAAAGCTAATGGATTTCCTACCTATAATTCTATCACCTCTTATTTGATGGATATTTGGGTTACTCACTGGTATTTCTAGTTCTCGTCCTTTGGTTTAGTGGTCTTTTAACTTCCCTGCCCCCCCCCATAATCTTTGGCCAATGAAACATAAGTGGAGGTAATGTGCCATTTCCAGATGAATGAATTTATTTACTCTAGTGAGATTTCAGGCTGTCTCTTCCCTTGCCATGAAAAAAAAAAAAAAAATGAAGGCAAAAGCCTCTACTGAGATGTTGGGGAATTTGGATCACTACGAATGGAAGACAGATGCCTATAGGGTCTCCATGACTCCTGTGAAAGAGAAATATTTAATATTTGTTCAAATTCATTGAGACCTTGGAGTTATTTGTTACCACAGCATTGCCTAACTTATCCTGACTAGTATATTCTAAGCGCTTTTTTTTTTTTTCCAAACTATCAAAACACAATACTGTCATGACTTCTTTGGTATGATCTATTTATGTGTATGTGTATATGCATCTATGATTTTTTTAGCATGGGATATTTTGGATGCGATGTGTGACTTTTCTATTTTCTCTGACAGCTAGGTCCCTAGCACCACTTATCTGTGTACTTTATGACTTTCACTTGAGTTGGTCTGCCTCATAACTCTTCTAGCCCAAAATAAAATCAGAATCTCTTTCAAAAAGAAAGGATCTAAGGTCTGGGTTCTAATCCTAGAATTGGCTGCACCCGTAATAAGTCCAGGGTTCACAATATCACCTCTAGCACAGAAGTGTACATCCTCAAAAGTACACAGAATTTTTTATAATCAAAAGCCTGCACCAATGTAAAGGCCCAGGTTTTTAATAGGTTTGGAGTTTCAATTGTAACCTCACTCTGAAGTGGTTCTCCTTTCAGCGTAGGGTTAAAAAGCTTTGACAAAGCACCGCAGGGAACATTGGATTGCCCTCACCTGCATTGTACCTAGCTTGGGATGGATAAATACAGTCTCATTCTCTAATGTTCCCGACTGCCTCTAGGAACACTAAATTTTAAGAGAGAAAAACATGAATCCTGTATTTCAAGAGAGGTAGAACTAAGCCATTGTTAACTCCCCTTAAAAAGGATATTCAGTGGCCAGTTCAGTTTGCCCCTGAGACACCTAAAGCTGCATTAAGTACTTGTGAAGGTGAAAATCCACTGGGAACCCAATTCCAGTGTTTAAACCTCAGCGTGAATAGTAGAGTTCCTAGCAGGGTGCACTTTTACATGTCGTTATAAGCAGATTCAAAACTTACTGTATGCACTCGTGGTACACTATTTCTATTAACCTGTAGCTAACCATAGTCTTCCACAAGATGAGCGATCAAAATATCAAGCATTACATAACCTCAGTCAAATTAAAGGAAAAAAGCCGAAGAGCATCTGAAAATCAAGGGTCTGTGCACTATAGGTCACATAGACAATGTTTGAATGATAAAATATAATAGATTTAAGCATTTAAAATCTATATGTTCTGTCTTCCTACCAAATATGGCATGATATAAATTCTCCAAATTTATTTTTAAATATATTGATATTTGCTATTGGTTAGATCATTTATTGCTATTAAATATCTTCCTCAGATAGGCATTTTATAAATGTTACAAATAACTACTTGGTACCAGAAAATAGTTCAGAATTTACTCTGAACGTGATAATTAGTGAACACAATATTTTATTTTATTTTATTCATTTTATTTTATTTTATTTTTAATGTTTATTTATTTTTGAGAGAGAGAGAGAGAGAAAGAGAGAGTGCAAGTGGTAAGAGGGGCAGAGAGAGAAGGGCAGACAGAATCAAAAGAGGCTCCAGCCTCTGAGCTGTCAGAACACAGCCCAACGCCGGGCTCAAACTCATGAACTGAGAGATCATGACTTGAGCCAAAATCAAACGCTTAACCTACTAAGCCACCCAAGCGCCCCTATTTTATTTTATTTTATTTTATTTTATTTTATTTTATTTTTGAACATATAATTTGAAGTTAATATTATAGATACACGTGTATTTATTTATTTATTTATTTAAGAACACATGTCTGAAGGTAACTAGTTTTCAAAGATTTGAATTACTTTGCATGAAAAGTAAAAAGAGTCAAGCTTCCTCCTCAGTGTTATGCTTATTCTCTATTCTTTAAGCTTGTATTTATACAGCCTAACAATGATTTTACTAGAAATTACTGAGAAGTCTGCATTTCATTCAATATTGCTTAGCAAATGTGATGTTATTCCACTTTAAAGTCAGTTTTAAACATAGCATCTTGATTGCTATTTGACAGTAATAGGTCAAGCATGAGATATTTTAGATCCTATTAAAATTTTTCAGGTCATGCAAAGGTGACAGAAAAATAACCATTACAGGATCTTTATTGTATATGATAGGACCACAAATAAACTTTGCATCCCTATTCCCAGTGTGTCCAGACTTGACTGAAAGCAAAAGGGTGTGCTTTCCTATTGATTTTCACATGTAAGCTAAGAGGCAAAATAACCCCAGCTCATTAAAGGTGCCAGTGTGGTGGATGATTTGGCGCCTTTTATCTTCTGAAAATAAAATCAGCTAAATCTGAGACATATGGTGTGGCTGTTAATGGAGAAACAGCACAACTAGAAGTACACATTCTGTGGACCCCGGTTTCTTACCTATTTATGACCCTGCCCATTTATTCTTACACTTCAATGTGTCCAATCTGCAGAAGGGAGATTTACTCTTGATCAGCGGCTTTGATACATTGCTTTCTCCCCACCCCTCCCCCACACCCGCCAACAGCTGTACCACTTCCAAAGTTTGGCAAGGATTCCTAAATGTTATTTGTGAAAAAGTACATCTTTTTGGAAAAAGGAATCTATGAGAACTTTATGAATGGGAATATTTCAAAGCCTGCCCGTGAAGGATGAATGCTACATCTGGCCCTTGAGGAGACTAGGATGTAGTTTTAATTTTTTTTTAATTTACTATCAAAAAACAACCAAACAAACCCCCTTCATTCATATAAAAATGAATGACTAGGACCATTTTCCCTCAAATGTCATATTCAAGGAATGTCTCCCCATTCCTAAAGGGTTCCTGCATTTTTCTTTCCTTTTTTGTGGTCATTTATCTCTGTCTCCATTCCGTACAAACTTATTTTACAAATTATACTTTTTGTGTCACACATTTCAGAGAAAGAAGATGACCCATGAGTAGATGGGGAAACATTCCTTGAAATGATATTTAAGCTAAAGAATATGAGATCATTGAGTAAACTAAATGCTCCCAGCACAAATTAGTTCGAATTTTTAAAGATATTTCAAAGTCAAAAATTCTCATTTATGTTCCTAAGTCATAGATTGCTCTCATTAAAAAACAAATATATTTTTCATGTTTAACCTCAAGATAACTGGGGAAAAAAGGATTTCAATAATGATTATTTTACTTTATTTTTCCAATTTATGGGAGCCTCTTTAAGAAGTTATTTACATTAGTAACCTTAAATTTCACAACTCTCTCTCCTAGCATCTGTCTTTCCAGCATCATTCTCTCCTCATCCTATCCCTAACCTATGCCCAGATCAGTGCTCCAATATCTCTCTACACTAAGGAGGTGATTTCTGTAAAAGTGGTAGTGAATAGGTTTGTTAAAAGGTGTGGGTGATCCTAATCAGAAAAAATAAGTTGCACTATAGAAATGTAAGTAAAAAAGACATTTCAAAGAAATATACAGTGAAGAGACTTTATAGAGCCCTGCGGACAGATAACAACAATGCAAAAATCCAATTATTTCTATTGTAACCACCACTTTTCTCCTTTCTTATACTTCTTACCTCTTGAAAATCATAACCCAATCCTCGTTTTCATAAAAGAGTGCTTTCATGAAGATGGTGCCAAAGGTGAAGAAGGAAGCCTCTGGCCCTCCCAAAACCCAAGCCAAAGCAAAATTTTGAAGGGGAAAAAGCAGTGCCAAAAAGCATCTGGAGTCAGAAAAAAAGATCCGTGTGTCACCTACCCTCCCGAAGCCTGAGATACCGCACCTCCGAAGGCAACCCAAATACTGTATCCTGGAAAGAGCGCCCCCAGAGGAAGCAGGTCTGACCACTAGGCCATCAAGTTCCCCCTGACTACTGAGTCAGCCATGAAGAAAATAGAAGACAACGACACACTTGGGTTAATTGTGATTGTCAAAGCCAACAAGCACCAGATCAAACAGTCTGTGAAGAAGCTCTATGACATTGATGTGGTCAAGGTCAGCACCCTGATCAAGCCTGATGATGAGAAGAAGGCATATGTTTGACTGGTTCCTGCTTAGGGTGCTTTGGGTATTGCCAACAAAATTGAGATCATCTAAACTGAGTCCAATGGGCTAAATCTAAACATAATATATATATTTTTTTGCCACACACACACACACACACACACCAGGCTAACTGGAGATATTTTCGTGCATAACCAAAACACAATTCTGAGAGGAACCTTTTCTGAGGCCTCATGACATAACCTTTGGATGTGAATTTCACATATGGGACACAGAGACAAAATCCGGGTTCTTTCATGCCAGGGAAGATTTACCTGATTAAATATGGAGACCTAATGTAGAGACTGCTGCCTCCTTTAACACGGTAATAATGGTCAAGAAGTTACCTTCTGGTGCTTATGAAATGGCTGATTTTTAAATACTTTTAAGTTTTAAAACTCTGATTCTAGTCGACAACCGATGCTTAAAGAATCACCTAATCTCAGTGCTCAAAGGAATCATCAAGGTCATTTTTAACATATCACTGAAATTCAAGAAAACACCTGAAGACCTAACGGGATCATCACTATGACTTTGAGATAATGCATAGCTCAGACTTTCTCCCAACCAGATTGAATGGTTCAGACAATGAGGCAAAAGACATAAAATTACTTTAGAAACTAGACACATTGTTTTACGTGCTGTGAAAATACTGATAAAGACAGAAATCACAATTGACTTTTTTAATGAAAATATACAGAAAATTTTGACATGTGTTAACTACTTATTATAGCAAAAATCTTAGATAAAGAAGTATTAAAAGTCCTTTATCCAATTCTTTCCTGTCTAGATCCTGTCTTCTAGCTAGAACTAACACCAAATAACACCGAGTCCTTTCCTTTGTGCATCATTGGTAAGTTCTAAATCTTAAACTGGGCCCTATACTTGGTTTAAAAGAAAAAAAACCTATTATAAGATTAGCATAAATGATATACACAAAATGACAAGAAGCCATGAACCACCTGCTTCATATTGACAGCCTCAAAGTTCTGTACATGCTCCCTTGTTTTAGAACACCAAGAATTTTTGTTTGGACTTTGGAAAAAGAACAGAACCTTTTCATCCCCTGGATTGGCTTTAGAATTCTATCATAATTAAATATGTGTTATAAACGTTCCACTGGGAATTTGTTAATGACTTAGGTCTGGCATAAATATGGAAGAAGGATCTTGTCACTACTGTTCCCCAAGCCCCTTAAACAAGCTACAAATTTGCATGAAGGTGAAGCACTCTTTGTGCAATTATTTCATTTTAGTGCATTTAATGAACACTGCTCCTATCCAAAAAGGATTTGAATCAGTGCATATAGAAGAACAATTTTTAATTGCTTGGGTGAGAGAGAGTGGGTAATAAGGATCCATTGAGAAACAGATAAAAAAGACACTGGCATACACACTATCTAGAATTTTTTTTTAATTCATTATTTTCTGAAACTCAGACATGAATTATGTATTAGTGATAAAAAGTATTTATTTTTTATTTTTTTAATTTATTTTTAAGTTTATTTATTTTGGCAGAGACAGTACGAGCAGGGGAGGGGCAGAGAGAGAGGAAGAGAGAGAGAATCCCAAGCAGTGAATAGCCTAACAAGGGGCTCGAGCCCATGAACTAAAAGATCATGACCTGAGCCAAAACCAAGAGTCAGATGCTTGACCGACGAAGCCACCCAGGTGTCCCATACAAAGTACTTTTTAAATCCATCTCCAGCATTAATTGATATATATGTAATTTTAGAATTAGATTAATGAAATAATGTAATTAACATGTTTACACTGAGTTTGACTTATAGGGCTCAACTAAGAATAACACACTATTATCATTAACATACTATTTTTCTATAAGGGTAGAAGGAAATCATTGCCGGCCAAATGCAGAAAGTTTATTCGAACAGCTGAAAACAAAAGCGTATTCATTACCAGAAGTAAGCATCATGTTGTTTTTTAACCAAATACTTACAATGAGAAATAATAAATGAAAAATGATAATGATATTGAGTTCATCCTCACAACAAGCTTATGAGGAATCTAATACAAATATATCCATTACAAGATTAATGAACTAAACCATAACTCATTCCCAAAGGTCTACTGATCATATACTGGAGAACTATATTAAAATATGTACAAATCCAAATCATCTTTACTCAAAATATCCTTTCCAATTGTTCTACCAGAGCTCTGAAAATATCACCATTTTTAGGTACAATGACTCAAACCATGGCATAATCCTTACTTGCAGCCTCCTTACCCCCCACCTAGAGAGATAGCGTCAAAAGTTTTTGTAGAGAAAGGACTTGGCGTCAGAATGACACCAGTTTGAACCTAGTCTCTGTGGCTTATAAACTCTGGGAGCAGAGGCAGGCTGTTTAACTCCTCAGCTATCCTGATTTCCACCTATAAAATGGGCACAAGGCCACCCACGTCATAGAGTTTAAATTTAAGATGAAAACTGAAAAAACATGCACAACTCTTAATCCTGGGGCACAGGAGATGCTCCATAAAATGTAACTCTGCTACTATTAATTAATTCTCCAAAATGTCTCAGAGCTGCTATCTCTTTCTTAACATCGCTAACCCCCAGTTTCACCCTAAAGGGTTGTTATATAATAATTCAAGAAAGAGATTATTTTGTACCTGGAGTTTTGAGGGATCTGATTCCCTTTTCACTGACTACATCCCCTGGGGCAGGGTTGCTTTAACAGGCTAGGATTCTTTTGCTCCCCATCCGGCACTGTGTCTGCTTTGCTTTGCAGCCCTGTTGGCCTCTGCTACAGCCACCAGGTCACTCACTAGGACTGAGCAAGAATGCTCATCAGTCACACTCCCTTCAAGAGGATAATTCTGTGTGAAGAGGGGTAGGGGATTGCATGGGGAAGTGAATCCCAGGAGAAAGAAAAGATCCTAAAGCAGCCCATCCCCTGCAAGGCCCATCCTTTTGTTCTCAGTCCCCTGTGAAAAGGTTGTTCCAGATAACACCTAGAAGCATGCGTGCCTGCCTTCATGCTGTCCCTGTGCAGGTAAAGATGTCAGGTTCCCTGCTGTAATGAAACTTGGCTACGGTTTCATTCCCATTCTGGACTTCCCTATTGTCATTAATCAATGTATTCAGATTGCTATTTATTTATGAGTTCATTCACACAAGTATTGAGCATCTTCCCAGTGCTAGAGGTCAAGGACATGGTCTGAGGGCTCATTATGTAAGTGGATAGACAGGCATCTAAATAATTAACATAACACAGCGGGACAGTAGAAGAACAAAGTGTAGAAGTAACAATGAGAAACATTGAACTGGAAGGTTGGGGTGGAGATTTTGGGAAATATCCACTAAGGAGTTGGAAACTTTTGAGCTGACTGTTCAAGATTAACCCAATGTTCTCAAAGCTCCCTGACCTCTGAAAGGCTTCCAACCTCCCTCAGGCTCAGCTAGCCTGTAACAAGCCTAAATGAGAGTGTTTCCTCCATGGACAAGTGAATGAATAAGGGAATGGAGTTTCGATCTAATCGGGGAGGGCAGTGGGAATTTTTGTTTAACCCTCTGAGCAAACAAAGTAGGAATGCATGTTTGGGGTAGATGATGGAGATCATGGGAAATCTCCTTCCCCCTCTCCTGACGTGCTCCAACCTCAGCAGCTCTCTAATAATTAATACTAACAAAATGAATTATTTTTTCTTTAGAACACGAACACTGGACTCAGTGTTCTGCATATATTAATAACTACAGGATAGGTATTTGTCACTTCGTTGGAGATGTAGTTTAAAAATTGCAGTTCAGGGGCACCTGGGTGGCTCAGTCATGATGTGTCTCAGGACATGATCTAGCCCACTGAGCATGCAGCCTACTTAAGTTTCTCTCTCTCTCTCTCTCTCTCTCTCTCTCTCTCCCTCTCCCTCTGCCTTTCTCTCTCTCTCTCTCAAAAATAATTAAAAAAAAAAAAAATGCAGCTCCGGTCACAGTAAGTGTGAGAGCAGAGATTGATTAGCACAGGGTCCAAACGGCTGTCTCTTGTGCACCCGGGAAGGAATCTCCCCATTCATTTCCACCAGCTGTTGGAGATGAAATGTGCGCTTCCGTTCCACAGATGCCGGAGAAAAAGACAATGCCACTGAATTTCTATAAATGTGTATTGTCTCAGGTAGAAGATGGGCAAATATCCTCATCTAAATTAAAAGCACATATATGATGCTATGTTTCACCAAGATATTTAGATCTGCCCCCGCCAAGATAAAATTGAGACTGTCATTTATTGCCTTTAACAAAATATTTTTCTTTCATCAGCAAATAAATAAGAAAGGGAAATCAGTCCTGACTTCTTACCATAGACATGATGCCTTTGTCTGCAAAATTCATACGTGGAAAATAGTGAAATGGGAATCCCTTCATAAAAGCGATCTAGCAACTATGGCTTCACCCATAGTTCCATCAAAGGAGGGCTCTCCCAAATGACCTGGAGGCCTGAACAGCCTGAGAACCATTCTTTCCAACTCCGGGAAAAGAAGAAATTGTGGATGATTAGGAAGTAGAGCAGGTAGGATGCTTAATCAGTGGCAGAGCAATCAATAAACACCAACAGGTCAAATCCGTTAAATTGAATTAAATTGACCTTATATCTTTGGAGAAAAGCCTAAGGACAGAGAGAAAGAGAACAGGTTAGAGTTGACTGGCCTTGTAACAACAAAGGAAGTCCGGGAGTTAAGGAATTTCAGGTGAGAGCTTATTGAAGCCCAGTTGGAGAGATGTGCATCCTTGGTGTGAGGAGACTTCAAACAAGGGGAAAAGCAGTATTGTCTACACGATTATAGCATTTGCTCCTACAAAGATATCCCTGTAGGCTTTTCCTCAGCTCTCTGTCTCCCTCTCTCTATTGGTTCCTTTTCTCAAGCAGTAAACATAATCAACTCTTCTATTTCCAGCTCCCATCCAAAGCCATTCTTCCCCTTCTTGGACTTTCTTACCTCCTATCCTAGCCCACTGCCTGGCCTATGGCACACCACTGATTGCTATTCTAGAAAAAAAAAAAGCTTATCCTCGTGTTATTCTTTCTGTGTCTGTGAAGTGACAATTTGCAATGGGTCTCTCGCATTTCTGCACATCTTATGAACAGAGGCACGGACTGCCTTTGCTCTGGACTACCTTTTCAAGAATGCTTGTATAACAGACAGATGAAAGTTAGGGATCACATCTCTATCAGGAGCAAAAGGCAGCTCTGCTGACTGTCCATTCTAGAACAGACCATGTCTCCCTTTAGGGCAAAGATTAGGCTGGTTTACTGCTCATCATAAAGGATGTGGGCTCCGTGAGCTCAGATTCCTTCCTCTCCTGTAACACAACCCACTGCATTTGCATGCCCTGGTACCACCTGACTCTACTTTACCTTTCAGGAAATTGGGCCCAGAGAACTGGCACAGACCGACTCTGGCTACTGCTATTGCCACTGATCATAAAATCATTTGTCTCTGACACAGGAGTCTGCAGTATTCCACCAGCATGCAAGAAACTGTGGTAGGTTTGCTCATTAGTTTGCAAGTGGAGTAAAACCTCAGACCCTTTTCAGTTCCTCACAATGATCATGTGGCCACCTGCCCCAGATTCTGTCTCCTTTTGATTTTTTTACTGGGAACCGGCCAAATGTTAAGAGGTTTGCCCCCCCAAATTGGCAAGGCAGAAGAAAAAAAAAGGAGAGAAATTTTATATGTTCTCAAGCCTGGAAATCATGCATCTTTGATCTATGGGAGACTATCAGTCAATAGGACCTGAAGCTTAAAGTTATAAACAAAATTGCTTTAATGTGTCAAAGATATTAAGCTTAAGGATCTTCCAAAATCAGCACTCTTCCAGCATGTAGAAAATTAAATTCTAGATCTTTGAACATATATTACTAAAAAAAATTACTTAGTCCTATGTAGGTGGCAAAATAAATACCTCTTCAGGCTGATACACTTGCTACTTGGATCATCTTCCTGCTTTATAAAGAGATAAATGTATGTTATAGAAACAAGTTCTTATTTTTGAGGCCATGCATTCTTTCCTTACCAGTCAGCAAGTCAATCGGCAATTTTATAGAATGTGAATTTTTTTTAAAAAAGAAATAGAATGGTAGTATGTTTATATTAGTAGTATGCTCCCACAATAAAAATATAAACATTGCTTCTTCCAATCTTGATCTGTATTTACTGATAAAATCTAGAGTGTCGGGTTACATTAAGTTAAAAAAAAGTGTGTTTCCCCCTTCTTTATCATACTTGGTGTACTTCTTAATTAAAGGTGAGTTGTCAAAAATTCCTTTCTTGCATGAGTTTTACATTTATATTTATTACTTTAAAATATCAACAAATGCATGATTTTAACTTTTTCCCAACAAATGTTTTATGAGAAACTGTTCCAAGGATAGGTGACAAATACCAGACAGACAGAAGTGAACACTGAATAAATAAAAGAGGGTTGCATGCCCATGGTGGTCCCAACCCACTAATATATGCATGCAAATCTGCAAACTAGCAGAAAGGTGAACTAAATAATCACTTTAAACATTTGTTACTAACACATATGCACAGTATTTAGGCAGTTCGTCTCACCTCCTCTAACGTATCTCTTAAAAATGTATTATTAAAATTTTCAAACCTATCAAAAGTAGAGGAGATGTGAATCTATGGGAACCCACCCAGCAGCTACGTCCATGTGGCACTTTAAAAAATATATATATATGACTTTGTGAACTGAGATGGAAGATAGTAAGAGCAAAGCGGTAACAGCCCTTTCTTAAATGATTTTTTAAAGAAAGAATTTTTTTTTATATGTGGACAGAAGAAAATGTGGGCTAAGGAAATCACAGAGGTAAAGTGTTAAGAAAAAAAAAAGAAAGTTTTCCACTGGATTGCCATTTCCTTAATGCAATATTTCGAAAACTCGTACTAATGATAAATTACATTTTATTGAACACACAAAATATTACACATATTAACCAGCTCGAATCCTGAAGAAGTGTTAACAAATGCATAGGTTATTTTATATTTCCTTTTTCAGATGAAATCTGTAGCTCATTCATTCATTATCAAAATAAATATCAATTGAACATCTGCTACGACCTGCCCCTTCCCAAGTATTTTGAGAGGCACTGGATTTATAGCATTGAAAAAAAAATATGCGTCCTAGTATTAGGAACATCTTTTCTCGATACCTCTAATAGATCATGTATTCCTCTCTTAATACTCAAAATTTCATTATTTGCCAATGTTCCTTTTCCATTTGAAAATATAAGCTATTTGCAGGCTGTGATGTTTAATTTTGTGTGTCAACTTAAATGGATCATGAGTACCCTGATATTTAGTTAACCATGATTTGTGGGTATGTCTGTGAGGGTGTTTCTGGATGAGATTAGCATTTGGATCAGCAGACTGAGTAAAGCAGATTCACCTCCCCAGTGTGGGTGGGCTTCATCCAATCCAAAAACAAGAAGGCAGAGGACGGAAGGATTTGTTCTCTATGCCTGAAAGCCTGAGCTGAGATACTGATCTCCTCCTGCTTTCAAACTGGGACTAATGCTACTATTGGCTCCTTTGGTTCTAAGGCCTTTGGTCTCAGACTCTGCTACACCTGGGTCTCCAGCTTGCATCCAGCAGATCGGAGGACTTAGCTTCCATGGAATCTCACTCTCTCTCTCTCTTTCTCTTCTCTGTCTCTACCTCCATATCTCTATTATATTGTCTCATATTGATTGTGTTTCTTTGGAGAACCCTGACTACTACACAGGCTAAATCACATTCCATATTTCCTTGTTCCACATAGCTTTACTTATTAGGTGGTCAATAAACACGTGTATGATGTGTGTGTGTACATACACACACACACACACATATATATATATATATATATATATATATGATGGTTAGAGATAAAGACTATAAAGACTGGTCTTTATCTCTAACCATCTTTTATTATACTATGCTATAAACTCATTTCCTCAATTTTAACTGAGATTATTTACTATAACCTTCATGTATGGACGCAAAATAGATAAAAATATTCCCCTGATGTTATAATTCCATTCTTTTTTTTTTCTTGTAAAAAGAAGTAATTCTGTGATTCAAACCTCTTAAAAGGTTAACCTTTGCAATTTTATATTTCTCTTAAAGGTCGGGATCCTAACCTAACCCTAATACTTCCAAAATTCCTTCCTTAACCTAGGCATATGCTTTCATTAGAAACCATAAGGAATGTAACTAATATAAGTAACTTTAAAGGACATGATCACTGACCTCCCTGCATATAAACATAAGTGATTGATTTATGGGAAAGAAAATGTTCACAAATAATCAGTGCATATACCCATTTTGACCAATGGAAGTACAAGCCAAAAGCAATGTTTAATAATATTTTTGTGCTTTAAAAAGGGATGCACACGTCACCACAAATCTTGTTTTTCTCTCTACATACCTAAACTAAACAAATTAAGTGGGGGGATCAAATAACTTTGTGGAGAACCCAGGTGAAACCTTTTCTTTAGTGAAAGTAGACCTTGGAATACAGTTAACCTAATTAGGTAAGCTTGCTCTTTACATGTCATATTAACTAACATAATAAATGACATTCTCTAGTGTAGGACATACTGAGAAGCCTCAGGTTACCCATGGTGCTGTCCTGAAGGGATCTTCTCAAGAGGAACAACACATCCTCTGGGTCACCATCGCTTTCTGTGGGGAGAGGGGTTGCCCGGAATGGAAAGTACCTACTGTGTGACTTGAGAATTGAGTGAGGAAAGGAAGAATTCTATTATTAGTGTCTAGACTTGAGTTTCATTAAAATATGTGTCAAATGTTTTTAATACTTCTCAATCTTGTTATATTTTTTTGTTGTCCTGAACACTATTTTGTAGCAAAGTTGCTGTCTCCATCTTGTCTCCATCTTAAGCGTTACAGTAAAACTCTGATGCCAATTATTAACAGAAAGTAGTCATACATGAAACAAGGGACCTGGTTATCTAGAGAAATTATCACTTTTCAAATGGGGTAGATGATCAGACGCTGTGCTGTTTTTCATTCCCAAGAGAATAAAGGTTTAGGTAGAATGCCAAATGGTATTAAATGCCTGGCGGGAGTGTTTGATGCCCACCTCTCTATCCCAAAACAACTCTAGACTCTAGCTTCCACCAAAAAAGCAAACAAAAAAATCTTTCCTTTGTATCCCCCAAATGCCTGACACTATTGCAGCTAGTTAGTTAAGCTTTGGAAGTATCACCCTAACCCCAATCATTTTACTTGTCTTTATGTCATTAAGGAACCCCAGGAAAGGTGGAGGCTGCCATGGAGACTTCCAATGAATCAGGGTACAGGAACAGCTTTTAGGGGATCCCAAATAAATGCACAGTTACTCGGGTAAAGTGCTGGCAGATTATACTTGCTTGATGCTTATAGCCACAGCAATGACTAGAGTAGCAGTTCTCAAACTTTAGAGTGTATTAGAATTACATTGTGAGAAAGGACAGTGAGGCTGATGCTGATGCTCCAGGAATCACGTTTTGAGAACCTCTGGGCTAGTGTAGCATACAAGTTGAGTGTTAGACTTCTCTAATATAGTTAACAATGCATAGAGCTGAGGTCATCCATAGCGTTTATTAAGTCTAAACTGTGATAGAAACATCACGGCAGTGTGTAGCCTCAATATCTACAGAAGACTTAGTGTGGAGTGGTTGGTGAAATGAGGTATAGTCTTTGCTGTTGTAATTGGCTTTGAGGTCATAACTGATGCCCATAATCTCCATCCTTCACCATGTATCCTAGATTTTTCCTACTCTTGACCAGCATTTAGCAGGAAATTGCTTGCTTGGACCTTGATCTCCAAAGAAGTCAGAACCCTTAGTTCTTTTACCTTGTTAGACCATGTTTGCTGCAGTCACCTTTCAATAGTTATCACTAAGCATGAAAACACCAAGAATCATGCCAGTTAATCTCCTGGGTACTTCCATCATAGAGAACTCATCTCCTATATGGTAATCTTCAGTACATTATATTTAACTATGATACTGCCAATTCCATATACTGCCTACCCCATGAATTTGTAACTCTGAAGAGAGAGCGGCATCAGTGCAACAGAGGTAGATACGATGGCAACCTGTCAACTTGTTCATTTAACTACTTTGTACCGTCTTGTTTCTGTGCCCATCCTAAATTATGATTCAGAGAATGTGATGGTAGTCCATTCATGACAGACAGCTCATTGTCCCAGGATCGGGTATTCAGTTTCTACTGGGGTCTAATGCCATGCCTGTAGGCATGCCAAATGGTAAGTAGCCCTCTTCTTTAGACAGCATGGCCTTGCTCCAGAACCATAACAGTCTGTCCTGTGACCCTTCTACTGGTTCCGTACAGCATCCTAATCTATGAC
This sequence comes from Panthera uncia, assembly GCF_023721935.1. Classification (NCBI taxonomy): domain Eukaryota; kingdom Metazoa; phylum Chordata; class Mammalia; order Carnivora; family Felidae; genus Panthera; species Panthera uncia. The sequence continues at coordinate 56,912,379 of NC_064812.1, read as the reverse complement.
AGATACCTCCAGCAATATCTGATATGCTGAGTAATACAACATAAGTTATCGGAAGCTTGAACTTCAGTAAAGACTTACCTCATTACTCTGGGCTCCACTCAAAACTGGAGGTTTTCCAAAAACTCAACATATTAACTGGAGCAGAATCCCCAAATATAGTGTGTCACCTCCAAATTCCAATGAGGTCCATCAAGAACTCCATGACTTTCATAGTTGTAGGAGGTGCAAAGTTCAAAGCTTCCCATTAATGTTATGGGGGATATCTCAGTGTGGTTCAGAACATCAGACACCTAAAGAAATTCACCCATATGACAAGCCTTTAATTGTATGGGGTTATGTCTCATCTACTGTTATTTGCCTTCTTCATTAGACTATCCCAAATTAATTACCAGCTTCTTTTCAATGTTGCAGTTAGTCTGATGTCACTAAGAGTGACCATTCAATAGTGGACTGGCCTGTTGTTATGTGAAATATCAAGATGGTAAAGATCTCTGTGGTCTCTATCACCACAGAGACTGAAAGATATAACATTGTCTCTAAGAAGAAAATCGTATCTATGTGGAACAAGGTCTGTGTGTCAAAGTCCTATATGGGTGCACCTGCATGAAGCTGATTGTCACAGCAATGGCTAGTGTATTAGTGTTCTCCAGAGTAACAGAATATATATATACATATATTCTGTTATGTGTATATATATATATATATATATATGGATATGTATATATACATATATGTACATTTTATATCTATTATTTTTTATCATATATCTCTTGATTATAAGAGATTTATTATAAGGAATTGGCTCACATGATAATGGAGTCTGTCAATTCCAAATCTGCAATGAGACTCAAAATGGCCAATGGTGCAGATTAATTCTGGAGGCAGTCTACTGGAAAATTCTCTTGCTCAGGAGAAGATTATAATTTCGTTCTAGTCAGGTCTTCAACTAATTGGATGAGGCCCAGCCACATTATGGAGGGCAATATGTTTTACTTTCCCAATTAAAATGTTAGTCTTGGGGCGCCTGGGTGGCTCAGTCGGTTAAGCGTCCGACTTCGGCTCAGGTCACGATCTCACGGTATGTGAGTTCCAGCCCCGCGTCGGGCTCTGTGCTGACTGCTCAGAGCCTGGAGCCTGTTTCAGATTCTGTGTCTCCCTCTCTCTCTGACCCTCCCCCGTTCATGCTCTGTCTCTCTCTGTCTCAAAAATAAATAAACGTTAAAAAAAATAAATAAAAAATAAAAAAAATAAAAAAAAAATAAAATGTTAGTCTTATCCATAAATACCCTTGAAGAAACACCCAGAATGATCTTTGACCAAATATCTGGACACCCCATAGCCTAGTCAAGTAGATACAGAAAATTAACCATCTGGGCCAGGATGAAAGATAAACCAAGAGGGTATAGGGGAGGGAACAAGAAGGTATCCAGTACACCCTCTCTCTCTTGGAACTTTCAAATTGAAACAAAGTAAAAGTGATAGATAAAAATAAATACATGGTATATGGAGAGTAAGCAGTGGGAACAATCTGCCCTGAGTATAGCCAACAAGAGGGTATAATCTCTATAGAGAAGCTAATAACAGTAGCAAATTGACTGCAAGTTAGTCTGCCGTTTTATTATCACCATGTTCTAGCAATTCTAAACAATGTGGAAGATAAAATTCTCTTTCCTAAAAAACATCTTTTATAGGTCTAAATTCAAAACAACTGCTGCTGTGGTTCCTATTGAATTTTTGTAGTATGCATATACAAGTTTTCCATTAGAAAAATTTATTTATCCTTTCATGAACATTGTATTCTGTGTCCAAGTTAACCCAAAGTCCAGTTATACAGATCACCCCTGCCACACATGCACATTTTGTGATGAAATTTGTAACTGTTTTGGATTAATTCAACCTCTCTTCACATGCTCTTTGGGTCTCCAACCCCTGTGGCATTGCATATCCTTGCATTTAAGCATTAGATTTGAAGTGAAGTGATCACATAGTGATGCTAAAACTGAAAAAATGGCACTTGAATTACTTCAATTTTGTCATTTGGTGTGCAAATTAGTCTCTGTACCTTAGAGAATTTATTCTTTGGGAAATACTGCTCTGCTAGTTTTTTCTGTTTTGTTTTGTTTTGTTTTCTGATTATTATTATTGATTTCACTTCATGATTATTGCTGAAAATAATAGAACGGGATAAAAATAATCCGTTCTAAGCATGAAATAACTGAAAAGGGGTTAAAAATTATCTTCTTCTGTGTCAAAGGCACTACACATGCTGCTGAGAATGTTCTATGTGCTCTCTAAGTATAAGGGGACAGGAGAGAATGAGACTCTAGCTGGGGGGCAAAAGAGGAACACAGAAAGGACGAGAGATGCATCTCTGTTAAGCATTAACACACAGAGTAAGTTATGAACATGTATTCTTGAGAACCATTTATTCTTTTATTCATGAATTAGTAAATTCATTCATTTACCCATTAATTCAATAATTCAGTGAATATGAATTGAGTTCCATCATATGATAGGCACTATGTGTTGTGATGGGGACCCACAAGTGAACAAAACTCAATCACTGCTTGCACCAACTGAACGTGTCTCCCCAAAATCCATATGCTGAAATCTAATCCTCAGTGTGGTGGTATTAGGAGATGGGGTCTTTGGGAGGTGATTAGGACATGAGGGTTCAGCTCTCATGAATGGGATTAGAGACCTTATAAAAGAGACCCCAGAGAGCTCCCTTGCCCCTCCCATTATGTGAGGGCACAGCACAAAACAGCTGTCTGTGAACCAGGAAGCAAGCTCTCAATAGACACCAAATCTGCTGGCACATTAATCTTGGATTTCCCAGCCTTCCAAACTGAAAAAAACAAGTCTCTGTGGTTTAGAAGCCACCCAGTGTATGGTATTTTTGTGACCACAGCCCTCATGGGCAAAGTCACTAATCTCTGAGAATTCACAATTTATGGCAAAATCAAGTAACAGGCAGTGCTGTGAATGCCCACAAAAAGGGTGCCCTGTGTGCTCTGAGGTGGGATTTGAGTACATTGTTAAAGAAAGCTTTCAAAACTGTAAATATTTATTTACCATTGATTGCCAGTACATAGCAAAATGCATGCCACGTAGTAGATACTCAGCAAATATGTAACACAGTGAGTCAGGAGAAGAAGGGAGGAGCAACGTGATATGGGTTGAAGGTGGATCACATGGGGAAAGGGAGAGATAAGCAGAGAGGGAGAAGGGGCTAATTATTACAGGCCTGTGTGCCTTGCAAAAGATATTGAGATTTATTATGATTATAATGCAGAACAGCTGAATGACCCACGTGGCCATTTGCAGAATTAATATAAAAGATGCATTTTCACTTCTATAAAAAGATGTTGAAGTAGAAATTGTTCATGATCAGGGTGCCTGGGTGGCACAGTCGGTTGAGCGTCCGACTTCAGCTCAGGTCATGATCTCACAGTTTGTGTTTGAGCCCCACATGGGGCTCTGTGTTGATAGCTCAGAGCCTGGAGCCTGCTTCGGATTCTGTGTCTCCTTCTCTCTCTGCCCCTCCCACTTGTGCTCGGTCTCTCTCTGTCTCTCAAAAATAAATTAATGTAAAAAAAAAAAAAAGAGAAATTGTTCGTGATCATAAAATATCAAAATAAATTATAATAAATGCATCATTTGTATTATTGTGCATCCATTAAAATTATGCCTTCTGTAGAATAGTTAATGACAAGATAAAGCATAACTAGACAAAAACAGGAAAATTAAAAAATTATTTGAAATGATTTGTATGTGTTTTCTTGGAAGAAAAGAATCTAGGGAAAGTCTTTTATTTTATTGTTTTAAAGTTTATTTATTTATTTGGGGGGAGGGGTAGGAGCAGTGAGAGAGGGAAAGAGAGAATCCCAAGCAGGCTCCATGCTATCAGCACAGAGCCCTGCACAGGGCTTGATCTCACAAACTGTAAGATCATGACCTGATCTGAAATTGAGAATTGAATTCTTAATCCACTGAGCCACCCAGGTGCCCAGAAAGTCGTTTAAAAATATTTACTGAATGCTTACTTGATGCTGAGCACTCTTCTCAGGGTTTCAAATATGTTAATTAAAATTGGCAAAATTCCTTGCTCTCCTGAAGCTTAAAATCTAGAGCAGGAAGTGACTAGGTGAGAAAATAAAGATAATGGAGAGTTGATAAATACATAGAAAGATAGATAGATAGATGATAGATAGATGATAGATTGATAGATAGATTAATAGAGTTATAAAAAAGATGTTGAAATAAAGATTTTATATATAAGATTTTCTATATAGTAAATTAAAAGTGATAAATGCTATAGAATAAAAGAGAAGGGTCAGGAAAATTAACAATATCACCAAGAGGTGTAGAAGATGACAGGATATGTGTAGTGGAATTTTGAAGGAGTTGCCCAAAGTAGGTTTTATCATGAATGGAAACACACCAAAATGCTTGTGTAAAAACTGTATTTTTTCTTTAAAATTTTTTTTTCAACATTTTTAAATTTATTTTTGGGACAGAGAGAGACAGAGCATGAACGGGGGAGGGGCAGAGAGAGAGGGAGACACAGAATCGGAAACAGGCTCCCGGCTCCGAGCCATCAGCCCAGAGCCTGACGCGGGGCTCGAACTCACGGACCGCGAGATCGTGACCTGGCTGAAGTCGGACGCTTAACCGACTGGCACCCCAAAACTGTATCTTTTCTTATTTATTTACCAAATGGTTTAGAATAAACATGTACTGCTTTTAGAGACAGGGAATAAAAGGTTGTGACTCACTGTTTATTGATGTATCATCAGTCTTTATTCTGTCAGACAGTATCTATGGAACCAAGCTATGAATTAGAAAATCAACAAAAGATTTTTATTTTACAGATCCTGTAGAATATTGCTACTTACATGTCTTTTATAAGTGAAGTAATAAATAGTCTAAATCAAAACAGTGACATTGCTACTTTCTTCTACAGTTTATATCTAAATAATGTGACTGTTTCCCATCTGCCCTAGCAGATAAGCATGTGAAGAAGGTACAAGCCTTTTCTAGACAAATGAAAGTGTTTCACCAGTATATGATAACAGACATCTCACAAATACGTGGAGACACCGGACTAATTATCTCCAGAGATATCTTCATATAATCCATCCCAGAAGTAAAGTGTTGAACTTAGACCACGCCTTGGATTTGTCTTAAACTGATCCACCAGGGAGGGGGAGAGGATAGCACAACAGATAAAACAAGATGGCAAAATGCTGAAGTTGAGTGATATGTACCACTCCCTTTGGGTTCAATATACAAGTATTATGTTTGGAATATTTTTATGGTAACATATTATAAAAATAAAGCCCTCAATTTTCAATATTTAGAATTATTGTCAAATGCTAAAGCAGTCATAATAAATCACTGCTTCCTCAGCTATTGGGGACATGTATTGAAAATCAAATGTTTTATATATTTCATAATCAAACCACCTTATGGTCCAAGTGTCTAGTTGATAATATTCACTTTTGAATTATTTTTAGGTCAAAATAAAGTCTTCCATGCTTTTTTAAGGCAGTGCACCAGCATTTCATTTACATTTGAGTCCCAGTAGGTAAGAAAATTATACCTCCTCAGTTTGGACTTTGTCTACATATATACTTATAGCCCATATTCCTACAGAGGTAGGATGACCCTCCGCCTCAGCCTGATGTCTTAGACTCCTTAATCTTAATGCCCAATGTCATCTTGGAACCTGTTTCCATTGGTTTTGAAGTATAGTAGCTTTTATTTTTTTTACTTCTAATCCCCTTTATCTATTTTACCCATCTCTCCACAGTATCTTTCTGTAATCAACTCTGAAACATATCATGATTGAGGCATTTGTCAAAGAGGTCCCCTTTGACCTAACCAGTATGCAGCAGCAGCGTGATGGAAATAGTTTATTGGGGGGAGTACATATTTCCAGGTTCTCTGAGCTAATGACTATGAGCAATCCAGACCAAATCAGCAGCAGCAGAGAGGTGCTTCAAACAGCTAGACATCTAAGGAGACTCAGACATGTACACTGTTACTCTGTAATGGATCCTGGTCTGGGGGAGCAAATCTCAGATGAATTTTGGGAGCCTCCACTTCTCCCCATGCCCTGCAGTCAGAGCCTACTAGCAACACGCCTGAAAATCAAACAAAGTTGGGTTTATTCATTCATTGTCACGAGGGAACTTGCACACCTGGGGAACTTCTGCTACTTCATCAAGCAGGAATTGGAAAGGACCTCCAGGATTTGGGCCGAAGGTGATTTTGAGGGAGAGTTCAAGGAGGCAGGATTTGCTCTAGATTGGGTGCTCTTAGAAAAGGGGGGTAATCCTGTGATTAAATATCTTAATAATTTTCATAAAGAAAGAGGGAGGGATAAAGCAGCACTGAAGCTGCAACTGGTAAGGAAGCAGCATTCTGTCCTGTTAGCTGATAGATGAGGATATTTGGTCATTTTTAAGGTTTGCACAATGACCTTCTACTTGTTTGTGCTCAAAATAATATGAGAGTAGGCTTGTTTTTGTCTCACAACCATGTTCACAAAACAACATTGTCTGACTATCTCTTAAGGTGGTTTATGTTACACAAGTAGGCTCCAACCAACCCGTAGGTGACGGGACAGCTCCTGGCAACCTCAAGGCATGTACGTTAGGCTCAGCTATTAGGGATTGCTTTGCCCCTTCTCAGAACTCTATTCTCTTATTAGCTTGAAATATTGTATAACTATTTATGTGAATCAAAAATGATCAACATAGACAGTTTCATATGGTTTAACCTACATTAACGTAGACCAAGAGGATTTTATACTTAGTCTACAATATCTTAAAATACACCAGGTATGTCTTTGTTATATTACAAAATGTAAATTATGGATGCTACTTTTAATAAAGAATCAATATACAGAAGGGTCATATCAAGAACATGATCTATATTCTACAGCCTAATATACTAGAAAGAACACATTTAGGCTTTGGAAGACTGAGTTCAAGGTCAGATCATAACGTATTACTTATATAACCTTGGATAAATTGTATAATACCTCTAAATCTCCCTAAGATCACTTATAATTTTTTTTTGTTCTTTATTTATTTTTGAGAGAGAGAGAGTGAGACAGAGTGTGAGTGGGGGAGGAACAGAGAGAGAGGGAGGCACAGAATTTGAAGCGACATCCAGGCTCTGAGCTGTCAGCACAGAACCCGAGGCGGGGCTCGAACTCACCAACCGTGAGATCATGACCTGAGCCAAAGTCGGACGCTTACCGACTGAGCCACCCAAGCACGCCAAGATCACTTATAAAACATGCCTAACAAATACAAATCATTCAATAAAACCTAATTCTATTTCCTTCCCCCTAAATCTGCAACTTAAGACAGTGTCTATGATGTTTGCTCAAAGTTCACTATGTAATTATCATAAAGAGCTCTTCCTAAAGAATATGTTTAAAAATATATTTAAAAAATTTTATATGACTACATGATAGCTGGTATCACATAAAACTTTTCTCATCATTTTATTTCCCTTTACACTCTAGTTGTCAGAAATTTCCCTTTTGGAAAGAAATACAGTGGCCCATGCAATAAATGTTTCAAATTCCTGACACAACTAGTTCTATTATTCCTTATTATTTCCAAGACCTCTCTTGTCTTTATTTTAAATATTTTCTTCAATGTATGTTGCTTATTATATAACGCCTTCTCTTATTGTATTTGAAATTTGGGGAAATGTGATTTTTCTAAAGAAATAGTCATGTAAATTATCCCCCCAAGTGTTTGCGAAATTCAAGAAGGTAAACAAAATGATTGATTAATCATGTAATGTTTATTGTATTTCATATATGACCTGAAAGAACATGTAATAGTGTTTCAGAGTATACCACAGTATTTTTCTGACACATTTTATACATTTATAGGATTTAAAATATGTGATGATAATTTCTGCTTAGGCAAAAGTTGAGGGGAATTTGTGAGAGGTGGGTTACTTGGGCAAACTCCAAGCACCATTGCTGTAGTTGGTCTTGAGGCCAAACTGATAGTCATTTGGTCTTTCTTAACCCAGCACTTAAAGGCTCCCTTCCCTTCAGCGAGAACTTCTGTTGATGTATGTGGATAGCTGGTAGGTTGACATCAACTGTTCATTTCATCCTGGTCACTTGGCTGTTTAGTGTCTTTTCCATGGTGGATTCTCTCTGGTGTGATTAAAAAAAAAAAAAAAAGGAAATAAAGACATTTTGTTCCTCCCCAAAAGTCTACTTAGATGCCACTTTTCCGGATTTCCTTGCCTCATCTTCATTCAGGCCCCCAACTAACTAGCTATGCTCTTCACCATTACCCATGAATCTGTAAATGTCTTTATCTCAGTCCAGTTTTCTCTTTCTACAGAATAGATGACCAGATCCCCTGTCTGCAGCTTGATGCATTGGCAAGATTTTTTTTTCATTTCATTTATTTAAAAAAAAAATTTTTTTTTACGTTTATTTATTTTTGAGACAGAGAGAGAAAGAGCATGAACGGGGGAGGGGCAGAGAGAGAGGGAGACACAGAATCGGAAACAGGCTCCAGGCTCTGAGCCATCAGCCCAGAGTCTGACGCGGGGCTCGAACTCACAGACCGCGAGATCGTGACCTGAGCTGAAGTCGGACGCTCAACCGACTGAGCCACCCAGGCGCCCCTCATTTTATTTATTTTAAAGAGAGAGAGAGAGAGTACTACTGCACATGTTCCAGGGGGGTGGGAGGGGCAGAAGGAGAGGGAGAGAGAGAATCCCAAGCAGGCTATGCACTGACAGAGGATCCCACACATCATGAGATCATGACTTGAGCTGAAATCAAGAGAGGGATGCTTAACCTACCGAGCCGCCCAGGCACCCCAGATGCTTTGACAAGATTTCTACTCGCCACTTCTCTCCCAGCCACCTCTCTCCCAGCCATTTCTCCCCCAGCCACTCAAGTGGGATGACATCTAGAATGCCTGCCACTTCTTGCTAATCTGCTCCAGTTAATACATGGCACCAATGTGTTCTGTAAAATGTTGAAATATTGTTTGAGTCCCTTTGGATACGACCATGAATAAATTCTCTGAATATGTACTGTTTCTGATAAATTTTTGATGGGTATTTAAAAAAAATAATAAAACCACTCATTCACTTGATGGCTACTCACATACAATATACCATGGTTAATTAGATTACTGTGTTCATCTACTCTAGTAGAGATACCACATACAGCGCAGTAGCTGAAACTGGGACTATCACTCATAAAGTTTATAGTAGTACATTGTCAATTGGAATAGCCTATCTTACTTTTGCAGGAGCCAAACTGGTAAATTAAATAGGATATGATGGGGGAACACCAAGCCTTCAGTTTTGAGAGTAGCATTCAACTGTCATCTCCCCCAGGGTATAATACTGTCTTTGACTCACCATTTTGGCTGGGCTGTGAATTCACTCTGAAATTAACAGGCAGTATTTGGTTTCTTTTTAAAACACATGTCATGCATTTCTTACGATTGATGACCTTTTCATTCTATCAAATGTGATCTTCTTTATGTATCAGTATCTTAGAAACTAGCTTATAGGGTCATTCTGAGGATTAGATGAGTGAAAATATATAAAGCAAGAACTGGGAGAATATTTTTAAAGCATTTAGTAAGACTTTATTATTATCATTCCACAATTATACCTTCAGAAAACTTAGCTTAAGAAATAATTAAAGAAAGATGTATACATGCACATATTCACCACGGTGATTTATATAATAGATTGGAAAACAGAATAATAATGCACAATAAGGGTTGGTTAAACAAGTGATGGAAATAAATGGGGTGATCATATATGTTCCTAATAAATATGTTCATTTATTTTTCAAATATGTTCACAGTAGATGGTTATGTAAAAGAAAAAGTTGCCTAAAATAGTTGCATGTATGATATAAATCATTTTGAAAATAAGTAGTATAGTCACATATATCCATGGACCTATACTGAGAAAAATGATTAAAAGGATAGAGACATAGATTTCTAATTAGTCACATTTTATGTATCTTTCTTTTTTTTTCTGTATGCACTTTTAATTTTTCTACCCTAAACCTATAATACTGTATCTAATTTTAAAATGATAATTCAAACACATACCTTTTACAAGTCACTTTGTGGCAAGGAATGTCTTTGATTCAATTTGGCAGAAAAATAAAGATTTGAAAATCTATTCATAGATCTTAGCAGTAGAAAAAAAAGAGATTTTACTCTCAGGTATTCTTAGCACATCCCACATCCCTGTGTCCTCACAGTGCCTCATACAGTACAAGTGTCTAATTAATGTTTGTTGGAGAATGAAAAGAAAGAAAGAGCAATCATGAATAAAATATAATCAAACTTTAGATAAAGCATAGCCAAAAAAATGTTAAAGCAATGAACTAGGGGAAATATTTGTAATAGGGAATAAAAGGCTAATATACTTACATACAAAACAAAGACATTGGTTAAAAAAAATGGTAACCATAGATATTCCTATTTTAACATTTGTGTGGTACTAACTCCTATACAGTCACATGTGGCTTAGTATTTGCTTATGCATTTTGATCATAAGCACCTAGGCTCTTGTGTTATGACATTGTGAAGAATACTGATGTAAGAATAATAAATAGGCACACATCAAATTCTATTATCATTCAACTGCTGCCTCGTTATTATTAACTTTACTTCATCCTGAACTAGGATTAATTTTGTTGATCACTGAAATGATTATCTAGCTTTATTTTAAAAGAATCTTGAGGCACCTGGGTGGCTCATTTGGTTTAGCATCTGACTCTTGATTTTTGTTCAGGTCATGATCTCATGGTTTGTGAGATCCAGCCAAGCCTCGCATTAGGCTCTGCGCAGACAGCACAAGCCTTCTTGGGATTCTTTCTTTCTCTCTCTCTCTCTCTCTCTCTCTGTCTCTCTGCCCCTCCCCTGCTCCCTCTCTCTCACACACACTCTCTCTCTCCCTCAAAATAAATAAACTCAAAAAGAAAAAAAAGAATCTTGGTAATGCTTTGCTACCCATATTTGTCAAGGTTTCCTAGGTAGTAGTTAACCTATTTAATGTCAGAGAAGTTCAAAAAACAGCACATGTAAATATGGGATGAGAAGAGATCATTGAGAAAATATTGCCTTTTTAAAAATTTCTGATGCTATGTGAAAACCTGTATGAAGGGATTCAGCAGATCAAATGTGTCTGTAAAGTTATTTATTGAGACCAAAGGGAAGGGCCATTATATCTTTCCTCACAACTTTTTTTTACATGTTTTATATTCTATATATCTTTGTGTGTAAGGGATTAAAAAACAGGTCAGCCAAATGAAGATGGGGGTGTAGATTAGTTAAGGAACAGGTTTCAAAGAGGAATTTGTTTATTACTCGTGCGTTTTTTTTTGGTGTTTGTTTGTTTCCATTTGCCAAATACACATGAATCCTGTCTGTGTACCAAGCACGATGCTGGATATATAAGATGGACGAGACACACGCTTCGCCTGCCTCAGCAGAGATCATACTTCAGTGGCACACTAAGGCAGTAAACAAGTAAACAAATAAATAAGCAGCACAAGTATAGATTTGGTGAGCACTATGAAGTAAATTCAAGGCATGCTCTCAGAAATAGTGGTAAGGGCTGAGGGGAGCTTCGAACCAAAGGGGGAATAGCTTGGGAAACCTTTCTGAAAAATGCATATTTAAGCTGCAACCTGAAAACCGCATCAAACGCAGGGAAGGGTCCAGCCTGTTCCTGAAACTGGCAGAAAGCTAGTGTCTCAAGATCACAAACTGAAAAAAATGAGGTGATCACTACAGGTGGAAGGACAAAGCTCAGGGCTGTTTGGAGAATATGCAGTATATTTTCAAGATTACCTTTTGAATATAACAAAGGGTTCATTACAAAAAGTAAGCCCACATTTCCATAGCTGTGCCTTTCTTGATTTAAAACATGCCTTATCAGATCTCCAAAACAAATGAAGTGAAAAAAAGCAAGATGCAAAACTGCATGCCATCATCTGTCTTTATATGCATAGAATATCCTGGAATGATATATGAGAAACTGATAACAGTGATTGCCTTGAGGAGGGAAGCCGGGTGGCTGTGGGAGGAATGGAAGCTCGTCTACTATTCACACTATCACCTTGTCAATTTTGTCCTGTGCTTGTGTTACACTGAAGAAAAAAATTAATCATTTTTAAGTTCGAAATATTAACTGTTTCTTAATGTTTCATTGTGGAGATTCGGTCCAAACGTGCCTAATTTGGTTCTGAGTTCCCATTTGTCTCTGAAAATAAAGAGTATATAACAGAGGCTTTCAATGAAATACAATAGAGATATAATCTCTCCTTTAAAAAATGTATTCTTGGGGCACCTGGGTGGCTCAGTCAGTTGAGTGACCGACTTCAGCTCAGGTCATGATCTCACTCATGGTTTGGGAGTCCCAGCCCCGGCATCGAGCTCCCTGTAGTCAACCCGGAGCCCTCTTCTGATCCTCTGTCTCCCTCTCTCTGCCCACGCGCTCAGCCCCTCCCCCACTCACGTTCTTTCTCTCTCTCTCTCTCTCTCTCTCTCTCTGTCTCTGTCTCTTTCTCTCCCTGTCTCTGTCTCTCTCTCTTCCTCTCTCTCTCTCTCAAAAATAAATAAACTTTAAAAAAATGAAATTCTTGGGGGGCCTGGCTGGCTCAGTCCCTTAAGCGGCCGACTTTTGCTCAGGTCATGATCTCGCCGTCTGTGAGTTTGAGCCCCAAGTCAGGTTCTGTGCCAATGGTTCGGAGCCAGGAGTCTGTTTCAGATTCTGTGTCTCCCTCACCCTCTGTCCCTCCCTCACTCGTGCTCTCTTTCTCTCTCAAAAATAAACATTTAAAAAAAAGAAATTATTTTAAAAAAAGAGTACTTTTCTATTAAAGATCCCTTGAAGTTATCAGAGTAATTTTAGTGCTTTGAAAACTATTTATTACTAATAAGTTTTTGAACACACCAGTTGTATAATAAAATGAGGAAAATCACAAGGTCTTCAGCTGTCTCACCTGTGAAATGGAAGGATAGAGCTAGATGATTTACATGTCCATTGTGGTTCTAAATTGCTACGATTTTTCCAATTCATCCATTCATTCATCAAGTATTTGTTGATTCCTAATTTGAACCAACGCTATACTAGGCACTGGGAAATCAAAGATGTGTTCTATGTCAGAGAGTGGTATATACTTGACCACTATTTTGTCTCCACTTTTTGAACAGTTGTAGTATTTTTATTAGGCAAAGATTTTTTTATTACAGTTTTGGGGTTTTTTTTAGTGTTTATTTTTGAGAGAGAGAGAGAGAGAGACAGAGTATGAGCAGGGGAGGGGCAGAGAGAGGGAGACAGAATCCGAAGCAGGCTCCAGGCTCTGAGCTGTTACCACAGAGCCCGAAGCAGGGCTTGACCCACAAACTGTGAAATCATGACCTGAGCCAAGTCGAACACTTAACTGACTGAGCCACCCAGGCACCCCTGAGTAGGCAAAGATTGCTAGCCAATCTGACTCTACCTCTCCACTTCCAAACCAGTGTTACTAGAAGCGATGTAGATGGTCAAATTCTGGGTCTTGTACCTCCCCTTACCTTTCCTCTTTTCTCTCACAGACTGAAATGTAGATGTAATGGCAGAAGTTAGAGCAACCACCTTAGATGACAGGATGGAGCAATACTTGGAAGATAAAAGAGGTAAAGACAAAAGGAACATTTGTCCTGACATTATGGAGTTGCCATGTCAACTGTGAACGGTTTATGATCAGATGGATACAGAAAAAACTATCTTTTTTTAAGCCACTTTATTTTTGTTTATTTGTTTTTTTAGTTACAGCAACTCCGTTGTTGTCTCGTAGCTAGTGTCAGGTTCTTGCAACAGAGGAAGTCACAATCGGAAAAGAGAGAAACATGCTAGCAAATGATTGCAACATTAATTAGCAAGCACTTTAAAAAATGGTCTACAAGGAGTATTCCAGGAAAAAAGTATCAGCTGACTCTGCTTAAGGAAATCAAGGAAATATTCAAAGAAAAAAAAAGAGAGAGAGAGAGAGACATTTGGCTGGGTCTTCAAGGATAAATAATATTTTTTTCTAGATATAAAAGAAAATAAGGATATTCCTAGAATGTAAAAATTCCCAAGTCGTGACAAGATACGTATTGCATTGAAAATACTGAAAAGTTCATTGTGACTGACATTTGAGGTGTATAAGGGAAGAATGGCAACGTATGTTAGTTAGGCAGGGTGAGATTTTGAAGGCAAATAAGTTTGGCCTTTTTCCTTTAGGTCATGGGGAGTCTGCAAGATTCATAATAGACAGGAGAGTGACACCATCAGATTTGTTTCTTAGGAAGTTAACTCTGATGGCAATTTTAAAGGTAGATGGGTTGGAACAGGAAGACGTATAAAAGCAAGACTAATTTCAACTTCATGGATAGTCGGTAACTTGAATAAGAAGACTTATGCATTTTTCACATTAGCCTATTAATTATTCAGAACTTATAAGGTAATCAATATTAACCACCCTTCTTGCTTTTTCTGCATTTACATATTAAAAATATTAGTGGAACCCTAGGAAATATGGTAAAATTATTGTTAACAGAAGTCATCAATATGAATGAAAACTTAATTTATGTGTATATATTTGTACACGTCTGCATATATGTGTAAAGAGAGAAGCAGAGACAGAAAGAGAAAGAGTGACTAGTAGGTAGATATAATGGAAGCTTCACAGGTGTGTTTATATATAGATATCATTAATAAGTTAATTTCCAGGAGAAATTTACATATGTTCTGATCTGTGTGTAGGCAGAAGGCAGAGAACTAACCTAATAATTGATCTGTCCTGTCAGATAAGCATTCCAAGAGAAGACCAATTACACTAAGACCAAATTATACTTTTCAATTACACAGGTGAATCAATCCAACTCAACATGTCAAAGCATAAAAAAATGTTTTAGAAAAGACAGGCAACATACTAAATTTCCCTACCTATTACCTGGAAGTAAGTACTACTCGGAAGAGTAAAATGTCATTCTGTCAATATCCGTGAGCTTATGAAGGTTTCCCAGCCCTATCCATCAAGGTGCCTTCTACCTCACTATCAAATACTTCCCCAAAATATATTACCTTGTGAATTATCTTCAGAATGCTCCAAATTCAAGAATAAGGCAATGGTAAAATAACAACATTCAGAGACCCATCAATGTTCCCAGCACAGTTAATCTCATTTCTCTCTTCCTGCATCTTTTGTTTCATTTTTAAATCTTGCCTTCCTGAATTAGGGTGTGTGATGAATAGGCTGTGATTAATGCATCGAACTATGTAATACCCAAGCAAGTAGGGGGAAAAGGAAAAAGAAAAAAAAAAAAGAAAGAAACTCGTCTACATAGTCATACCATTGTGACTAAAAACTTGAGGAATATGGAGTGAGATAGAGCAGGAGTGGTTATTTGGAGCAGACCATGCAGAGTTATTAGACCAACTTAAGGTTAGGTATCATTATCCTGGTAATGATGGGATGCCAGCGAAGGGTTTTAAGCAGAAGAGTGTTATAATCGGATTTGCATTTCTTAAAAGATCTCTCTGGCTCCAGTAGGAAAATGAATTGCTTGACAATAAGGAGAGGAAGGACAGAAAAGAAGCTACAACCATAACCTAGTAGGGACAAAGGGTGCCTTCAGTCAGACTGCAGTGAAAGCAGAGAAGTGGGCACATACTAGAGATATCTAGAAAATAAAACCAGTAGGACTTTGTGAGAGATTAGACAGGAGAACCGAAATAAGGACGAGTGGAAGATAATAATAATATCCTACAATAGCATGATTATTTGCTGCACACGAAACTCGTTATGTTTATTTCACTCAATTCTGACACTATAGAAGAAACGACTATTGTGATCACTCAATTTTAAAGAAGAGTAAACAGACTGAGAGGCTAAGTGACTTAACTAGGGTCTTAAGCAACTGGTAATATTTGGAGTTTGTACTTGAACTCAAGAATTCTTTTTTTCAAGTTCAGGATACTTTCTATTGAAAACCCACCAATCTGCCCTTTTCTGAGAAACTAGTCCCTGAGAAGGCCCTTGGATCACAACTGGGTGTTAATTTATCTACTCACCTCTCAATTCTAATCTCTCTGGGCAATGAGCCCAATCAATTTGGCATGAACATCAAAGCAAGGAAATGCAAGGTCACAAGCCACCCAGCATTCAAAAATGAGAGGAAAACAAAATAGAAAAAGAAAAACAGAGAACCCTTCTGTACCATAATCAACTCTAGAAAGAATCATAATTGGACATGGTTAAGTCATCCTTAAATGTTACATGTCACCAGAGTTGTGCAATGATAACAATAGAAATTAATCCTGCTCTTAAGGCAGTGAGTTCAAAGTCCATTTATCCAAAGCTTTAGCCCCAGGCATATGTGCCAATGAATTCTTTATACAGTAAATAATGCTAAGCGTTATAAGTCTTTTTATCATTAGCACAATTTTTCATAAGTATTTTTGGAACTATAAATGATATGGGAGCAAAGTGATGCATCTGGAACCAGCCTGATGGAATTTAGATGGGTAGATGTCTACCGTCGACTGGTACACAGTCACAATGGCTCTTTATTGTCTTATATAGAGTAATAGGGATAAGAAAAAGTCTGAATTTAGGATTAGGCAGAGAAAAAGGCAAGTTACATGAAATAATTTCAGTAATTCTAGAAATTTCCCCATCTAATAAATTTATAATCTAGCCTAAAAAGTAAAATATTACCACCACAAAGAAAGCTACCAGTAAATTACTCCCTGATTTGACCCACCTGGCCATCAGACAGAGATATCTCAATCTTGAATTTTGTGTTTATCATTCTCTTGCCTATTTTTTTCCCTCAATACCACATAGGTAAATGTTCCTAAGCAACATGTTATTTTCTTTTCTTTTTTGGAATCTCTTATGAAATTCAATCATAATATAAATAGTTTTCTATGATTTTCTTCCTGACTTCAAAATTCTAATTCAAAAATATTTTATTTGTTTATTTCAAAATGTAAATCATTGGCAAACTACAGCATTGGCTGACTTTATTATTGGTCACATAATAGTTGCAAAATAACCTCAAAACAGATCCTAACAAAACTATGTCCTGTGTGATGTATGACGTTGGCCTTAAGAATCCACCATCATAAAGGAATAAGACAACCAAAAGAATTACAAAAAGGCTTATGCAACAACTCTCATCATGACAGACAGAAACTTACTTGGTTTTTATCAAGAAGTTGGAAATGGTCTTAAAAGGAAACGAACCTTTGAAAGTCCAAGCAGAAACTGGGAGAAGAAACACAAGTGGCCTGCCTTTTAGAGGACTACTGGGAGCTATCCCTGGTGCTGCCCCAGAATCAATCTCTCTAACACTGACTTTGGGCTGTTTGGCCCCAGGAAAACTTCCCTAATGAGTAGAGATAGATTGAGTCTCAACTGTTCACGTGGCTGGATCTAACCAACACCCTAGCTTCAGTTCTGCAAGTGACTGTGCTGTGTTCTGTGCTCTGTATCTCTAGTATTGCTCTTCCTCCTGCCTCATTTGTACCACATCTCTCTCTGAGCACCACCACCACCACCAATATGACAACAATCATGTCTCAAAAGTCTACTGTCTCCAGGTACTTGCTAATCATCGATATTGATGTCTTTCTCCTTATCGGCAAGAAAAAAAAAAAAGAGAAAGTAAGAGAAAAGCCCTATATAGTAGTATTCATTTTACAGATGAAGCAGCAGGCTTAAGAATACATAAACTCAAAGTTACATGTCTAATAAGAGGCAAGGCTTCACAGTATGTTTGCCTGACTTCAAAGCTATAACCAATTTCCTACTTCTTTCACTATAAACTGCTTGAACAGCACTTCTTTCTGGAATCTTTGAAACTCCTAGCCTTTTTTGGGACAAGACTTCCTTGGGCTCAATTGTATTATAATACCATTTAAATGTGCAGGCGTACCTCATAGATATTGCAGGTCTCCTTCCACACCACACAATAAAGCAAATATTACAATAAAGTGAATCAAATAATTTTTTGGCTTCCCAGTGCATATAAAAGTTATGTTTGCAGTATACCATAGTCTATTAAGTGTAAAATAGCATTAGATCTAATGAGATGTATACATACATACATATATATACATATATATGTATAGATCTCATTAGATCTAATATATATAAAGATCTCATTAGATCTAATAGATCTAATATATATATATATATATATATATATATATATATATATATATATAAAACTAAAAATACTTTATGGCCAAAATGCTATCCATCATCTGAGGTTTCAGTGCATTATAAACTTTGCTGGTGGAGGGTCTTGCCTCACTGTTGATGGTCACTGACTGATTAGGGCCGTGGTTGCTGAAGTTTGGGGTGGCTGTGACAATTTCTGAAAATAGGACAACAGTCAAGTTTGCTGCATCAATTGACTCTTCTTTGCATGTACGATTTATTTTTTTCAAAATTGAAGTCAAATGTCGTCAACCCTGTTACTGCTTCATCAACTGAGTCTATGTAATGTTCTAAATCTTTCATTGGCATTTCAACATTCATCACAGTATCCTCATAGCATCTTCCATCTCAAGAAACCACTTTCTCTGCTCATCTATAAGCAGCAACTCCTCATCTGTTCAAGTTTTATCATAAGATTGCCATAATTCAGTCACATTTTCAGGCTCCACTTCTAAGTTTTTGCTGTTTCCACCACATCTACAGTGACTTCCTCCAATGAAGTCTCAAACCCATCAAAGTCATCCATGAGGGCTAGAATCAACTTCTTCCACACTCCTGTTAATGTTGATATTTTGGCCACTTCCCTTGAAGCACAGATGCTTTTAATGTCATCTAGAATGGTGAATCCTTTCTAGAAGATTTTCAGTTCACCTTGCCCAGATCCATCAGAGGAAATCTATCTATCTATCTATCTATCTATCTCTGTATAGATACATATATCTATATACATGTATCTATACAGAGATAGATAGATAGATAGATAGATAGATAGATATAGATATATAGAAGCTATAGCCTTACAAAATGTATTTCTCAAATAATAAGTCTTGAAAGCCAGACTTACTCTTTGGTCCATGGGTTGCAGAATAGATGTTGTATTAGCAGGCATGAAAATAGCATTAACCTTGTTGTACATCCCCTTCAGAGCTCTTGGGTAACCAGGTGCATTGTCAATGAACAGTCATATTTTGAAAGAAATCTTTTTTATGAGCAGTAGATCTCAAAGGTGGGCTTAAAATATTCAATAAACCATGTTGTAAACAGATGCACTAACCTACAGTCCTTGTCGTTCTATTTTTTGGAGCACAGGCAGAGTAGACTTAGCATAATTCTGAAGGGCCCTAGGGTTTTTGAAATGGTGTGCGAGCACTGGTTTCAGCTGAAAGTAGCTAGCTGCTTTAACCCCTGACAAGAGAATCAGCCTGTCCGTTGAAGCTTTGAAGCCGGGTGCTGACTGCTCCTCACTAGCTGTGACAGTCCTAGATGGCATCTTCTTCCAACAGAAGGCTGTTCCAGCTCCACTGCAAGTCTATTGTTTAGGGTAGTCACTTTCATTCATTAGCTTAGCTGGATCTTCTGGATAACTTGCTGCAGCCTCTACATCAGCACTTGCTGCTTCACCTGGCACTTTGATGTTATGGAAATGGCTGCTTTCCTTAAACCTCATGAATCAGCCTCTCCTAGCTTCAAACTTTTCTTCTGCAGCTTCTTCACTTCTCTTAGCCTTCATATAATTGAAGAGAGTGAGGGCCTTCTTCTGGATTTGGCTTCAGGGAAGGTTGTGGCTGGTTTGACCTTCTATCCAGACCATTCAAACTTTCTCCATATCAGCAATGAGGCTGTTTCTCTTTCTTCTCATTTGTGTGTTCAACAGAGTAACACACTCAATTTCCTTCAAGAACATTTCCTTTGCATTCACAACTTGGCTACCTTTGGGCCCATCTCAACTTTTGACATGCCTTCCTCGTTAAGCATAGCCATTTCTAGCTTTTGATTTAAGGTGAAAGACATACAACTCTTTCTTTCGCTTGAACTCTTAGAGACCATCATGGGAGTGTTAACTGGCCTAGTTTCAATACGTCATGTCTCAGGGAATAGACAGGCACAGGCCGAAGGGAGGGACAGAGATGGGAGATGGCTGGTTGATGGAGCAGTCAGAGCACACACAACATTTATCAGTTAAGTTCCTCATCTTACATGGGCGCAGTACATCGTGCCCCCGAAACAATTAGAATAGCAACATCCAAGATCACTGATCGCAGATCACCACCAAAAAAAATAATTATAGTGAAAAATTTTGGAAGATTGCGAGAATTACCAAAATGTGACACAGAGACACGAAAGTGAGCAGACACTGTTGGAAAAATGGCACCAATCGACTTGTGAGATACAGGCTTGTCACAAACCTTCAATTTGTAAAAACCACAGTACCTGGGAAGTACAACGAAGAGAAGCGCAATAAAATGAGGTGTGCCTCTGTCTGTTTTGAAAAAACAGTTAACACCTATCAAGTATTTGAAATTTTCCAGGCACTGTCTTAAGTATTCACAACAACACTATGACATAGGATTTTGTACTTTCCTCTATTTTACAGATCAGAAAACTGACACAAAGGGAGGGTCGTCTGATGCGAGGATTGGAATCTAGGCATTTGACTCCAGAAGCCATTTTCTTTACAAATGTGCTAAACTGCCTTTCTTTATCTTTTTTTTTTATATGTTTATTTATTTTTGAGAGAGAGAGAGAGAGAGAGAAAAAGCATGAGTGGGGGAGGGGCAGCGAGAGGGAGACAGAATCTAAAACAGATCCCAGGCTTAGAGCTGTCAGCATAGAGCCCGATGCGGGGCTCAAACTCACGGACCATGAGATCATGGCCTGAGTGGAAGTCGGACGCTTAACTGACTGAGCCACCCAGGTGCCCCTGACTTTCTTTATCTTTAAAGATTATCTTTGGCTGCCTTGTTTCATACATAATCCTTCTTGAGTACTTCTGATTTTATTTTTAAAAATAAGAGTCATGTTGTTAATATGATATTGCATTTTAAGCTAATTTAGGAAATAAAATGGTATGCTCAATCTCCTAATAGCATTTTAAACTAAAAATTAATGATTAAATAAAATACTTTAATCTTATAAATTAACAGAGGCAAAGTGGTCAGACATCAAGCATCTGGTTATTAAAAGGAAACTGAAATATTGTAAGAATCAGATTTCAATGCACACTGAAAAGTAGAAATGGCCAATACTATCATATTTTTGAAGGTATTTTACATATCCTTTCTAGTTTTCCTTTCATTTAAAAATTTTTATATTCCTTTTTAATGACATGGAAATGAATTAGGAAATGTCAGGCTTTTCAAAATCAATCCAAACAGAATGTCAAACCAGGAGGTTTCATTTAGGGCAATGGGGGCTCCTTTGGTTGTTTCCTCTATCTCCCTCACTTCTTCATATCCTCAATCACTGCCATTTCTGGTCTGAGCTTTTACAGCACAGCTGCAAAGGATGCCCTCCTTAGAGACAGAAATGCATTCCGGCCATGATGAACTTGGAATGCCCTCAGGTTGTGGCAAGGGAGGAGCTTAGCACTTGGACCTGGGTAACGTTCTTTTCTCATTTTTTTAATCAAAGTGCACCATTTGTGTTCCATACATACTGCCTGAGGCACAATTTATTTAAAACAATATGGCATATCAGATAAGGCTAATAATAATAATGGTAATAACAATAATAATAACAATACAGGAATAGCAATATGCTCATAAATAACATAGAAAACCACATGGCCCTAGTACCTTCATGAAATGGGACTTCAATATACATATTTCTTATACAGCTTTATGCATGACTTCATTTCTATGGTTTGCACTTCACTGCTCTGTTGTGTCACTCTCCCAATAAACCTATACATCACACAGAGTGAAATATGTTCGCAGTCTCTTTACTTGACGAAAAAAGAAGCAGTGTGGTTTAGAAGAATGAGCACTGAACCAGAAGTCCAAAGATTAGATCTTGAGTCCCAGCCCGGCCACTTTCCGGACTCCGGATGTTGGGTGAGTTGCATATCCTCTCTGATATTCAGTTTGCACACCAATGGGACATGTCTGTCCACACCCCAGAGTCCTTGTGGGAACTAATTGAGCTAATTCATGAGAAAGCATTCTAATACATTGCTGTACATAAAAGATTTTTGTGTTGGCAAGGGGAGGCTCAAAACTCTACAAATAAATGTACAGCTTTACATTTTTTAATACAAATTTTAGCTTTTCATAAATTTACTTACTGGTAAATTAGTTCTCTGCTGGTATTTCTGTGTGGTTTGTTGCCATATAAAGCAATATATGTGTTGAAGACCCTTAGATCTCTTTAGACTTGTTATATTTTAGGAGTGATAAAGACTGAAAAGTATATGGTTAGGGCTGCTTTACCTCTTCATTTTCAATGAGTTATAATTTCACTTTTAAATTCTCGTATTTTTTGTACCAAAAAAAAATAGCACATTGAAAAAATGCAGAAGCATGTTAACTGACGTTGGTAGCTTTTAATCATACCGTGTCTTATCTGTTTGACTGCGGATGCCAATCTAATTTTGAAAATCATTATCTAACCTGTTCTATGTTACCAATAATTTCTGTCCTTTAAATAATTTAGACCTCGTGCAATTTCTGGTAAGCTTTTGGATCCCTGACTATACATTTGCTTTGACATCGTTTGAGTCACAGTACGTTTTTGAAATGAGAGGTTTGTTTTAATTAAAATTTTTGACTTCTAATGCTGTCGGGACTTCTCTCTTTTCATCATTGTTTCTACCACTTGAATGACATGCCCAAGCATACCAAACCTATGCAGAATGCTAAGAATCTAAATATTTTCTTATCTTACATGATCCACGTACTGTATGAGAGTTGTAAAGTAAAGCATGGTGTGTTGCAGAAATCAGCCTTCCATATCACAGTTTTCCTCCCTGAATGAGGCAAGAGTCAGCCAGTAAATATATGTGGTCAACCTCAGATTTGCCTCACTGGGAGTTCACATGTATTTTTAACTGCCTTCAATTGTTAATGTATTCCTCAAATGAGACGCATCACCTTGAAGAATGACTTTTTGCCCTCTGGGAATAGGCCAAACAAGTATTTCATTCGCTATGATAATCAGTTCTACCTTCAGCAACGTATAAACCCAAATTTAATAGGCACTGGTGATTAGGTTTTAAGTCAGAGTCATCACTGTCCACTGTGAAAAATAATAAGAAAAGATACAAATTATAACGAATTTGCCTTCAGGAGGCCTTGTTAGACATAATGGGACCATAACTATTTCAGGATATGGTGAATAAATGCTTTTCCTTCTCATTATAGACATGTTTGAGTCACCAATTTTCAGTGATAAGAAAGATTTCCTTTAACTTGTGCTAAAGATATCTGAGGTCATTTGTTTTGTTCACTTAGCGCATAATAGTCTCGAAAGAGAAAAGGACCACTTACCATAAAACACTTATTTAAATCTTTTAAAATGCCTAAAACCATATAGAGCAATTCAAAGCGATAGATAAATTTAATCTTATCCAAACCTGCCACTGTCAGAATTATCCCAGGCTTTTCCCCAACTTAAACTTTGCATTGAAATCAAAAAGAATTGTACAGGACATTATGGAAAATAACAAATCAACCCTTAAATCAGCAGCTTAGGTTGTGGACAGTAAATGATACAGTGGTTCCACTTTCTTGGAACTGAGTAGCAGAAGAAAATGAAGAAAGATACTACTGACAGGGCAAGGATGATGGGAACAGGGTAGCATTATGAATGATATGTTAAGTGATTGGCTCAGATGGAATCATGGGATTGCTGCTGCCTTTTGCAGAAGCTGATTTTCATTCTTATTGTTCACCTCATAAGACTCCAACATACGGGAGGGGGAAGGGAGAGGAGAAGCTGTGTGTACATGCATTCCCTCTACATATACATATTTAGAAACAGTCTGAATATTTGCCCAGATATACAGAGTGGTGGGAATAAATACCTAATGCCAAAAATATGTATCTTGTCGGCAAGGTTTATTAGTTTTAATATTCATGTATCCTCTCTGCATTCTTCCGTGTGAATTCAAGTGCCATATTCCTTTTTTATTTGATAAAACCAAAGACATATATATGCCTAACTCCAAAATAAGTGAAATAATAATTCAGTACTCTATAATAATATATTGAAGATAATAACAGAGACGTGATATGGGATGTTATGATGTGCTTAGAAATGCATTCTATATATTTTTTTCTTCAAACCAGTAGACACTTCTTGATTCATTTGGTCTGCCTGGCGTGTGTGTGTGTGTGTGTGTGTGTGTGTGTGTGTGTTGGCAGGGTGAAGGTAAGGGAGGAGGGGCTACAGATGGACCAGCGGTCAGAGAAAATGATTGTTACATGATGCAGTATATCAGAAACACATGCATAAAATTAAACACAATGCTGATGTCAAAGGGTTCATTTACTAAGATTTTCTTTAAACTAATTTCATTCCTACATAAATGTGATTAACTCAGAATGTCTTTAAATGCCAATTCTTTTGTGCACCAATGCCTAAGTTTATGGCGTAGCTAATGTTATAACTTTTGTTATTATGAATCTCTGGGTCTAAATAATAATCAATATAGCCAATAATTCACTTTATTTACTTTTTGCATTTTTAAAAATCTGAATTAGTAAATTAGCAGCCTGTCTGTATAAGGCTTATTTTTTCAGATGGAAAATATAACAGGCATTACTAACCAAAAACAAAAAAACAAAAAAATAAAATAAAATCAGAGCGACTCAAGGTACAGAATTATAGGCTTAGCAGTTGCTGTTCATAGATTTTAATAGATAGATATGGATAGCCATGCTAATTGGGAAGAGAAAACATTTGGAAAGTGTGCCATAATCAATTCATTTACCAAATCTTAGACCACAAGCCATCTTCTTTTAAATAAACATTTTAGAGGTTGCTTTCGGTGGGGCATGAATAGTTTTTACAATCAACAAATAATGTGAATCTGAAAAGTAATTTTTACTTGAGGATGGACGCATTTCTAGCCATAAAATTGCCTCTAAAATTTGGACAGAAGGAAAGAGAGTTCGATTTAAGGGAGATAAGAAAATGAGCAATCAGTAGACAACTGTAATTACTATGCCTTCCAAATTGATGATAGAGTTATACACTTGTTAGTATTAGGAGACCCTACAGATTTCATTTTCTAAGGTATGGCCCAGCAGGCATGTTCAGTGAAAGGGTGCCTGTGAATCCCCCTGTACCACTCAGCTCACCCCCTGAGGGGAAACGCCACGTGCATTCAAATCAAACGTTTTCCTATCAAGTTCTCAACTAATGGCTTTCCTAAGAGACCTGGGCCTGTCAGTCACCTCCTTCCTATTTAGACATGTTAAAACAGAATTTGTTGTTTATTTGTATTTCACTGAAGTGAGTCTGTTTTCTCATATTGAATTTGTATCCAAACCCCAGGTTGTCAATACTGCTTAGCTAGGGCTTCTGTTTGTTTTGTTTTTCTCTGCATGTAATCCAGAAAAATGGTACCGTTCATGTCAGTTTCAACCCTTGTATAAATTTATAGGCAGTGTATTAACTAATTGTTTAAAGTCACTAGTGCTAATGGCGGAAGCTAAAAAACACACCTCTTTCACAGAAAGCTGTTTTGTCAAATTCACAACTCATTAATATACCAGAAACACAACCCAGCCAAAGTCCCCATATGGAAGAAAAAGAAAGAAAAAACTATGCACCTTTAATAAGGAAAAACAGGGGCAACATTTTCAACTTAATTATTTTCTATATAAGTTAAAGCATATCTGGTCCCCTTAGAAAAAGAATCCAATGGTATAATGTCATGTTATTTGACCAGATTGTTGTGATTTTTCTTGGTGGAGAAAAAAAAAAAAAAGAACTACATGTGTGTGTGTGTCTGTTCCTGTGCTTACAACCTCTAAGTTAGTTTACTTGTGTTTAAGACTAAATGCTAAGTATTAAGTATTTCATAAAAACAAGAACTGTTATGTTTGATATGCACTTCAAAAGCCTAAAAGGCCAAAGAAAGCTCTTCCTTAATTATTGAAGAAGTGTCTGTAAAGGAAACATGAGCAAATAGCATTCATGCTTTCATCCCAGTAACCTTTTATTGTCCTTTTCTTCAGATGGCCAAGTCAGTATATTTAATAAAGGCAGCAGAAACCATCAAAGAAGGCAGGGCTCTAATAAATGGTCCTGATTAAAGGCCCTGACAGGGTATGAACTTTGCATAAATTTTCTTATGGTGTCAGGCTAGGATACTGATTGAAAACTCATTAACATAATCACACATTTAGAGGAAATGCTGTAATGTATCAAAAACATTTCCCTTAGTGTAATAATTTTAAGGACATTAAAATGCAAATGATAATAAGGAGCTGCATTTAGTGATGTTCTGAAAGCCTGATTATTCAAATATTTAGTATGAAGTATGGAACTGCGTTCAGTAATACATCTACGTGAATTCAAAAATTTAATCTATGCATGGACTCAAAAGTCTTCTTCAGTCTTACCAACTATTTTTCCACTTCACAGACACACAAAATCCAACAAGAAAATTTGGCTGAAGTGTTGTAGAGAAATACTAAAAAATAATTTTAAACCACTACATTAAAAAAAAAAAAATCAATACAGGCTCCCAGGACTGTTCTTCTCTGGTGTCGGAAAAAATACTGAAAAGCAGTTAGCATTTCCGTTTTGGTAGGACTGTGCTTTGAAAAACTGCTGAAGTATTTGCAGTGTCCTCTTCTCTGCTTTTATTAAAATGTGTACAAAGCATCAGAGACTGTCGTAGGCCACAGCAGTGCTATCCCTTAATGCTAATTCTCAACAATAAAAGAAACACCGCCCTCCCCCCACACAAATAGCCATAATTATGTAAAGAATGACTGCTTCAGACTGATGACTTTCAATATGCTCAAGTCTAGCAGACTGGGAGAAGAGGCCAGAAAGGTCAACAGTAATTCATAACTGCTATAAAATTGTGTACCATCCCAGGGCTTCTGCAGGATGCTGACATTATCATGCGTCTTCTGCTGGTTTGTATATGTAAATTTGTGATAGGAAGTGCACTGCTTTTACCGTATCACATGCAGAGCATCAATCAGGCAGTGGAAATACATCAGAGTATTTTCATTATGCTTAGTTATTTACTGCATCAGAAGAAATTACCCTGGCAAGCCAAGCGGCCTTCTCTGGGTAGCATGATATGACCAACCAGGTTTCAGCTCAGGAGTCTTGTAAACATTACAGGATTAATCTCGCAATCACAATCATCAATCTTTCCTAGTCCTGCCTGGGTGCAACTGTGGAGATTGGTAACCAGGCCACCATGTGGATTTAAATTTAACCCTGAACATCAAAAACTAGATGTCAGACCTAAGCTGCAGATTGCAAAACACCTGTGTTTTTTCAACTGGGTTTGAAGACAATAGTCGAAAGGGTACAATGGACTCCTTTAAAATCATATTTAATTTGTCACTTTCATTTTTAGTACTTGCCTCAGAAATTAGAAGTTTTTTTTCAAACACTTTTTTTTTTTTAAACATCAGCTCTAAGTGGGAAACGAGACCACATTTAGCCATGTAGACAGTTTGTTCCGTGTGGTAACGTAGGCACTGTAAGACGCTCTGCAGAGCTGTGAGATTCGACCTTGGCCAGAGGTTTGGGGACCCGCCCAAACACCATTGGCACTGGGCCAGCGGAGGTTAAAGCCCTGGGGAGTGATAGAGTTAGCCCCTGTCCAAGAGAGCGTTAAAGGTGTCTTGCTGACTCATAAGATGATACTGGCCTTGATTGCTGAAGCAACTGCTTGCTTACCCGCCTGCCCAGAGAAAAAGACTGTCTCCCCTTTTCTTCCTTCCCAACAGGAGGGGGAGAAGAGATGGGTAAGACAGACGGGCTAAATGAACATTCTATCATGTTAAGTTTAGCGACTGCATGGAACATAGCCTATTCTATTTAGATAATGCAGAAGATAATGTGCATTCATTTTTGAAAGTCAGGTGAAAACCATGATGATAATGATCATTTTTCCATAGTCAAGAAACAATAAATATATAATGAGCAGGTCATGTATAGACTGCCTGGCAGTTTAATTTGAACTGTGACCTTTTATTATTATTTTTTGTCCAAGGCACTTTTTGCTGAACACGTAGCACGGAGTCAATTCTTTTTTTTTTTTTTTTTTTTCTTTCTCTCTCAGTATCTTGCTGGCTCCCATCTTTGAATAAAAGATGGAGCACCTATAAAAATAGGCCTTTCCCTTTCTTCCAATAAAGGTTTTCAAATCTAGTAGTTTATATTCATCCTATATATAAAAAGTAGATATTTCTTCTCCATGCTTTAATCTCCACTTGATTTAATCGGCGCTATAGGTACTTTGCTAGAATTGTATGACTACAGTAAAAAAAAAAAAAAAAAAATTTGCGTCGTCTATTAAGAATTCCATAAGAGCTATTCATCTCCACTCAAGTGATCATTCTAAATGACTTTCTTGATCATATGAAGTTTAGCTTTAAAAAATACTGAAAAAAATTACGAATAAAATTATATTTTCCAAGCAAATCGTATGAAAGTAAAAGAGAAATTCATCTTAAGGAGATGGCAATGACTGACTGAAATTTTAAGTTTCCTTGCCTCTCTGTTTTCTTTCTTGTGTGGTTTTGTTTTGTTTCTTGGTTTGGTTGCTGTTGAGGCTAGTGAGGCTTTTTGTCATTAACATTGTCGCTGCTTTTTGTTGTATACCATCCGGAGGGTGATTGGCCTTCAAATATCTAATATCTTGATGCTGTGTTTATGTTTATAGAATTGTGGCTCCCCAAATTCTCCTTAAGGTTTGGTTTCCTTGGGGGGGGGGTTCCAGGCACAAGTGTATTATGTATCTTCAGCTTTTCACACAACGTGGACTAGCACATGCTTCTGGCTCTTGCAGTTTTATGACCAGATAGAGGTTCTTCTGTCTTGTTCTTTAAGAACATGATGTGTTACATGAAAATGATTGTTTTGAAAAGTCCTTATAATACATCTATGATCAGCTGACCTTGGTCAGAGCAGCAAGGCTGGAAATAGAGTTGGTGGTATATCCATCACCATGGCATAAGTTTGAGCAATTTCTTCGGCTTCTTGCTTGGGTTTTATAATTTGGTGCTGGATTTTAGTCCTGGCTGAAGATTTGAAACAACAGATAACTACTGGATATCCGTGGTGAAGATGTTAGGGTAGTAAAAAGGCTATGCAGCGACTGGTAGGTAAAGAGTAATCCCATCCCCTGAGATAGGAAGGCAGGACGGTGGTTACATTCCTCAGCACAAGCAACCGACAGGGTACATTGTGGACTTCGGGAAGCACGGACCTGATTCTCAAATCTGCTACTTCCCAGGTACATAACCTTAAATACATCATTTGACTCTATTACTCTCAGTGTTAACTATTTAAAATTCATTTACTCAACAAACATAACGACATTCCTATGTACCCCACTAGGTAATAAGCAAGGAGCTGAAGGAACAAAGTTAAAGTTACATGGCCCTAGTCTTCAAATAACGATAACAGCTGACATGTGTGCGAAACACACTTATCCTGGGTAAAAAAAGATGATACTTATCACTAGACAGGTTAAATAAACTAGTGGCAGAGGCAAGACCTGAACACAGATTCACCTGACACTGGACTTCCTGCTCATGATTTTGTGGGGCATCTTGAAGAATTTCAATATTTTACACAATTTTAGTAAGGATCAAATGAGAAAAGTTACGTGACAGTGGTATACACTGTAATGTGCTATAGCGATATTTTTGTCATTATTGTTAGCATGAAAATACCAGAGATTTTTGCTTACACTGCTTTTAACCTTAATAATCCCCTCCCATGGGGCATCTGGGTGGCTCAGTCAGTCAAGCATCCAGCTTCGGCTCAGGTCATGATCTCACGGTTCAGTTCATGAGTTCAAGCCATGCGTCGAGCTCTGTGCTGACAGCTCAGAGCCTGGAGCGTGCTGTGGGCTTCTGTGTCTCCCTCTCTCTCTGTCCCTCCCCTGCTCACGCTCTGTCTCTGTCTCTCAAGAATAAATAAAAAACATTTAAAAATTTAAAAAAATAATAATTCCCACTAGATAATTTGGACTATGCCATTTAAATAGCATCCAAAAACAAAAAAAAAAAAAAAAAAAAAAGAAAAAAGAAAGAAAAAATCTACCTATATAAACAGAAACACTATCAGGGATTCCCTATCAGTGCTTCTAAGCCAGTTATACATGACTCCTTAGTGAACATTAAACAAATACAAACCTAAGACATTTTTCTACATATGAAAATCTCTGGAAAGCACAAGTCTACTGTTTACATTAGACCTGGAACATCCTTAGTAATTCCTTGGGCATTTTAGGTTATCCTCCAATTGAGCGGGAATGATGACATTAATCCAGCACCTGCAGACCTTATAAATGTAACATGTTTTTCACTCCACCAGAATCTCTAATTTAATATTGATGCCATTTAACACAGAATTTTTCTCTTACACACAATTTTTATCTCCGACCAGGGCTTTCAAACCAAAACATCTAAGATCCAAAAAACAAAATTAAAACAAATGAACAAAGAAACCCTCCACCCCTCCCCATTACCTACTTTACATCATTCCCTACCATTTGCATTCTTTTGTGCCTTTGATAGAGCCACACGATTTTATGAACAAAGCAATAAAATAGGAATAAAAAAAATTGCCTCCATTGTTAAATCCACCCTCCCAAAAATGTATGGTTTAAGTTGAAGAAAGTTTTGTCAAATTTTGGTGCCTCATTTGTTGATCTCTCACATACATTAGTAAATGCATTTACTTAAAGCTCTTTATATGACGAAGGACATTAAATGAAGGAATTTTTAAAGTAGATACCAACAACATAACTACTTAAAAAGAATATAATAAAGCACACAGGTTTTTACTTGCTATTTGATATCCATTGCCACAAGATAAAATTCGATTATGGGGTCTTAGTTAAATGAACTTCCTAAAGATTTAAGGCGAATGGTAGGTAAGCAATTCCATTCTTGGCATACGTCTTTTAGAAATTAAAAGAAAATAATATCATTTTTATTGAAAGAAAAAAATGCTGAGTCTTGAAAAAATTGAGAAGAGTTTAACAGTTGCTAAAAGCATGAAGAAACATCCCAGTTTTTTAAATATTATAATTAGGTTTGCCTCCAAGGAAGTATTTTTAAAGAAATATTTTATTAGAATATTCTATTCCAAGTATATCATTTAAACTTCCATTGCTTCCAAATGTTCCCAAGTATCCAAAATTTTGTCATACAGTGTTAATAGTTATATTAACTATTCTCAGGTAAGTCATGACAAATTTTCTGTCAAGTAAAAAGCATATTACTAAGGCGAAAATGCATTTCAAACAATATTATAATAAATTATATGCAAATATTGAATCAAAATTTTAATTCTTAGCCAGTATAGACATGTGAGATTAGCCATTAGGTGTATCATGTGTAAAAATGTATGATCAATAGAGTTTTCTATGACACAAATTGGAAACTTTTTTAACTAAAGAACACGATATTTATAATTGTGTTCCTTGAATTCAGTTTTAATTTCCTTTATTTTTGGAAGCAGTTATTGGAAAATTTGTACAGACTTCTCTCTATGTTCTTTACAGTACCAAATATGTTTAAATACTTACCATGTACCATTTCCAAAAAAGCACCCTGAAATTTTGGATTTGTTTCTAGAAAATAGGATATTAAATAACAATATAACACTGCTATCGTGCTCTTTCTTGCAATGCGGAGTACTTCGGAATTGAAAGATTTTGCTTTATATGCTACTGTTCTCATTTTCAAACACCACGCCAGTATAGACATAACAGAAGTGATGCAATGACAACACTGTCAAAGACTGTATCATTCTCACTTAGTGACAAACACATGCAGACTTACGTTCTCTAACAAACTTGCACAGACATCATTTATAGGTTTATTAAGGACAAATTGGATTATGATGTGGGCTGATAATAATTAATGGCATTTATAAATGAATACATGGGAACTGCTCAATTCATTGGGGGCCCTGGAAGTTTCTGTCAAATTAAAGACCTTCCTGTTCAAGTAACAACCATAAAAAATGCAGTAACATCTTAAAAGAATGACACTGCCCACTCTCTTAGTGTGATGGCCAAAAGAAAACGGTTAAGTACATGCCTTTACAACTTATTTATAATTGTGTACATCCGTTTCTGTGCAAATTCATTACACTGATTACAACAGATACCTGAAAAACAAACACTCTAAACAATGAAATAAGCTTGTAACAGTTTTGCGGATTGTGCGGGTTGTTAGTGCATAGCAAAGACTGATAGATATTTAATTTCGGGATGACTCTAAAATTAAAAATACACACATACGCACCCTCACTCCTCTAATATTGAAAATTAGCTATTAAATATGCATGTATTAGTTTAACATTGTGTCTTTTTAAAGAAAACTGAAATGTTAAGCATGGTGAAACCTATCAGGTAAAATTTATGAAAATTTACAGATTACCTAAAACGTTAGAAGTTAATTATAGCCCGCTTTCCCTGGCATGTCAGCTTGATTAAATTTGGAGTTTGGAGATGAATTGGCCCAAATTCATTAGTGTTGCCTGGGTGCAGATGTTGGTCAAGGTCAAGCAAAGCACGTTGACTGTAATGTTAGAGAGGAGGGGGAAGGGATTCCAAAGAAGGTAGACTCTTAAAAGGTCTGGGGTTGCAGCAAGAAACTTTGATACTTTTTAACTTAATAAATCTTGACAGCCTAATCATGGCTAAGCCTTTGCAGTGTTATTGGTACAGATGGCAAAGCTAGACATATTTAAAGAGATCTCAGCAGCCAGTAGAAGAGAGTACTGAATCCAAATGCAGTGTTGGGCTCTAGGAGAAACTGAAAGAAAGGAGGATAAAAAGCTACAGCATTTCCATCTCCTGACATCTCCAACAGCCTCAGATACAAAATATGATAAGGCTCCTGCTGAGCTAATAAGCCCAACAAATGTCTGTGTCCGTGAAGTAGATGAAGTGGGATCAAGCAGAGGGGGCTGCTGTATGAAAATCAGCCAGCGCCCAGGGTATAATGGCACTAGAGAAAGCTGCAAGGTCAGGCTGATGACAGAGACACCAGTTAAGTAGAGACCCCATCAGTAAGAAAGGTTCGCCTGCTGGATCCAAGACATGACCATTAAAATAAAATGAACTACCTATTTAAAGGAGGGAAGAAAATAAGAAAACGAAGAAAACAAAAACCCTCCAAAAGAATTTCATGTTTTATTTTCATATTTTCCTTGCATACGACTGCTGCATCTTTTATGTACATGCTACCTACCCAGAGCAGAAACTAGAATATTGGGCTGGGGCTGGAGACTTGAGATGGGACATGTACTTCAAAATGCTGTTAAATTTGTTGGTTCTGTCTGATGATTTTAGTGGGTTCACCACCTTTGCTGAGCATGATTTGTTTAATCAAATGCCGCATCATGATGAACAGAGTCGTGACCACTGCCTCATGAGCCACAAGTTTCCAAGGGGAAAAAGATTACATGATGAAATACAGACTCTTCTTCTCTGCTTGCTTTTAAATAAATAGAGTGACTTATACATTCTTATTGTAAAGGAATATATTTTTCAGTAAAATAAAGCATTGATATCAGTTGAAATTATATGATTCAGAACAGCAAACCTGACACAGGTATCATGAAAAGCAGCCAATGTGCTTGGCTTCTGACAGCATACGCATTCAGGACCTGCCAGTTTTAGCACTGAGAATGCTGTGTCCCACAAACCCTCTTGGTGGTCACTGTACTACCATGACTGAACCAGTTTTCTGAGGCAAAGCTATAGCCAATGGCATGGTGAATCTCACTGGGTCTAGGTGGCAAAGTATGTAGAATGAGGGAGTGATTAGTCATTAGACAGTCAAGCCAAGCTGTATGATTCAGGGCAAGAAACACTCATAGGAGACTAAATCATCCAGATGGGTTGTCACTTTGATCTGATTAGCTTTATCATCCCCAACTCTTCTCGGTGCTTCTTAAAGCCACTACCTAGTGTTTACACACACACACACACACACACACACACACACACACACACACAGTGTAGAACAACTAAAACGATATCTATAAACTGTACTTTTTCACTGTTTTTCCTGATGCTTCAATGATCCACATTGACCTAAAAACCAACCCTGGATGTTCCACAGAGTGTCTAATTCTATGGCCCATCGTCCAGCCCAAAAGAAACACATGCTGATTAAAAGAAAATGGCAATACTTTTCTTCAGGTTTATGGAAACGAAAGCTAGCATATTGAAATAATGCTTAAGAATGTCCCTTTCCAGCTTTAGGAATGGTTTTGCATAATCTTCAGGGTTTTTTTTTTTTACTTGCGTAATAATTAGACTATGCTTGAAATTTCAAGAGTATGTCAAATTGCTACATTAATTCTTAACAGATCATGTCAATTTCATAATATCTGTGAAGCCTTGTTAAAAAGGTGAAAAACGTTTAAACACCATGTGAGGTGGCTCATTAAACATGTACGAAACCTTTGAAATTCTGACAGCATTACCATGAAATATCAGATTGGGTATACCTCTAGTATTTTTTTAAACCCATCTTTAGTTTTAATTTCATACAAATGCAAATACAATACTAGTGCTACATTTTAGAATCATTTCTTTGGGTATAGTCCTAAAATAGCATGCCATTGGTCTTAGAAATACAAACTTCACGACTCTGAGATAATTACTATGGCAATGATGAGTGGAAGATGAATTGCCAAGAGTTGGTTTTAACAGTTGTGAAGGTATTTCTCAAGCTATAATTAATATCTCTTAAAACATCTCCCCTAGGGTAAAATATCAAAAGGAGTTAACTATTGCACCCACTTTTTTTTCACTTTAGCTCACTGCTTTAAAGAGTTAAGCATCAATGAAACTGATTTCCAATCACCTAAGAAACATGTTCATTCAGTTCATGTTAATCTTCAAAACTGATGGGTGTCATTCAGAAGAAAGGAATTTCCAATTTCACTTGTTCTTGCTGAAGCCGATCTCAGGATTGCCGAAGAAGGGTCTCCTGTAATAGTGTAACATTGACTTGATGATCTGTCATTTTTCCTCCAGCTGTATGATTCTATGGTTATGAGGTTATCCATGCAGATTGTTCATGAAGGTAATATCTTCTCATAAGAAGAGGCGTAGAGCCTTAACTTTCCTCGTGACATTTTTATACCTTCCCCCAACTCATTCTGTGCAAAATAATTTTGGTTTGGGGAAAACAAAAGAAATAGTAACTTTTACCTGGAGTAAAGGGTAGATTAGTGCTGACATTGCCACCAGTAGTACTAAGAAAGATAAAGAAAGACTTTAATAATTCAAGTGTTTAATAAGTAGAAAGCACCATGCAGATAGTACTATTAGCTTAGTTCAAAGAGATGTTATGGGTAAAAGTGATAAGCAAAAGCAATAACATTAAGATTTTGTTTGGTACACAGATCAGGGACAAATATATAGTATTTAGAGTGCACTGGAATTACACAGACTTTTCTGATAGAATTTCCAGCTAGAAATCTGTACTCATCTTATAGCTAGTATTGATTGAATGTCTTCTTATTTAAGGAAGATATTTTACCTATGACAATTATAAGTATTATTGGTTTGGGTTTTGTAGATAAACATGGAGTGAAGCACTGAATTTATTTCATTTCAAGACAATATGAACAAGTCATGTAAAGTTCATTATTAGTCTCACCAAGCTTATTAAGTTGAAATCTATAGTCCTAGAAACTGTCTTAAGTTTCCTTTCCAGTGTATTTTTCCATTACAAAAGATATGAGGAATATATAATGAAATTCAAGTTTCAGAAAACGCAACAAATCTGGAAAGTATGTATATAACAAAGATATTCCAGGACTTGTACTCTGATGTCAAAAAGAATGGGATCAAATTCTAGCTCTGAAACGTACTGTTGGAGCAAGTTTAAATTTGCTAATCCCCAGATTTCTCATCTAGAAAATCCAAAGGATAACGGTACCTATTTTAGAAAGGTTGTGGAAATAGAAAATCTGTTCGATGTTAAACAGTAAGCTCCTTGAAAGCAAGGGCCATTCAGCTTATAACTTCTTGAATTGAGGTGACACTCGAAACACAAACCGAAGTGAACAATACGAGCTCCTCGAAAAAACATCTTCCTCTCAAAATTAAGTTCTTTTAAATATTGGGTTAATTGTTTCTCCAATTCTTCAAAATTGTTTGCTTTCCCAACTCTCTCATCTTTCTCTAAGGTAGTGATAATTTCCCTGGGGAGATTCAGCCTTTCCATTCTTTCTATTTACTCTAGTCTTCCATCTTCCCTTTCTCTCTCCTCCTCTTCCTCTTCCTCTACTACCCACCTCCCATTGCAGTAACAGTAATAATAATAGTATTTTTTTAAAGCGTATTGATTGGTCTACTTAATTATGAAGTTTAAGGTTGTGTGTCTTCAGGAATAGCTGAACCAAAGAAGACAAAGATTGTCATCAACCACTTTCTTTCTCTCCTGTGGCCCTGGGTTGTCTCTATTTCTTAGGAGGCCCTCCATGGGTGCTGCTAAATGATCAACAGAGACTTATCACATGCTGTCAGCTGAAGCATCTCTTTTTGCCTCCCTCCTGGCTGATTTCTTCAGCTGTAGCCATTTCTCTCTGTAATCCACCTTTCATACTGATAACATTTATCTCTTGCCAACATTTCTGGATTCATGTGTAGGGTGTGACTATAAAATGATTGTTTTTTAGGTTGCATCTAGCAAAATTATAATTTTCAACTGAAAATGATCAGTATTTAACACCCAAGACATAACCCAAGGATGATGCTGTTTTTAAAAAAGCACATGTGGAACTTGCTTTTGGATTTCCTGCAAGGATTTTTAGCTTGACCAACAAGAAATGTAATCTTACCTTTGATCATCAAACTTCATAGTTTACTCATAAACCTATGACTCAGGTTTGCTCACTCAGCTTCGTAAAACTTCATTCCACATGTTTTTGGCTGTTCTCCAAAATCGCTGAGGCTCCAACACCTATCTTCAGTTTTCTTTGGTAAAATGTATTTTCCAAGGAGGCAATTCCACAACAACAACAAAAAAAAGACTTCTAAATTTAGGGAGGCTCTTAGGACAGATGCAAAGTTTTCCAAGAGAAATATTCTCTAAAGGGCAGTATGTACTCAGATATATAAGTTTTTGGTAAGTTATGTTTAAAAATTGGTCATATATTTTTACATATTAATATTTTGAATCTAAGTATGTCATACATATGCCTGGGCATGCTTATATATAGATACACATGTACATGGAGGAAAACCTTCTCTGTAAAAGTTAGGAAACATGAACTTCATTGTCACCGATTTTCATTTTATCAATATGTCAGCTAAAAATAGACAGATGACTTTAGCTAAAGGTGCCTATTTCTCCTATGCTTTTTGAATATGGTCAGGCATGAGACCCAGGACTTCACCCGTCACATTCATATTGTGATTTAGGAAACGCTTGTCTTTTCCTGGTCATATAATTTCAGCCCTCAAGGAATTCACTCATCATTTCATCATTACTTGTACCTAAACTCCAAGAATACCTAGGGAAGTTTGGCACTCTCATTGAAGGAACAGAAATTATGGGAGTATTTCTGGACATATCATAACCAAGATTTCAGACAGCTTTGCCATAGATTTCCAAATTCATCTTGTTCTGACTTTTCTCCTTAACCCAAATTGTTCAACCCAAATTGTAAAGCAATGTGCTCATTTAACTCTAAACAATAGTTAAAACAAATACTGGCTACTGACAACTCGGTTTTTCCAGTGTTGCAAACGTCATGGGACTCTTTGTCGGGACATAATAACCCCTCACATTTTTAAATCTTAAGAGACACCAAATATTCCAAATTGTCAGGGTAAGAAGACACACAGAACAAGATCAATTCTACCATGCTCCCAAAGCCCAGTGTAAAATGCAGCATATTTACAAAGTGGCCTCACTAAACTTTTTGAAGTTTTCTCTGTTTTCATTTTGCATGTTTATCAATGTAAGACATGGATATGGCTTAAAAATTCAGTAGTGATTAAAAAGCTAGTTACCCATCCTGTACCCCTCCATGCCTAGGATAACTCCTTACTTTCAATGTCTGTTTCAGCCAATTTCTTTTAGAAATTATCTATGAATTTTTAAATAATATGCTAATATCCATGCTTATTGGTTTATCCATTTTTGTCTTTATCCTCTAAAATCCTGTCCTCTCAATATGCCTATTTTTAGTTAGATAAGTAGCCAGGGTTTGCTTTACTGTAATTTTATGAATATTGCTCACTTCAGAGCTAAATAGTATACTCTGATTACGTCTCCTTTCTGGGGGTAACCTTTTGCTTTTCCTGGAGTAAATAAATGTTTTGCTATTTGCAACCTCTGGCACACTCTGCTTCGTTTTGGAGCTGTGGAAAAATCTCGGGCTTTGAAATTAGTAAACTAGTATTCAGTGGTGGTTGTGCTATTGCTTGTGACCTCTGGTAAGTGACATGGATTTCTGATCCTCAG
This sequence comes from Panthera uncia, assembly GCF_023721935.1. NCBI lineage: Eukaryota > Metazoa > Chordata > Mammalia > Carnivora > Felidae > Panthera > Panthera uncia. Next base: position 56,873,640 of record NC_064812.1, on the reverse strand, counting down.
TAATCACTTCCAGGGGTGGGAGAGGGGTGGGGAAGTACAAATCAATAACTTCCGTGAAGAATATCTATGGGGAGTGAAAAGAAATGCCACACGTGTATGCATCTGCCTAGAGTCCCCTTCACCAAATGTAGCCCCTCCTACTGAGATCTTCACACCAAAACCATGAGGTGGGTAACACTGGAATTATTACCATGTTGGAAGAACACTGAGCTCAAGAACACTAAAGGAATGACCCAAAGATGCCAACAGAAAAGAACTCAAACCCAAGCTATTCCAATAACAAATCCGGGGCCCTTGACCCCAAGGCATGTTGAGACTCTGTCCGGCCAAATCAGTATTCAACCTTGGTGGCAAAATGATACAAAATAGCCTTCTTCTTAGTTAATTTGGATTAACTGGTGGAGTGATTCGAAATCCTTTTCCTCCATTTTCTCATGCCCTGTACAAGAAGACTGTAACAGAGACAGTCAATGTAAAAAATGTGAAAGATCGGTACAGAAAGTTACATATTATTATATAAAGTCTCCAGGGTGGTATAGGCTGGTTGTCAGTTTTCTACCATCTTCTATATATTAAAAGCTCCCTTGTGGCCCTGAGCCTGAAGATGTGACCACACTATTACCTTAGCTTTGGCACTCCTCATCTTGTAAATTGTCATAAAACCAATATTCTCAGGTTGGATATCTTGACTTAAGAAATAATTATTACAGGTGCTGGGAATATTAAAAGAACCAATTGCTTATGTCAGATAATAGGCTGTTGGTTTGGCTAGTCTTTTGTTTTTGTTTTTGTTTCTGTCTTTACCTTATTTTCATCAGTAGGAACTCAGAGAAACTTACAGAGCTTTTACAAGCTACTGGAATCTTGTTATGCTGGGCTAAATCTAATCTGCCTTTTTGAGAAGCCACTGATCTATACAAAACTGAATAACTTTTTGAGAAGCCACTGATCTATACAAAACTGAATAACTTTTTCTTGGCCTTTATCATTTTTTTTCTTCTGTTTCTCTCAAAATTATTTTCATAGCTTCCTTAACCAGCAGTTCTTTTCATGTTATATCCGTGTACAAGTGAAGTTAAGTAAAATTAAGGAACTAACAAAAGGAACAGCTGAAGTTCAAATATGGCACTTTTAATTCTAGTACTGATTACTTTAAAACTCTACCACACTCACTTTGTCACAGATATTTGAAAAGGTGAAATAAAATAAGTCAAATAGTATCACACAACCAAATACATAGATTAGGAAGAATTCATCACCATATTAAAAACTGTCATTTTGAATGCTAGAATGTTCTCGACTTTGATGCCCATGTAGAGAGTAGACAAAAATGAAAGGACGTTAAACCCTGATTCTTGAATCTCCTTGTCAATACACCTGCCAGATTAATACCTCCAATGATGAGACTTCAGTGTTTTCCAAGGAAATATATTTTGCCTTTGGACAACTTTGTGGGAGAGTTTTGGGTTTTTTTTCTGTTTCTTTTCTTTTTTTTAAATTGTGCTGAAATATTCCTTCCTGTAACATCCTGTCTTTGATCAGTTCTCACTCAGAAACTAGACAGAATGAAACTAGGTTTTTTTTCCCCACATGACAGCACTTTAAATATTTGAAAACAATGCTCATGTTTCCCCTAAGGTTTTCTCTTTTCCAGTCTAAATGCCCCAATCTCATCAACTATCCCTTTTATGATACATTTTACATTTTCCTCACTATTCTTTTCTTTTGCCCTGGATTCTTTCCCTGTTTGGCACTATCTATTTTAAAGTGTGGCACACAGAATTGAATATAATACTAATGCAAAAGCTTACCCATATTCCACAGAGCGTAATTATCATCTCCCTTATTCTACTCACTATACCTTCATTAATGCATCCTAAGACCACATGAGCATTCAGAAAGAGAAATCAGAGCACAGTGTTGATCCAACATCCTAACATCCATGTTACCCACCATCCCTACCTCCTGGTCTTCTCATCCTTGACCTCCTCAACCGCAGTGATAATTTTCTTCCTTCCACCTCAGTGACCTGCTGCCATAGATGTTACCATAACTGGGAATTCTAACAGTGTTGAAGACTCAGCACCAAACACTTCATTACTACACATAATCCGACAAATTAACTTTCTGTAAAGGCACTGGTGTCTTTTTTTGAGCTCCCAACCTCTTTACCCTACATCCAGTTCACCATCCATAACTGCATCCCTGTCTTTATGACCCTCATTGTCAAATATAGATTTCATACTCTGTGGATTAATGACTCCCTCCAAATAACTTCAACTCTCTCCTGCCTATCCTCCTTCATAATGTTCCCCCAGAAAATCCCAACACCAGAGGACACCTGCCATTTTTGAGGTGCCGATACAGAATAACCGCAGTTGTTTGGAGTAAACCACCCAAGCTGACTAATTTACTGTAGACTCGTTATCAAAACCCTCAACTGGGTGTTCAGTTCTTCCATGCAATCGTCCTGTGTTTCTTTACGAGGTTAGTTTTTAAACTCCTCACAATGACTATTTTGTACCTCATTGTCTTTTCTAAAACCTCACATAAATTCTTCCACCCCTTCAGGCTTAACTATGGACATCATCTCTTACCGTATTATAAAAGACATTTGCTGTTTGCTTTTCCACAAATGTGATCACAAGACTTTCACTTTCTTCTTCGAAATCATTAATAGTGCTCGCTTTCGCAGCACACGTACTAAAATCATTGATGAAATGTTTGAGTTGGAAAAGCCCAAAGAAAGCCCTGTGGAAGGTGGCTGCCAGTTAAAAAAATCGGCTCAATTGTGCCACTGTAGGGTTATGTCTCCCTAGCACGTACACGGGGACTCCTTGAGGTATGTTGTCAGATGTCTCCAGCTGCCCTGTGTACATCACCCTTTGGTTCCCTGGTGGGCTTGACTTGTTCTTAATGAATGTGTACTAGGTACTACTAGTCACAACTGTCTTTCCTTCTCGAGGTGATCCAATGGTGACAATTTTTTAGTAAGCTTTTGGGAATATCGCCGGGAATTACCATTAAAACAGCCATTCACTTGGAAACCATCATTCTGGTTTTCAAAATTCAAACCCTCAATGGGAAAACTGAAAATAAGCCAGAGATCATTTCACACTATAAATATTTATTTATTTTGCGGAGAGTACAAGCGGGGGGAAGGGCACAGACAGGGGGCAGACCATCCTAAGCGGTCTCTGCACTGACAGTCTGACTGTAGTGAGCCCGATGCGGGGCTCCAACGCGCAAACCTAGACATCACGACCTGAGCAAGTCTGATGCTCAACCGCCTGAGCCACCCAGGTGCTCCTCACACTATAGTTCAGTGAAACATTCATAGAAAAAGAAGAGATTTTCCAGATCACGTGTTCCATTTCTTGACCTCCTAACAGAGCCTCACAACTACCAGGTAGATGAACGAATGTTCAAGAATAGTTTTGAAAAATTCCACAATCGCCCTTATCAATTAATTTTCGTTCTTAATAAATGTCACAGTCAGAAGTTCTACTTTAAAACTCAACTTCCTCGTGATAACACAAACTGTAAGTCCAATTTTACTTGATTTTTTCCCTTTGTCATAACACGCATACCATGCATAACATTGCAAAGAGGGCTTAGACAAAGTGAAGTGCAGCTTAAATGTACAGCACCACGATTCCACATAAATAAATATTTATTTTATATTTAAAGGTTATTGCTTTTTATTTTTAATACTTTGTGTCTAGACTAGACAATCCCACTTCATTAGCCTTTTTCTTTAATGCTTTATTTATTTACTTTTGCGAGAGGAGGGAGGGGCAGTGAGAGAGGGAGGGAGAGAATCCCAGGCTGGTTCCACACTGTCAGCACAGAGCCGGATGTGGGGCTCGAACTCACCATCCCATGAGATCCTGACCTGAGCAGAAATCGAGTCTGATGCTTAACCCGCTGAGCCACCCAGGCGCCCGTAACTTTTCTTCATGAACCTTTACCTCAGATCTGAATTGTACTTCCATCTCTGTCATTCCACCAGGAAACCCTGTTCATTGCAAGGTGGAACTGGGAATAAGTAATTAGAACTTCTAAACATTGAAAAACCCAATTGGTTTTATCATTTCTACAATTCACAAATATTGCAACTCCTTCTAAGTTCTACGACCAAAACAGGGATGTTTGGCTCCCTTTTCCAGCCAAATGGCAATTGAGCTCTATAGACTGAAAGCACTGACCCTCTACAGCTTTCCGTAACCCAGAACTCCCTGAACAGCTCCCGCAGAGCTGTGGGAACAAAGGAGTTTTGCACTCAGCTGCATTCATTATGTTTATAGTCTAATACTTCTTCCGGACTACCTAGATATGACTCTGATAGGCATTATGGAAAGACTTAGACATATTTGTCAGGTGTCGTGGAAACATTCGCGAAATTACCAATAACTTTAGCGTCAGTGGCAGAAGAAGGAAAAGCACACTGTGGTTTTTAATAATAATGGTTTTCAAAGATTGCATTACATGTATAAAATAACGGAATTGTGTCTACAGGTGCACTCCAGAACTTATGGTTTTATTAGATAAGGTATTATACAAAAGTACATACATATTAACATTTATACACAGAATTGATCACTTACGTTTCTCATGTTCTTCTATAATGTGCATGGACTATGGAACCATATTTTGTAACATTACTTGTTACAGATAATATATTATATATATAATGGAAAATAAAACAGATAATACAACAGAAAATATAGAGAATATAATATATAATATAGATAAAATATAGATAATATAACAGATAATTTATAATAATTACAATAATATAGAACAGAAATAAGGCAATTTTATTTTTAATAATAATTTGTGAAACCAGGAATTTTCACTTAAGAACTAAGATTCCTGATGAGTAGTTGATGTAAGAAGTGTTTTAAAATTCAGTTTTGGGGTTATTTTGTTTTCGCCTGCCATCATTACAAGTTGTAGAGTAAGAAAAGAAATTACAGACATTGTGCAGTTTTCCCCATATAGCTGTGCTAATGCCTAACCAAGAAAGTGTGATGTTTACTAATTAAATATCTTTTTGAGGCTTTTGGTACTTGGTTGATAAATACATACATAAATGTGTGTGTGCATATGCACACATGTCTGTGTATGTATGTAGTTTTAATCAGTAGTTTTATGAATAGAAACAGTTGGATGCATTTTATTTTACTTTATTTTACTCTTTTTTAAGTTTCTTTATTCATTTTGAAAGAGGGAGCATGCAGGAGGACAGAGGGAGAGGGAGAGAGAGAAAATCCCAAGCAGGCTCAGCACTGACAATGCTGAGCCTGATGTGGGGCTCAATCTCACGCGCCATGAGATCATGACCTGAACTGAAATCGAGGGTCAATTGGTCCCATGAATAAAACCCACAGCTTTATTTCACCTTGGGGGAGAAAAAAGAGTTGATTGCTTAACCGACTGAGCCACCCAGGTGCCCCTATTTTATTTTTTTAATGTTTATTTATTCATTTTGTGTGTGAGAGAGAGAGAGTGGAGTGGGGAGAGGGCAGAGAGAAGGGAGAGAGAGAGAGAGAGAGAGAGAGAGAGAGAGACTTCCAAGCATGCTCCACACTGTCAGTGTGGAGCCCGGCAGAGGGATTGATCCACAAATGGTGAGATCATGGCCTGAGCTGAAATCAAGAGTCAGATACTGAACCGACTGAGTCACCCAGAAACCCCAGTTGGATGCATTTTAGAGATAGAATGTAAGCTAGCAGATTGGTTTCAGAGCTTATGATAATAATACACTTGGGCAGGTTTTATTTAAAATTAAATTTGTATTTTCCTTTTGTTGTACCTATTCTTGAAGTGGATTTGGAAAGAACTCATGAGATTGATTGTTTTCATTGGAATGTGTCAGCCTTAGATCAATGTCAGAATATATCTAGTAAAGTATATCTGATGAAATTCTTCATTAGCAACTAATCATTGGGTTGAAATAATTATTTTTAATAGCATTTCTCAATTAACAGATGTCTAAGAGCAATTCATACCTGTGTTACTCACCCAATAATAAAACACAGCTTCCTAAGTTAAGGTGTAATAGTTCAGGTGTACAGAGTTAAGGTGACATAGATAATACGATAATAATAACCATTGTTCATTGAGCAACTAGTATGTGCCGGCCATTTTGCTAAGGACTTCACAGACATTACTTCTATTTAATCCCTACAACAAACTTGCAACTCAGACACTAATTCCACGTTTTCCAAATGAGGAAATTGAGCCTCTGAGGGCTCTGGTAATGTAACTAAACTGACACAACAGTAAGTTTTAAAGGCAGGATGCAACACAGGTCCGTCGGTAACGTGTGTGTGCTTAACCACCATGCTTTGTGGTTTCTCATTAAATAAAAGTCAAGGGCTCACTCTCCCCATCACCTTTGAAGGCAAGACCATGTGTTATACATCCTTATATCTCTAAGGTCGAGCACAGAGACTGAGCGATAAGAGGTGTTTGTGAGTGTGTGACGAAGTGAACACCCCAACTGCATTAACAACTGAAAATAATGCTACTCTCTGTCTTAGTCCAGAAGGACATGGCTGTGTATCAGTGTGGATGAAGGAAACCTCACTGCTCCTTTTCCTACATTCCCGTCTTGGGTCAGGAAGTGTGTCTTCCAGGGTCTATTAGCACGATTGTCGTGACCTGAGCAGCACTAATCTAGATGCACTCCAGCCCTTCCATCCCACGTATGTAATAAAACTTTACAGTGGAAACAGTTGTTTTTCCCCTTGAGAATGTTTGGGTACCAATTTAGTAAATCGGAATAGGAATGATAACTGAACTTAAAAAACAATGGATACCAGACACTTAAGGTTAGAACCCACATCTCTGTGAATCTCAATCAATGTATAAAACTGCCCCTAAAAGTGAAAAGCCTAAAGGAACAAAGTTTTAGATGCAGAAATGTTCTGCTTTAGACTCAGTTAATAAATCTGCCTTCGTTTTTGCAAAATAGAACTTACAGCTTTTACTACAGGTTTGAGGCAACACTGATTATTATTTATACAACACATATATACACTAATGCAATGATGCATGAAAATTAGCAAAAGCCCATAGTTCAAATCTAAAGGGAAAACAGCTATGGCAAAGCAATTTCTTGTATATGATTTTAACTTAGTTCACTACATACTCAATACTTTGATCTTGATGTTGTACCTAATAATGTTCCACCAGAAAGTAACCAGATACATCATTTTTCTCTTATGTTCATTGAGGGACATCTGTATGCCAGGACATAACCACATCATCTCTAATGTCAATAATTCAGAAAAATAAATGCTGTTAAACTTATTTTACAGAAGAAACTTCAACTTGGTGACATGTTGTTCTTTTAAGAATCACACAGTCAAAATCAGGACTTGTACTCAGGTCTATCTACAAAACTCATCAGTATTTCTTGTTGTTGTTATATAAGAAAGGTCTCATCCTTGTGCAAGTTCCCTTGGACAAAGATAATAGATTCATATATGGTGTTGGGGTAAACCTCTTAAAATTATCTGAAAAATAATATGTATGTATGTGTACTTTCTTTGTTGAGAGCTTGTGATAATTTTAACCAGATCTCAAAGGGTACTAGAACCCAGAATATTATAAGAATCATTGTTTTTCACCCTGCTCTATCCTTGCTTGCAGAACAGGCAAGTAACTTTATCATGCAAACACTGAAAAGGAATTGCAGAAGTATGCCATACAACAAGCTGTAGCTTTAGCTGAGATTCAAAAGGGGGTTCTAAAATGAGTAAAAGCCACACCATGAAAACTAAGAGGATGGAATTAATTTTTGTGATGAAAGCAGGAGTCCGAAGAGAGCAGAAGGTGAGAAATACACATAGGCAAACATTAGAAATCTTAACAGAGGCCAAGACAGTGAGGCAATCAGAAAAGACAAACTTCTTTAAATTTTTTTTAATGTTTATTTTTGAAAGAGAGAGAGAAACAGCATGAGCGAGGGAGAGGCAGAAAGAGAGGGAGACACAGAATCTGAAACAGGCTCCAGGCTCTGAGCTGTCACCACAGAGCCCGACGTGGGGCTCAAACTCATGAACCAATAAGATCGTGACCTGAGCTGAAATCGGATGCTTAACCCACTGAGCCACCCAGGCGCCCCCAGAAAAGACAAACTTTAGAAAAGAAGCAAAAACAAGCAGTAGCATGGTGTCATGAAAGGCGCAAAAGCAAAGCATGCATTGAAAAAAAAAAGATTGCTGGAGAGTCAAGGGTAGTATTTGTAAGAATTTCCAGAAAGATTAGCAAAAACCTAAGAGAAATATTGGGGCATTGCAGAACACTTACTTACAATTTTACAGGTTTCAAGAAGATATTAACGGATACAGACCTGAGGTACTGATCTGGCACTTTCTGGTTAGCATGGGAAGGAAAAAAAAAGATGAGATAGCAAACTTAAACCGATGTTTCTATAGTTTGTGTATATTCAACGATCATGTACGTGCATCTTTGTTAATTAAATTCATTAACCTAAGAAACTAGAGTCAGTGGAAGTATTAGGGAAATAACTCTTAAGAAACATTAAAATAATGATTCATGATTAACAAAACACTCTTTAAAAAAATATTACCTTGCTGGATGCTCACAGCAAACCCTGAATGTCAGCTCCCATCTCAGCCCCAGTAAATAGCATCATCTTCCAAATCCCGTGTCCCACTAATAAATCTACTTCCCCTCAAGGATAGATGTTCTATACCAGTTTTCAGTTCAATCCTAATTTGAGGTAGAAAGTTCTTTCATTGCTTCAGCTTCTTTACCCACTGACCTTACCATTAAATCAACAATAAAATGCCCTAGAGCAGCATCTGGGGCTTCTACAATATTCCCTCAAGGCATTCATCCTAAAATGCATCACTAGGCGAAGAGGGCCCTGTGCTCAAGTCCACTGTCATGTGCTGGTTTCATATAACCAATGTCCTCTGCATCCATCTCTGGCACAGAAGGATTTATTGTGACAGAATATCTAGGATCTGAATAATGCTTCTTTGCTCTTGTGAGCCCCCATCTCAGTTATAGGAACCCGTCTCTGCCCTACACCAGGGTTTGGAATCTTCTTTCACTGTGTGTGGCTTTCTCTGTTGCTAACTGCTTACCTGGTTGGCTGCCTTGTTATGTTCCTATTAGAACCTGCTTCTACAACACTCTGTGACTGACTGACTGACTGACTGATAAACCAAATCCATTACCTGTGTTAACTTTGGGTCATCACACCGTGCCCTTCAGTCTGGACTCCTCAGTGGGCTTCCGTAAATGGATCAGTTTCTTCAATACTTAGCCTGCTCTGGAGCTCGAGATCAAAAAGGAAGATGGGTAGATGGATCGGGATGGTTGGTGTGAAGTAAAAAGAATGAGAGGCTTAAAATGAATATTTGGAAATACATTTTCCTAAATATAGCTTATTAACGCTATTGGCACTATTAATTTGTTTATTAAATCTTCTTCTTTTTGGTGTCATAATAGGAAACCTGGTCACTGTCAATGCCTAAGTCAGTACAAATATGGAATGTTGAGAAAGTCATTGTTTTTATTTACATAGTATTTTATGGACAAACAGCTGGTTCATGAATATTCAAAAGTAATAAAAAGTTATATTTTTAAAATAGATTAAAACCTTGGCACAGTTTTCCCCTTCAGCCTACTGGGTATTCCCTTGACTGTCTTCTTCTTCCTGCCTTTCTCTGTCTGTGCCAATGCCCGGAGGTCAGCCATCTCCAGGTCAAATGGAGAAAATGGGTAAGAGTCGCTATTTCCTGACAACATCTACTGTCAGAACATAGGAGTTTGTAACTGTGCTAGTTAAGATTGATAGAATAGTTAATAAAGGATATTATAAACTTGTGTTTCAACTAAGGCTGTAACTAAAAATGAGTTAATGTCTACCTAATTAGCAGGTAGAGTCATTTTTAATAGTCGACCCAAATTATTGAGCATACAATTCAACTATTAATATGACTAAGAACTCGGTGGTCTATAAATTCATCTCTAAAATTGTTTGCTGATCAAATAGCTTTGTCCATTCTAGACTGAGAAGTTTCTATTCAGTGGTTTTGGTTTGAGAGACTCAGAGGGCTAAAGCTTTGTTAGGGTTTATCATTTGTTTGGTTGTTTTCCACTTTTAACCTAGAAAGACAAGCATGAATTTCTTCTGTCAGTCGTCAAGAATACCAGTGTAAGTATCCAAATTATATTTTTGGAGGCAATTTTTTTAGTTGTACTTACAATTGAATTTATTTCCATTTACTTTCCTTACCTGAGGTGAAATAAAATTGTTATTCCCATGTGGACTATATCAAGTTTTTAATAATTCCCATGAAAATGAACTTTCTAAGATTATCTTTTTATCAATAGTTAAATTATGTTATGTTTTTAATTGGACTCTAGTCACAGCCTCTAGCTTCCCAGAATTGTAATGGTGTTGAATTAATTTAAAGAGACTCAGAGGAACCAGTTATGGAAGGCTGTCACCATGATAATTTAGTTTTATGATTAGGTCATGGAAAACATTATAGAATTCTGAAGAGATTTTTAACCCTTCTATTTTGAAAGAGCTTTCATTCAGTTTGTCTGTCTCCAAAGATAGGCATCTTTGGAGAGATTTCTAATCCTGTAGAAAATTCAATAAAATAAATGTCACAGTAAAAATAACAGAGACTACCACTTTAAACACACACACAATTTATGATCTACAAATTAAAGTAACCACAAACACACACACACACACACACACACACACACACACACACTAAGCTGCAGTGTAACTACCAATTGTAATACAGTGGTATTTGAGAACTTTTCTACATGTTTTATATAATAAGTAACAGACATTTTAGAGTGGGTAAAATACTTTATTTGAATATTGTCATTATATTATGGACTTTAAAAACTGTATTTGTGGTAAATAATTCTGGTGTTTTTATATTGAATTTTTAGATTTTTTTTTTCAAGAACACTCTCAGAGAACAAAGAAACTAATATTTGTGAGCATGTGACTGCTGAGAAGGCAAAAACTGTATTGACATTGAAGAAATTCTTTTCAGGTCTCAAACAAAAGCGAGTACACTGGGCCTATCAAAGTTACTATGCAGTGGCACACTCAAATAGAAATGACTTTGTTGAAAAATATTTGTGAAAAACTAGATAGAGTGTACATGGGATCTCTCTGTGTTATTTCTTACAACTGCATGTGAATTACAATTATCTCAAAATAAAGAGCTCAAAAAGTGTGTTATGCCACAATATCATCTTTTGTTGCCATCCTTATGTCACTCAATACATCAAGTTATACTGAAATATTTAAAATATATGTACTTGACAATGAAAGAGATCCTGCCCTAATTTTGTGAGTATGTTGGCATTTTTAGGGTAATCGCCTCAAAGCAACTCAGTATTAATTTTTAATTATAGTGGGCAGGGGGGGTTCTATATGAAGACAGAGGGCTATTTTACTACATTTGTTAAATTTATTCATGATGTTAGGTTTTTTTTTTTTGTAAACTTTAAGAAAATAAAGGAGAAAAAGACCTTTGAATACATCAGTCACAAGAGCTGGGTAAAGGGGAATTCAGCTCTTTTATTTGATGGGATGAGAAAGCTAATAATGTATGACAGTAAAAAGGCAGAGGCTTTTAACGCTTTTTTTAACCTTACAAAAAAGGTCAACTCTGATCTGGAAATGAGAACAGCCAACACATGGGAAAGAAGGGCAAAAAGCCAAGTGGAAAGCGAGAAGGAGCTGGTGACGAGCACACTCATGGCCGGTTCCAGTCCCTGGCACCGGCATCCCAAGTTTGGGGTTCATCGTCTCTTGATTAATTTTGTTTTTGTTCATGAAGGTTGGGGGGAGGGACATACAAAGGACTGGCAAAGTTACCAAGACCAGAAAAGAGACCATGCTTTATCTTGATTTAAACAGAGAAAAAAAAAAAAAAAAAAAAAGAAAATTCTGCAACCAACTGCTAGTTTCATTTTTGAGGAGGAAAGTGCTAGTTCAATGTTTCTGCTTCCAACTTAATGTACTCAATCCATAAAAGAATTTGACAACATTTATTGAGTGCCGACTCTGTGCCCAGCAGAGAGTTGGGCTAGAGATTAAATGTAAAGTCTTTTGTTTTTAATGTGAAATCTAAGAAGAACAGAAACTTGCTTGAGATAAACCAGTCAGTATGCACTGAAATGGATTTGAATCCAAACCTGCTGACTTCAAAACCCTTGCTCTTTCCACCAGAGAAACCAATCCTGATGACTCTTAGTTTTGTAGGGATTTTACCTATTTAAAACAATGTTAAATTGTCTTAGAATGAAAAAGCAAGTTTACATTTTTTTTAATTCCAAAGCTAATAGCTTGGTTTAAGTACATCCTGCCGTATGGTAACATCCCCCAAGAAGACATCTCACTTAATCACCATGTTGTATTGAAAAAAATGTGATGAGACTATTATAGTTCAAAACAAGGGTAGGATTCCTGCCTTTGCCATTTACTAGCTGGTGACTCTGGGCAAATTACACAACCTCTCTGAGCTTCAGTTTCATCAGATAATAAATAAGAATGATATTTGTTCTCATTTGACAAGACTGTTAAGAAGATTAAATAAGATCATTAATATACGTAAAGTATTTGGCACACTGACAAGTGATGTGTTCCATAAATGTTAGCTATTACTTATTTACATGATTATTAACATAATATTGAAATAGTAGGTATGATCTTTGACAAACTGGTTGATTGATATTAAAATGCCTTCATAAGCTGCTTTGCAAATGTCGCTATGAGATGTATTTTTTTTTTAAAAAAAGACAATATTTAACTTTGAGTACCTGACCTTGAACTATTTAAAATATAGACTACAAGTTGATAGAAAAAAGTCAATAGCTTTTAATGTACCTGAATTTCCAACTATCACACTATGATTTGTTCCTAAAAGCTTATTTCTTATTGCAAATAAGATTTCTCTTACATGCTTTAAGCCCTCTGCCTCATTATAGCTCCTTTCTCTCCCCAGTCAACTCATATTTGCTTCTCTTCCTGTATTCTCTATGTTTGAAAATGCCAACAACTCCAGAGAACTGGAAAATATTCTATTTTTTAAAGGCTTTTGTTTTATTATTTTTTTTAATGTCTACTTTTGAGAGAAAGAGACAGTGTGAGTGGGAGAGGGGCAGAGAGAGAGGGGAAGACACAGAATCCGAAGCAGGCTCCAGGCTCTGAGCTGTCAGCACAGAGCCCGATGCCAGGCTGGAACTCATGGACTGTGAGATCATGACCTGAGCCAAAGTCGGTCGCTTAACTGACTGAGCCACCAAGGTGCCCCTGGAAAATATTCTAGACCCCTCCTCTTTTCTTCTCACTGCTGTTTAATATTTGCACTTACACAGCCATGGTCTTTGCTTTGGAGCTTTAAGCTCTTGCTTACTTTTTATGTAGACAACTACTCTCCACCCAGTCCATTCTCCTCAGGCTATCACAAGAGCTCGCTCTAAAAAGCAGATATGATCATGCCCCTCTGCTTAGATCCTCCCAATGCACTATTGTTCTGAAGCTAAAACCCAAATACCTTAGTATAACACTAAAGACCCTCCATGATTGTATTCTGGTGATGCCTCTGGACCTCATCTTCTGCTACCGAGTGATTTATAATTTTTTACACTCTGTTTGCTATCTCTTGCTCTGCTTCTTTGGCCTGATTTACCCAGCACGTTTGTGCAACTACAGCTAATCCTTCACAACTCAAGCTCACCCATCACCTGTTCCAGCAAGGCTTTCTCAGTTTCCCCTATGTGTGGTAGGTTCATATCTTAACACCTTCACATATAGTGTTCTCTTACATCTATTTCCATGTCCCCCCCCCTTATTCTATTCATGGAAGAATTTAAAGTTTTACCAGAGTATACTACTCTCCTGCTTAAAACCCTCCAGTGGTTTCCTATTCCAAGCAGAATAAATGCCAGAGTTCTTCCAATGGCCTCCAAAGCCCCGTGTGACCTGATCCCTGTGTCTTTGGCCCTCTCTCATACCTCTGGATTACTGCGCTTCAATCCATTGTCCATGAACACTGTGATAAACACTCCCAACTCAACATTATTTGCCTTTGTTAGGAAGCAAAGGAGAATGGCTGGGAGGACTGATAATGTCCACTTGAGCATATGCATGGCTTACACCTTTTCATTTTTCACATCATGATGTAAACACCAACTTTCAGAGTGTTCTCTCTGACCAACTCCCATTCACTCTCTTCACTGGCAATTATCACTACTAGTCTTATTATTTACTTATGTTTTCTTGCTTTCTGCTTTCATATGGTTTATTTTGGGTCCCCGCACAAGAATATAAGCTTTGTGTCTTTCTTGCTCACTACTGCATATCAATGTCCAGAGAAGAGTTAAACATACAGAAGTTCATCTAATTCAGTATTTAATCCTCAAGAAAGAGTTGAATAATTGCTGATTGAAATCAGTTGCGATTCCTAACTATGTCAATTCTATTTGTTGTTTATTGATCAAATATAGCCACTATAACTACTGGAGAGCTGCAAATGATTAAAAAGTGACCTATATTTTGAAATGTAGGCAATGAGATGAAGCAGTTTGCCAAATTAAGATCGTTGAACTTTAAGACCAAATGCCAAATGTAGATGTAGATATTTGTGGCAAAATGCTAGCTTTCCCCCAAAATCTGTTCTTCTGTTCGTACTATATGAATAGTTGTAGCTAGAAAGGCATTGTCTCACCGGGGACTCCTATATTTCTTAGGCTTCCTTGCAGCAATGCATGTTATACGGCTTCTAGTCATTGGAAGGTGAGCAGAGGACTGTGCCCTACCTCTGGGCCACAGTCTACAAGAAGTAGGTTTCTTTTCCACCTGTCTTTCTCCTGTCTCCAGCAGGTATCAGATGATGATGAGAACCATGTGGTAACAGAGGCTTAGGAAGAAAGAGCCCAGCCCTGATTCACCAACATAGAGGAGCACTCTGAAAGACCACTGCTGTGAGACAGGAGGGGTTAACTTATTGTATTTGAGCCATTGTCCATTTTGCGTACATTTATTCCAGCACTGTGGCCTGCTTACCCTAAATAATACCGCATTCAAAATGCTAATTCTCACTGGGTTTTCCAATATTTCTTGAAGAATCCTAAATTTTTAATTGATTTGCTTAGGCGTATGCTATACACGTTTATTATTCTTCCTATATATGTTCATGATAGAGGGCCAGTTCATAAACTTCTTTGAATACTTCCTTAATCTGAAAGGAGAAAGCTCACATCAGGTAAAGAAAAAGATTATCATAAACGTCTATAAAACAGCATTAGCTGAAAGCAAGGTGCAAAATAATATGCAGTTAGATTTTCTGTGTTTTCGTTTGTATGTGAAGTGTGTCTCTTTCTAGCCATGTCAAATACCCACAGCAAATAACATAAGTTGATTCATAAATTGTTCGTTAATACTTTTATTTACAAATTATAAGTTATGCTTTTCATGCAAGATTATTTTCATGAAAACTTTTAGGATTTCACAAGTATTTTTTTTTAATTCACAAGGCTTAGGTTGTACCTGGATTATCAGATTTAGCTTTATGTAAGCAGACCTATTTTTTAAACAATAAAGGTATAGGGAAAGGAAAGGAATAATTAAATCTGCTGGAGTCATTTTTTTTATATCCGAAGCGAACCTAATCTGGTATTCTTACATAATGTATATGCATAACTTTCATTCCTCTTTGATCTAGTTATATCAAAATCTCTGCCATAAGCAATTCCAATCTGCAAATATTATCTCTGTCATAGAATGTTACCTCTCAATTATGGGAATAACTGATGCTCTAATTTTTGGTCCTTTCTTTGACAGGGTGAAGGAACAGGAGTTTAGAAAAGTCCTGAGATGAGCAGGGGCACCTGGGTGGCTCAGTCAGTTAAGCTACACACTCTTGGTTTCCACTCAAGTCATGATCTCCTGGTTTTGTGGGTTCGAGCCCCAGGCTCTGCACTGGCCTGCTTGGGATTTTCTCTCTCTCTCTCTCTCTCTCTCTCTCTGCCCTCCCCAATTCACACTGTCTCTCTCAAAATAAATAAATAAACTTAAAAAAAAGAAATGAAAAAAAGACAAATCCTGGGATGAGCTATGCATTGTCTTTCCTGGGACTTAAAAGGTCATAACACAAAGTACCTGCACTTCCAGTCCTCTGCCCCGAAGTAACTTAGCACGTCCTGACAACCACTCCTTTTCCCTTCCCCATCACTCCATCAAGATGTTCTCCCAAAACACACGTTTCCAAATCTAATACACCAAATTGCATGGGGATTTTGAAAAGGAAAATTATTGGGAATAAATATAATGATTCATTATTTACCCTATTAAATTCCAGGTGTTGTTTTGTTTTGTTGTTTGTTTTATATTGTTTTCATAATTTCCTGTGTCACATCGTTTTGTTTCCCGTTACTGCAAACTAGGTATAATTTCAGACACTGCAGTCAGTATAAAAATTTTCTACAAAAACAGAATTATTTAAAGTCCCATGATGTTTATTATAATTGCTTTTCATGTACAGCCTTATATCTGAATGTCAGTGTTGCTCTGGGAAATTATAGCACCTTCATATTATAATATATATTGATTATTAACCAATGCTAAGTATTTTAATTGATGCTATTTCAAATTATAATTGCTACCTGAAACTATTCATGGAATTTAGATTGTTTTTAAATTTAAAATTGATCTTCATTATTACGTTCCTTAAGTATTCAAGACTGTTGTCAGACATCTGCATTTTTTATATGCAAATAAGTATTATAAGAACAATTATAGCAATATCAGAATTACTTTAAGAAAACTTCAAAGGAGGTTTGTTTGCCTTAGGGAATCAAAACTGTATAATTCTATACTCACACACATTCATATGTAGATTATATATATATACATGTATGTAAAACCAAATGAGTTGGAATAAATTACTTAGTGCCTATTGACATGAGTGATACTTTTACAAATAAACATAAGTAGTGATGCTTGGAAGGTTTGATTTACTTGAAAGAGGGAAAATTTTAGACAAATTTTCACAATTGGTTGTCAGAGGGATACACCTTGCTTTGGTCCCACGTGGGCTCATGTTTAATGCTCTTTTGAGCCTCAGGAACAATTTACTAGTCCTCATATATGTACAATTTGCCAGTCTCCAAATCTTGATCACTTTATTATCTCATTTTTTCACTCTGCATTCAGGCAGAGTGCATTACGGAAAAAGCCCAGAACCATGGAGATTGGCACTTTCCTGAAAAGTTCCTAACCCCTTTTTAGCAGGCTCCTAATGCAGAGAACCCCTGTTGCAGGGGACGTTTGCAATGCTTTGTTTTAGACTTTCAGCGCTGTCCTCAGCTCTCCAACTCTTGCCAACCCTCTGATTCTCAAACAAGTTGGAGACTGCTTGGGCTGAGCCTCCTGAACAAACTAGAGGGCGTTCCTTTCCTCCCACTGTCTCTGGCTCCTCTTCATATGGGTTCAAAGATAGGAAACCATGCTTTTTCATTTATTCAGGGAGTCAGGCACGTGTTTAGTTCCCACTGAACTCTGAACCAAGCCCTCAATAGGGTTAAAGATAGTGAGACCTGGTCCCCCAAACCCAGAATTTTACTCTCTACAGAAAGAAACCTGCAAGTAAATTGTGATGCAATGTAACCAGTCTTAAAAGTAGCTATGACCATATAATAAAATAGGAAATGCAATAGGAAACTAAAATTAATTTTGTCAGAGCTATAAAGAAAACCATGCAGGAAGTGTTTGTTTGTTCTTTTTAAATGACTTCACATTTGGCTTTGAAAATTTAGAATTTTGGCAGGAGGCAAAAATAAAAGTGGTGAGGAGGGGTAGATTTAAGTTCTTTTAGGTGGAGGAAGTAAGAAGACGCAAAGAACCAACATACTTGTTGGGCCATGCAACTAACTGGATTGGGGTGGGGGGTCGGACCAAATGGGAAAAAGTGGTGGGAAATTAAGCTAAAAAGGGAAACTTAACCTTTAGAGGAATGAAACTGTGTGCCATGCTAAGGAGTCTGCTCTGGATACCAGCAGTAGGATGCCATTCAATGTATTCTAATGCTTGGAAAAGAAATAGAATGCCATCATAGAGAATGGACTGGAGGGAGAGCAGCTAGATGAACACCATTTAGAAGAATGCTCACATCATTCATTTATTCCACAAAGACACACTTGCTGACTACTTGTCAGGAAGTAGGCGTAAAGCTGGGCTCTGGGGGCAGAGAAACAAAAACACAGTCCTAGCTTCAAGGAGCTCACCGTCTTGTGGGGGTCATAAGGGAAGAGGAAGGGAGTTTAATAAACAATGCAATTAAAATATCATGTGGCATGTGCTTTAATAAATGTTGATCAAAATAAGAAATGTAAGAGCAAATGTAAAACAGATTTGGAGAAAGAATGTATATTCAGTTTGAGGCTGACTGAAATTTAATTGCCTGTGGCATAGCAACATAGACCCAGCTAATAGTATTTAGAATTAAAGTCTGAAAGTTGGATGAGGTATCTGGCCTAGAGATATAGATTTGACTGCCATCAATGTGTAAGTGATTGTTGAAGACCTGCATGTGGGTGAGATCATCTTAAATAGTAGATAGAATTACACGTGAACAAAGAGTGGGATCACCAGAATGTTTTGAGAGTGTAAAGCATATTGTAGTATTTGTTCAAAATATTCAGTGCCCTTTCCTACTGGTTACATTTCTACCAAATGCACCCCTTCCAGGTCTCCCCCAGTGGGAAAATTACAGTTCCCGACTCATGAATGTAAAATTTGGCCTTGGGATTTCCCTTGCCCAATGAAATATGAATGAGAAGAACATTAACCCCTTTTGTGGGAAAGCTGAAGACCTATTATTAATGTGGTTCTGTCCTTTCTCTTTGCTGTGCCTCAACATCCAGATTGAGTTCCAGAATGAGGAACCCGAAGTGTCCCATGGTAGCCATGTAACTGAAGCTGCAAATAAACTGAGATTTTGGAGGTTGTTAAAATAAGAGAATTCTGTCTGAGTGAAATAATACCTGATAAGTAGAAACAAGAGAAGTATAATAGCTCAAACGGCTGGGATACTTTAGCAGTAAGATTTTGAGATTATCCAGGATGCAGAACAGATAAGAATTCTAAAATATTTGATGTGCAGAGTTATGAGTGAGTCCCAAAGACAGATGTTTAGCTTGCGTGACTGTAGGAACGTGACGTCGTTACATGAGGTAGGATAAGGCCCCCTACTGCTACTTTCATACTGGAACCGGCACTCAAATTCACTTTGGAGCTGGAGGAAGAACAGAGTTGAGATGCTGAAAATTGGACACATTTTGTTTAAGACGCCTCTGGTATGTTGGGGTGGAGATGCCCACTAGGCAGTGGAACACAGGGACCTGGGGTTAGGTGGATAAGGTGAGGCAGCCCAGAGAAACTGGGTCCAGTAAGAAGAGGGTTGAGAGTAGAACTCTGAAGGAAACCACTTTTTAAGAGGAAAATAAAATAAAATGAGGGAGCAAAATTAATTTAATAGGGGTAGTTAGAGACATAAAAATAAAACATGAAAAGGTGCTGTTTTATACACTAAATAAAAAAGATGTTTTAAGAACTGTCAAGTAGTAAATAAGATGAGAATTTGAGGGATGCCTGGGTGGCTCAGTAGGTTAAGCACCTGACTCTTGATCTCAGCTCAGGTCATGATCTTAACGATTTATGAGTTCAACCCCCGTGTGGGGCTCTGTGTTGACAGCACAGAGCCTGCTTGGAATTCTCTCTCTATCTCTCTCTGCCCCTACCCTACACATGCTCTTTCTCTCTCTTAAAATAAGTAAATAAACTTAAAATAATTTTAAAGATTAAGATGAAAATTTTAGATTATTGGTGTTTACAATGAAGATATATGTTAGAGTAGCAGATTACAGGGAAAATGCTCTGAAATTTGTACCTGGGGGCGACTGGATGGCTCAGTTGGTTAAGCGTCCAAATTTGGCTTAGGTCATGATCTCACGGTTGGTTCATGAGTTCCAGCCCCACATTGGGCTCACTGTTGTCAGCACAGAGCCCACTTCGGATCCTCTGTCCCTCTCTCTCAGTCTTTCTTTCTTTCTTTCTTTCTCTCTCTCTCTCTCTCTCAAAAATAAAAATTTAAAAGACTAATAAAAAATAAAATGAAATAAAATCTATATCAGAGTGATAATCTCATATCATCCAATTTATCCCAGGAAATTTTCAAGTTGCTCTTATGACTTCAGTAGTTAGGCTCTGGAAACAAAAGCAAAAAATTAAGTTGGTTATTTTCTCTTTGAATGTTGGCCATAGCACCTTTTCCTCTGTGTTAGTAGGGGACAAAGCCTGGTTTGAAGGTGGGGGTTAGAGTATAAGGATGAACAGATTTCCTCTCTTTTTCTGACCTGGAAGGCATAGTCAAATTTCAAAATGGTAAGTTCACACTTGTGGGCCCTGCATCACAATGTAATGATTTTTAAGTCTTCAGTAGTGTGGTGGGCACAGAAGACTGATAGTAATGAGGAGGGAATTGAGAGTAATGACGTGGAGAAAGCAAGAGCAGAGAAGTGAGGCAATGTTGTCAGGGGAGTCAAGGTCGAAGGGAGGTCATCTTCAGAATGGGGAGGCTGGATGTGGTGAGCACGTTTGCTGACTGAAGAAAGTAAACAAAAGAAAACATCAAGATGAAAGACCCAGGAGAAAGTAGTGACAATTGAGGACAAAATCACCATGTGAGATGGGGGGATGACACAAAAAGTAAGGTGAAAGAAAATGTATGTCACAAAGAAGAGAAGAATAGAGCCTCATCCTCCCAAATCTACATGGAGAGAAGAAGGGAAATGTATATCACTCAGTATGCCAATAAATTTGATAGTAGTCCTAAGAGAAGTTATGGGAGAGTAATTTGTAAATTCTACAGCACTGAGACAATATCAGTTACTATCATTACCAGTTTAATTTTAGTTTTGGTGAGTTATCAGCAAGGCAGACTGGAGTTGGGGACCAGGTCAGAAATGGAATGTCATTTTGAAAATTATCTGTGGGAAAGTTATAGCTAAATGAAGGAGAATTGAAAGAAATCTTTCACGTAAGTGTGTAAGGAGAAAATCAGGAACCACAGACAACACATTAAGCTTATTCACTCTGCAGAAACTGGTCAAGGACAATGGTGCACTGAAGGAATCATGAAAAGTGGGGAAAATTAGGTGGTGTAGAGTCACAAAGTGGGAGTGTCATCAAAATGGAGGAAACCCAGTGTTACAAGCTACAGAGGGGTCAACAACAATGATTGTGACCCAGCACCCGACACAACCCCTAGCTGGGACTGACAGACCCACATGGTAAATATTTATGGACAAATGAGTGCAGGCCATGATCAGAGTGTGAAATTTAGTGAATGAAAAGTCATTCTGGGAATCCAAGCTTCAATCAAAAACTCCTGATGGCTGCCCCTGTTTAAAGTATGATAAGGCAGTGGAAAAAGAAGAGATCTTCTGGAGAACACAGGCATATAAGACCTTGGTCTCTAAGCAGAGAGAGAAGATGAGAATCACAACCAGGAAAGGCAAGGAGTAAAGTTTATCACAAGAGCAAGATTGTAAGAGGCAGTCCAGGGAAAGACTCAGAAGAAGAGCAGAACTCAAAGACCCAAGAAGGAAAGGCAACAATTAAGGGAGAGAAGGCCTGAAACAAAACAACCGTTGATCCTGTGGCAAAGGATACCTGATCCTACAACATACCTGCCATGAGGCATTTGACTGAAG
This sequence comes from Panthera uncia, assembly GCF_023721935.1. Classification (NCBI taxonomy): domain Eukaryota; kingdom Metazoa; phylum Chordata; class Mammalia; order Carnivora; family Felidae; genus Panthera; species Panthera uncia. The sequence goes on along the minus strand of NC_064812.1, from coordinate 56,851,836 downwards.
ATATGGGTCCCGAGCTTACAATTTTCCTTTCTCTTTCATCAACATCATAAGATGCAAGCCGATGACCTATGAAATGCTGTTTCCCTTGTGGTGTCTGGATTTTCACTACTCAAACCGACTTCACTTCCACTCTTCACCAGGTCAGTCTCTAACTTTCTATTAAGATCTTTCTACCTCGGTTACCTCCACTGTCTGCTAGGTTAGAGCTTCAACTCCCCCAGGACCACTATCCTGCATCAAGTCTTCCTCAAGTCTTTCAGGCTCTCCCACCGATTTTGGTCTTCTTCCTTATAAAATAACATTGGTTGAGTGTCTACCACATGCTAGGCCCAGGCTAAACTGTTCACATAAGTTTTCTCAGTTTTCTCTCCCCAGAAAATCATGAGGTAAGACCTACCAAGCTACCTTTTTTAGCTCAAAATTTTGAACTAACTTCCTCAGGATGAGAGCCTGGTGACCTCAGGAGCTGAAGAAGACAGTCAGGGCTCCCAGTGTTGTACTGGTGTTTGTTATGATGTGCGTCTTTTCTAAACACTCCTTCCTTGCATAAGTGAGGTCTCGTGGTCAATCTTAGCACTCTGTTTATATTAACAACCTTCATTTCTTTTCCTTCCATACAATTGCACATCCCAAGCCAATCTCTAACTCTAAGACAACCTAGTTGCCTGCTTTCAGCATGCCTATTTCCAGGCCGCTAAGTGTTGCTGGAAAAATGGAATAGCCGTGCTGATAGCTTTCATTACATTGTCATGATGTCCAACCTCAGCTGGGCCTTTGCAAACACTGGCAATCCCTTTGCTCCTCTCTCGACAGCTATTTTCCATTTCCCACAGCATCTGTTCCAAATCTGGATAGTTTTCCTCAAGTCTACTTTAATTAAAAACAATCTTAACATAGCTTAGCAGCCTCTCCAAAATCTGGCTTCTTCCCACCTCCCTGGTCTCCCCGAGGGCTATGTTCCCTCTCCCTTTTCTAGGCTCTGGCCACACTGACATTTTCAATCCCCTGATCTTGTCCTTTCTGGATATTCTGTTCACTGTGTTTGGGAAGACTTTCTCTAGATTCTTTGTTTAACTCAGTGCTCATCCTTCAATATTACCTCAACTGATGAGTCTTTTCTGACCTCCTAGATTAGCTTAAATCCTACTAAACATTTGCAATATTCTATACATTTTTAATGATTTGTCTGAAGCCAGCCCTTCTCTTTACGTGGCTAACAATATGCTGATAGTAACAATATTGTCTCATTTAACTAATATATCCCCAGCACATGGTACAGTGTCCTGCCTTGGAGAAGTGCTCAATACCCATTGCATATTTAACTGGAATTAAGAATTTTTCATGGGGATGCCTGGGTGGTTCAGTCAGGTAAGCGTCTGACTCTTGATCTCAGCTGAGGTCTTGACCTCAGGGTGTGAGTTCAAGCCCCATGTTGGGCTCCGCGGAGGGTGTGAAACCTAATTTACAAAAAGAATTTGTCATTAATAATTATATGTAATTATTTTTATCCACAGACTAAAGAGACCTGGAATATGTTGGTTATACATAGAGTCTGAAAAGTATAAAAGGCATGTAAAGTCTGAGGTTTTCCTGTTGACAGTAAGCTGGAGTAGAAGAGCTTCTTGGACTAGATATAAGATCTGAGAAGATAAGATCTGATGGGGTCTTTGGAAATAACGTTCTCTCGGTCTGGACCCCGAAGGCACCAAAATGTTCTGTAGGATTCCTGCAAGACGGTGTCTTTTGTTCGGAGATAGGCCAGAAGTAGGAAATAAAAATGCCAAATAGATGTCTCAGCCCTAGGGGTGAGGGTATTGATAATTCAGATGTGTTTTCTAGGAATGAACTGGACAAAAGCAATTGAGGACTATGGAAACCGAGACATTTTTATTCTTCTTGCATTCTCTAAGCTTATTTCTATTGTCATCCTTTCCTATGTGACATCTCTATCCTCTACCTAAGAATTGAGGTTTACCCTTGTACTACAAGCCCAGTGTGACAGTGTGCGGGTAGCCAAAAGTTGCTGAGCTTGGGAAAGAGGAAGGTGAGTAAAAAGCAAAATGAACAAAGGTAAACAGCTGAGGTGGCAGCTGTTGTGGGTATGGCAGGTAAACCCTAGGTTCAGGCCAAATTCAAAGATAACTGACGCACTCGTTACTCATTTATTCATTCAAAAGAGGGAAAACAGAAAAGAGGTACAACTTTGTAAGTACTGAGGGCAGAGGACTGAGTGAGGGAGCTGTGTCATTTATAGCATTTCATCCCATAGCAAGGCAGGAAAAGCATGAATGACTTTTGGCTTCAAGAAAACATGGCTGTTTAGGGCGTGTTTTCTCACCTTCCCCCAGACCCTCCACTTTCTTTTTGTTGTCAGCAGGCCCAGTGGAAAAGTCCAGGGGCCCCAAGGTCTCGCCCCCCAAGATACCTGGGATCCCAGCTCAGCGGTGTACCTTAAAACACGCAGAATTAGAATTCAAACAAAGCAGCAAGTATTCTCAAACCTTCCTTGTTCACGGGGAGCAGTTTATTGATCTAGTAACTGCTGACATCACATGTGTTTCTGGAGATGGACACAACTCCCGGCACAGAATGCGACCCTGGCTGACAATATGCAACAAAAAGATTTTAGAGTACTTTGGCCCGGCTTGGGTTTTCTAAAGTATATTATTTAGAACTGTTTTGGTTTCAAGAGACAGAAGCCAAAATATTAAACTGACTCAAGCTGATAAAAATGAGGAGGCTATTTATTGTTTCATAGATCTGTAAAATCAAGAGGAAGACAGCTGAGTGCATGAGAATTGATCATTGGCATTACCGGATGTAAGGGCTCAGATAATGTCACCAGGATCTGGTCCGTTTCAAAGTCTCTGTTCAGCATTCCACAGAGAGGACACCAATACCTGCAGCATCACTTCTTATTGTCAGTAATCCCAGTGGAAAGAGCTAAATCTGTTCTCAAATTTTCTAAAAGCACCGGGCTTAACTCCTAATGGTCTAGATTCTATCTCACGTTGAACCTGGCCAGGGCCATGAAATGTTCTGAGTGGCTGAGGCCCACATCACTTCCTCACCCCTCCAGCTTACAGTGGGTCAACCTTATCTACATGAAGTAGACTGATCAGAGGAGAGAAGGTAGTAACCCAAAGAAAAATGGTTTACTTTTATAAAAGAAGAGGGGAAGGATTCTGAACTGGCAAAAGTAAAAAATATCTGTAAGAAAGATGTTCTAAGGAAAAGGATCTGTGGTACCACCTGAGTCAGGGACGAAAGAGGCTATGATATTTCTCTGTATTAGTTAGGATGTTTTTGTTATTGTCATCATTAGTATAAGATCCAGAAACCCATCCTAACCTAGCTCAAAACAGAAAATCTTTGGCTTATATAACCCAACCACTGAAGAGATGGGACTGGCCTCAGGGACAGGACCAGGGATAAGAACAATTATCAGGACTTTCTTTTTCTTATCTTGCTCGTTGGGTTTTATTTCCTTCTACCACTGAACTTCCTTCACCTAGTCATAAACATGGCGCCTTGGACCCATATCCTCACAGCTTCATCAAAAGAAAAGAGCATTTTATTGCCATTTCCAGCCTGAAATTTTTTTTTTGGGGGGGGGGGGGACAATTTGCCCAGCTAGAATCATTTGTCTCTCCCTTGATTGATGAGGAAACCAGAGTCTACCACCAGAGGCACAGCAGTTTGCTGGTTAAAGATGATGTCAGTAGGGTAAGTCTTCAAACTTCTAGGGCCACAAACCCATTGACAGTCTGAGGAAGTCTAAAAACTCCATCCAAAAACAGTGCATTTATGTCCATGAACTGTAACATGTAGGATGGCCAAGGAAAGCTATGATACTTAAGTATAGTTAACGAATGTTTTAAAAATAATTTATGAGGGGCGCCTGGGTGGCTCAGTCGGTTGAGCGGCTGACTTCGGCTCAGGTCATGATCTCGCAGTCCGTGAGTTCGAGCCCCGCGTCGGGCTTTGTGCTGACCGCTCAGAGCCTGGAGCCTGTTTCAGATTCTGTGTCTTCCTCTCTCTGACCCTCCCCCGTTCATGCTCTGTCTCAAAAATAAATAAACGTTAAAAAAAATTTAAAAATAATTTATGATACAGTAACATAGGTGCTTCGTTATTAACACATTAAGTAATAAGATGCGGTAGCAGACCTACTTATGGCCTCATATAATTTTGAGATATTGATGAACATAAATAATATCTGTCACATGTGGCATGCGATATGAAAATACCTGCAGTTTACTTTAGTAACGTCACAGGTACTGTTAATGTTTCTGTGCTTTGTTGTCTATGTTCAAATTTGAACAGAATTATAAATTTTAGTCTGAGGTTAGTGAAAACAAAACTGTAATTTTTCCCACCAAGGTGTCAGTCCCACCGAAGCTTGTTCAGGATCTCTCTAGGGTCCATGGCTTCCAGAAGCTGCTGCACTAGAGGGTCAGTGAGGCAATGATTTGAAAGAACCTTAATTAAAAATGGATTTCAGGAGCTACAGGATCAGGATTGCCCATCTTCACCAGGATAATTTTACACCAGGGCCAATACTGAGATTTATTTTGATAAGAAATTATATTTCCTAAATATTATAGTAACTGCAACTTGGGGGATCGTATTGGATTGTGGTGGCTCCATTGACCTAGCTATTTCCTATAGGTCTCACCTGATGAGTGAAATAATTTATGACATCCTCCCATTGAGAAGTGGTTGTTTCTCAGATGTAATCCTTGATTTGAGTTGAAAAGTCCTAAGAGTGTGGCAAAGCTAATGTTTAGCATTAACCCTGAATGTGTCAAAAAGAGTTCTTCTTTCAGTGGACAAACGGGACTATGGAAACACAGACCAAGGGCACGTGAAGACACGATTGGATTTAGATCTAGAACTAGACAGCTAACTATGATAAGAGTCAGAAATCTCTACTTCCAGAACCTAATATATGTATTTTTAAATCTTCTTTATTTACCTTTTATTCCTTCTTAGTATTTTTAAATTATTTTAAGCTGCCAGCCTTTTTCAGCTGTGCTAAAAAGAATTCAGGAAGTAATCTATGATTTGGACAAATTTTTGAAGAACAGTGAGGAATGTACCACTGAAAACTGGCAGTGGCAGCCATAGTAATTTATGTGGCACAAATGGTCCAGGAAATAGATTAAGGCTCCTTGATCAGCCACTCCTTGCTAATTGGCAATCTCTTTTCAGTGTTAAACCTTGGCGGTTTTGAGTGGGTTTCAATAAGAAAACATTTAGCAAAGCATTAGTCAGATTACTGTGAACTCCGCTGGGGATAGAGCCAAAAAAACCCAATCCAACAAAAACTGAGTAACTATCATGAGTCAGACATTGCAGTAGGCATCTTACACATATCATCTTATTTAATCCTCCCCAAACCTTGTGAAATAGCTGCTACCATCATTTCCATTTTGCAGGTGAGAACGTTGAAACAGAGAAGGTCAGTAATATATTGAAGATTGCACAGGAGCTGGTAAGCAGAACAAACGCGGGATGCTGGGATGCCCGACAACAAACTGAGTCCTTGTCTTTTCTGCTATCGATCTTTGCCAAAAAAGCACGCTTGTTCGCCCAATTATTTCTAGTATCCACTGGCCGGTTTCCTTGGGTCCCAGGCAATTTGCCAATAGAAAAAAAAAAAAGTGGCCAGTGTTAGAAACCTGGAAATGGACCTTATGTGACCTCAAGGCACATGTGTTTATTTTCCTTTTCGCAGAGAGTCAAAGTTATCACAAAAAAGAAGAAAAGCTTACAATTCTTGTGTGTCTTTAATCAAGTTGGATTCGATTGTTTTGTTAAAAAAAGTGATGATCCTAATCATTGGATTATAGTGAGATCAGAAAAGAGTCATCTAGTATATCTCTAATGTCACACAGGGAACCTCATAGGGAACATATGTAAAATATCAACTTTCACTAAACAAATGTTTATCAGGCGGGAATGTAAAGGGACGGAGAATTTAAGCTTTATGTTTGCTGAGTTTCGAACTGATGGAACTATTACACAGAAATGAATATAACGATATATTATGATTCGTTATGACACATTGGCACCACTCTCAAATTAATCCAGACATTTAGATCTTCAAAGCAGGTCACTATTTTTTTGGACGATGGCAGCAATTAATAAATCAATCTTATCACACAGAGTGATTGATTAGCACTTTTTGCAAAATTTATAGCAAGTGCCCATGCTAATCAAAGGAAGTAAAACTCTTCATAGATCTTTTTTTAATTTGAATTTTTTCCAATTATAAACAGATTTTTTTCCTCTGGCCACATATAAGTGCATTTAATATTCCATGGATAACAAAATGTTAAAGACTGACAAATATCCACAGTCTGTAACCTCTGTGGGAAAAGGCTTTGATTACAGTAAAATTACACAAAAATGTGTCATTAAAAGGCATTGGACAGACATAAAATCTAACCTTTTGAGCAGAAGAATACTTAATATTCTCTTCATGATCATGCAAGGGGAAATTCTTTGCTATGGAATAGCTATTTTCCTGTTAAGCAGGCTATTTCATCAATGATTTATTCCTGAGATGTAATAGGTCGTTTAAAATGGTGGTTTAAAAGTTGGGCCTTTTTGTTTAATTTTCTCACAGGCGGTTGGTAATTATCATGGTCCTGCAGTTTCTCTGGAATGCCGTGGAGGGTCAAATGCCAATGGAACCCTGCTTTATAGGGTAATTAAGACAGTCGACATGGTTATTAAATACATCATGCTAAACTAAACTGGAATGCTGTGAAATAAAATCTAAAATCATAAATAAAACTTGGGTTCTCCAGCAAAGGGGTATGTGTGAAAAGGAGGAGCTTTATGCTCTCAGAATTGCAATAAATAGCTCTTGCCCACTCAGACTTGCTAAAATCTGGCTCCTGAAAGCCTCTGGATTTTCCTTTCAGACAGTGAAACTGAAATCAATGCTACAACTCTACCTATACTTGAAGTTCTAGGTCCCACCATGTCCTATTACGTAAAACAACACGAGAATACTTGTGATGAATCCTTTGCCTGCATTTCTTATTGCCAAGATCAAATACTGAAAAACGTGTGATAAATTAAGTGATCCAAGGTAAGTGTGATATGACTAGCAAACGAATTTTCGATATATATGTCTTTTAATATTATCAAGACCCTCTCCCTCTGTAAGGTCTTCCCAATGGCTGCTCACTGCTGTGGATTCATGCTGCCTTTGAGAATTCATCTGTTACCTGCATAAGACCATAAGACCACGGCGATAGGATGCTACTTCAAAGAAGCCAGTAACAGGCTATCTGTGTGCTTGTTGATGTCGATCATTCTGAACAGCGGTGATAGGTAAATATTGTCATCAGTAGGTAAAGATATGTCTCCCAAATATTTGTCTGCCGTGTGGTCCTAAGCTTTCAAACGCAAAAGCCGAAGGTTTTGGTAATTTGATTTCTTTCCAGAATATGTGATGAGTATACAAAAATGCTGGCAAAAGGGCAAGACAAAATGAGAATAGAAGAAAATGCAATCTTTCCAACCTATAATATGTTGCCTACAAGAGATTTTCAATTATTCTTCCCTTGCGTATTGCCTGGAAGTCTTTTTTTTTTTTTCTATATGCATGTTTACAGGCAAATTCATTGGTTTACTAGGCAAAGGAAAAGAACTGCTCTTAAATAGGGGAAATAAATATTTCCAATTCTAGCTGTAAAACTAGAAGCCAAAATGTGTAGTTGACAGGCACGGAGCCAGCTGACTTCAGATCACTAGCCTTTCCTTAAAACCAGTCTTCCTATTTCCACATGGAACACATTTTAGGTTAACAATGTGTAGTTTGGCAACGGAATTGTTTTTCTTTGGCATGAAACGGTTGTCTCGTTTTTTAAAAATGTATTTTCTGCCTGCTCCTACATACAACGTATGTCAACATTCCTCAGAACTTTAAAAACCGTTGTTACCTCAGAAAAGTTTTAGGAATTATTTTCTTTAAATTTTTGCCTGAGAAGAAAAATCTATATTTCGCATATTCCTGTGCTTGTGCTTACTCCTCAGGCAGTTCTGACCATTGCATTCACATACCTTGACATGCGTACTGAATGGTGACTTAACTATCTCGCATGCTTCAGACAGGCCTCTCAAAGAAGTCATTTAAATGTTCTTTGATGAGTATTTTTACAGGATTTATCGACAATGTCCAATCTGAAAAGAAATGCGGCCGTTTCCTTCTCTTCTCGCTGTCAGAGTCTTAAAATTGAGTCATTCTATCCACAATGTATTTATAGCACTAAAAACAGTAGAGTGGAATGCTACCCATTCAAACATTTGCAGTCTAGTTCCCCCTTTCTGGCTCCTGCCACAGAAAACTCAGAAAAACAGAAATGCAAATTTTCAGACATTGGTTCCACATGAATTAGGACAGACCGCTGCACCAGCTACTGTTGTGAGACCAGATAGGGCCACTGCTGCTTACACATAAAGAAGGCCATTAAGGAGAAGTTGTTTATTTCAGCTTCTGCAGAAATCATAAACACCAACCCCGAGCCTGACAGCACAAGCTGTGCTGCAGTAAATTCTAGTACTTTGCTGGCCATTCGAGGCTGCCCAGTAAAAGTTACTGTAGCTAAATCCCATATACATTTCATGCAATAATCCTGCTCAGAAGATGGTATCATATTCATGCACAGCAGGGTGTGCAAACGCCTATAAATTACATGTAGAATCTGAGATATCTATTTTAAAAAATCTGTGCAAATTTAACCATGACCCTTTGCCAGACAATAGGCCTTCATATGCTCTGCAGCTTAGCAGACACCCAGGAATTTTGTTTGGAAGCGATAGCTACTGTCTATGTAATATTTAGGACCTATTCATGAAGCATCTGGCAGAAAATAAAAGGGTTTTCTCCACTAACATATGCTAAAGAAGGATGTGGTCCTGGGCCGACTCCTCCTCTTCTGATTTTTTGCAAATAGCACAACATAAGAGACGGTTGTTTCTGGCTGCCTTGCTGCCTGTCATGGCTGTCAGGCGAAATCCCATGAATTATTGCTCTTCCAGATGTAAGAGATTTTCAGGCTGCCTTAAACTGCCTGTGGTTTGTGGTGCTGGAGAGGAGAGAAACGAGATTAAACTTCATCTCATCAGTGCAATCTGAAAAGATCACACAGAGGACTAATAATCAGGGCTTTTTCATTCCAGAGCCAGACTTGAGAGCTCTGTGTTTTTGTTTCAAGGTGATGTCACATTAAGCTTGTTGGAAGACAGTGATTAAGGTCAAACAATATTTGAGGAAGATCAAAAATAAAAAAAAAAATAAAAAAGTGTTCAACCTACTTCTGATGCTTCCTTATTGCATTTGCTTAAAGGGGAAGGACTGATCATTTTCACTAACGGCAAAGAACGGGAAGTGGATTTAGTCCTATAATTCAAAGTTGTCAGCATTTCTTAACACAAGGTTAATGTGGGAAAAATTAGAAATGTTCTCATAAAATTATAGCTCTACTGTTCATTGTCATTTAGAGGATGCATTCATCACCATCAAAAAAAAATCAAGTGTCACTTTTTGTTATCTCTAAAGGTCAATTTTGAAGTCTTGTTATTATTTTTTTTTCTTTTTTCTTTTTGTTTTTGATTCTGTGAACATGTCGTACAGTCTGGAAATATTCATTAAAAACTCAGCAGGTGATACTAATGCTTTCTGATAGGTAGAGGTTTTTCTTTAAAGACTCTTTAGCTTGGTTTTCCCCTCGAAGAAAACACTCCCATAACCCCCCTATAAGTGGTAAATATCAGCAGATTCAATAACCCCCGTTACGAACATTTAACCAAAGGTTTTTATAACTGTTTCCAGAATGACTCAGAAAATAAATCACACCCTCTCCCATTATGTACAGTTTGAGTCCTCAGGGAGAAAACTTATAACTCATTACATTTCCATTCCCTTTGATCAAATACCATACACAACACCTGGATATTATAATTTTAAATAATAGTTGTGACACAAACTAGGATAATGCTTAAAAACCTAAGAATCTTAATATGGTTACTATTAGTTCATATCATTTACAGCATGGCGAAATGGTGAGTGGTTTTGTGGCATTTTGCTAGAGCACCATCAGCAAAATATTAATTATAGATCAAGAAAACATGATTTTTTAAGAAACACCTGGAAATAATCGACAAATATATATGTCTTAGATCAGAACATAATTGCCCCAATTCAACCTGTGTAACTCTTTTTTTTTTTTTTAACATGTAGCCTGTAAGTAATGGGGTAGGCTACCAGATGTAAAACCTCCCAGGCCAGCCTTTCTTTCCATTTCAGCTTAGGCACCTCACAAAGGTTCTCTAATGTGAAGGATCCCAGCGAAACAGTGATGAAAACCACAGGTACAAGTGGCTTACATGAAAGTATTTATTGCTTTTCATGCATTGCATTATGGCAGAGTGGAAAAAAGTCCTTCATTGAAAATGCATTAATTATTTGACACTGGTTTGCCTCAAAGTCATTTTTACTATGGGATGCAAGTGAAAGATCACAGCTGAAAAAAAGATCATCATACTTGAGGTAGGCTCACAGAGTCTTTTCTTATGTTCTGTGTGAAGTTGTCTTGAACTGAAACCTATGCTCCTTAAGGATTAAGGGATTGAAAAGCAAAGGCTGAAGCTGCTGTAATTTAAACCCAGAGATTCCCTGGCACAAAGGTGCAAAATGGACTAAGCCAATCTGACTCTTTCCTTGTTCGGGAAAGAAATAATTTTCCTTCAGAAAGTTTTACGCTATTAACATTCCAAAGGTTTTGTCATCCTTAAACCAAGTGGTCTTCTCTTGGCTTTTCCTATGCACGGAGTGCCTGCAGACATTAAATAAGTAGATGTGGTTTTAAATGACCATTTATGACATCTCTAAACAAGCCATTATATATGTGAGAAATACAAAGACATTTCAAACAAAAACATGCATAACAGTCGGTCATCAGTGACTTGAGTTTTCTTAGCGAAATTGGGATTCTGTTCATTAAATATTTTGTGGAGTTTATGGTTGTGTATTTGCTTTTTCTTTCGTTTCTAGAAAGATGCATATCTCTAAGTTGATAAAGTTAAAAAATATCATTTTCTTTCAAATAGTGAAAAACACTTGTGAGCAATGGACAGCCACTTGATTACAGGCATCTGTGTTCTTACATGTCAGTTAAATCAAAATGAAAGCTCAAGGAGCGTTTTATTCATTCATCGATTCAACGTTTATGAAGCACCTACTATGTGTCATGCAGTTGTGTATTTCAGACACAATGGTGCAAAAGTAGGCACGTGTTCATGTCCAGTGTGATACACATATATTAAATTAACAAGTAAGTAGCTCTTTATAATTGTTATGCATGCTATAAAGCAGATGCATAGAGAAAAGTCATGAAATCATGTGAGTCACATGAATGTGATTTTTGCAGCCACCTGTGGTTGTACACATCTGCTATGAGGATGCAGTGATTTACCCCAAGTAAAGTTAACTGGAAGCTGTATTTCTATAGTTTCTAAAAACAAACAAAAAACTCCGACCAGACGCAAAAGATTTGGCTGGAATTTTTTGTGTGCTGGAATCAGAATTTGGGGTTTCGTTTTTTAGTTTCCCACGTGAGATAGGAAAAATAGTGAGTGTTAAGAAGATAGTATTTCCAAAATAAGCCATTTCTAAATGCTTCTTAAGGATCACATCCAATCTCCCTTTGAAAAGCCATATGGAGAAAATAGATCTTCTTAAAACGTAAGACCAAAAATCCTTAGTCACAAAATCTGAATTTTAGCTTTTGTTGTTTTCTCACAAAAATATTCTACTGCAATCCTTCTCAGATTTTCAGCATGTATTTCCAATCTAGTCTTTGAAGACAAAATGTGGCATCATTTTCTCACTTCCAACTTGATGGCAGTTGGATATTTCATATCTTGATCTTTCCATCTCTTACCTTCTGGATTTTACTTCTTTTCTTTGTGTTGACATTCCTGTTTTGCTAATATTTTTTACCATTCGCATTAAATGTCTTAACTAAAGCAATATGATTTGGTTAATCTAATCGCTTTTGGTCAAACCCATTGTTAAAAAACCAAAATCAAACCGAGTAAATTTGAAGGTCTCATTGGCTTTATTCAATGATTCATGAACTGGGGAGCATCCTATGCAGCAGAAAGAAAGGAGCTCAAAGGCTTTTAATAAGCAGAAGGAGGCAGAACAAGGAAACTTTTAGTAGAGAGTAGATTGTTTCAAGGAAGGTCAGAGTCTATCAGGCAGATGACCTCACTAGTGATGACCGGGTGATGCCAGCAATGACCAGGTTAAAAAGATCACCTTCCTGGGGGAGGCTGAAACTGCAGTTAAGTGTTAAGTCTGAATTTGCTGATGTGGGACTTAGCACAAGTGACTCATTTGGGGCCTATTGTTCCTTTATTTTTTTTTTAACACCAATAATATAAAGTACCCAGATCGTCTATGTACATAGACCAAAATGGGCTTACCGTCTTTTCTCTGGAACCACTCAATGAAATTCTTCTCAAGTATTTTTAAGTTCCTGGTCCCTTCTAGCCATCCTTAACCTCTGCTCTTGAATTTGAATTCTTCACCTTTGTTGAATTCACCTTCACTCAACTTTCAAATCAAATTACTCTCAGAAACATTTTCAAGTATTCTCCCTTTGATGTCCAAAGGACTTAAGTGATTTCAAATTTACAGAATGAATACTGTATTTAGTTTTCCAAACGTGAGTGATGGCTATAGCGAAAGTTGTAATGAGACAGAATTTAGGGAGCACTGTTTGTTTCAGAGGTCATTTTTCCTGGTTAAAAAAATAGTAATAAATACGCTTCCTGTACAACACTTAAAGATATAGAAAAATATAAAAATGTAAATAAAAATAACTCTGATCCAACCAAAGAGATTAAATAGGTAGTTGACTCAATTTTTTCCTTGTCATTTGCCATATATCCCCAAGGAAAATAACATCATTTCTTTTTCTTTTGTTAATTTTAAAATAGTTGCTGTATAACTGCATATTAGGAAGTTCTTAGTCATATGTAAATGAAGCTCTATTTAAATTAAATTAAATGGCAATGGCCATTATTTTCTCTCTCTACGGAGAAAAATAAAGATACTTAATCACTGTATTACTTTCCACTAAAGGCTCTTCTCAGGTTAAATCTGACACCTTTCATTGTTGAAATTTTAAATTACTTGAATATTTTTATAGGAATTGTTCAACTTCCCCTCTCTCATTAATTCTGCAAAACTGAAACATTTAACAATTTTTTTCTAACTTACAATGGCCATCCGATATGCGATAATTTCTCATTCAATCGTTATTTATCCGATCATGACAAAGTAGATAGTGGGCATCTATTTTGCATTGTGGGGTTGCATATTCGAAAAATCAAAGATGTAAAAAAACAGCAATCGTGTCCTCAAGAAGGTTCAGTGTTCTTTTCATTATTTCCAATGGTTATTTGAAAAAAGGAGTTCATTTTAATGTCAAGTAAGTAAAATTTAAATAATAAAATGGAAACTTGTCACCTCATATCATGTACCCCAGTATAAAATGCAGGGATTTGTGCATTATTTAATACTTCAGAAACTTTAGTCTACATTTTATTGTGAACATTAGGTTGGCTCTACAAGCACCAAATTTCACTGCTTGATACTACCCCACACGTCTGCTACTGTCTGCTACCTTCTAATTCTTTTTTCCTATAGATGAAAAGAATAAAAATATTTTACAAATTGCATCTGAAGACATAGCAAATAGAAGCTAAAACTGTGAACCTTGGAAATACCCCGGTATCTCAAATTTGCATTTGAGTCGGGTGGGGTTCACATGGGCTTATGGATTTCTATCTGTAGATGCTACTTTGGCCAATGCTTCCCATTTATAACCTTAAAATCCTATCTTGAAGGTTCAGACACCCTCTCCAGGAGTAGAAGTAATTCCATTTCTATACTCCATGTGCCTCTTGAGGCCAGATCTGCCAGTAATGCTTAATTGGGTTGGAAGATAGTGGATAGTACCAGTTTATCATACAGGCAACTGACACAAAACTTTTTCACTTATCTGAGGTTGGACTGTGTCTGAGTTCAGAGATGAAAGGTCAGTTCTTTATCCACTAAGTCCCCTAGACATTCCAAAATCCCCAGTACATTACAAATTTGAACAGTTTAAGCTCTCTTAAATAAAGAATCTCTTCTCTGGGTAAAGTATACAGTGTATATAGATACAGTGGAGAAGAAACATGTGAAAGGTCACAGCCATGACCTTTTAACATCAATAGTTTTATTTATAGCCAAGCGCTTAGTCTATAGGGCTTAATATAAAAGCAAGAAGAAAGACAAAGGTATCTGGTTAGCTTTATAATAGCTATCCGGTTATAGAAAATTTGTCTTTTTACTCTTGAGCTGAGAATAAAAATGATAAATAATTGAAGTGACAGCTATTTTAAAGTAAAGAATAACATTTCTCAATCATTTTTAATTGAACATATTCTATTTCTCTCCTGATATGGCCTAAAATAATCTACCAGGTTTTAAAGGAATAGATTTATTTCTTCACACATGTGATTCATTCTTAAAAGACACAACAACAGTATTTTACTTTTATTACTACCTACTTCCTTGTCACCTCTCTGGTGTCTTGCTGTACTTAAAATTACACGTGGAAGAGTGGCAGATTACAGCAATCAAAACCCTGTTTTGTGGAATGTGAGTAGTTTAGGAAATTTAGCAAACACAGTCAAAAGCATTAGCTTGCTCTTTTCAAAATGGTTCTCAAGCACTTTTAAGAAATGCTTGAAGATACATTGGGGAAAGTTCAAAGATGTCCAAAAACCCATGGTGAGAGGCCAGGGAATTGGCCACCAAGGGCTGGGTGACAAGTTGAAAAGGACACTCATCCTAAAGGAAGCCCAGGAATGGTTTTATATGGAAGAGAACCTCGTCTTGGTCACCTACTCTGTTCCAGGAGAAGAACAGGAAGCCACTTTGAACTCTGAGAAGACCACCAACCTCTCCTCTCCAACCCTCCTCATTGGGGAAATCATCAGAGCCGAAGAAATTGTTGTCTTTTCACCTCAAGAGACTGTTCGCTTTTCTGAGCACCCCTAGCTGGTAGCTTGCCTTTCACCGGTGTGATACTCTTTATGAAGTTTCTTACCATGTGTTAGTTTAATTCATGTTGAAATAATAATGGAAATTAACAGGTAGGCCTTTATTTTGAACTGAAACTTCCAGAGACAACAAAAATCTACCCAAAAGGTTAACTAAATGGGTCAGAATCTAAAATGCTGTATCTATGTATATAATTATCAAAAATGCCCTTCCATAATATTCCAATTTAAGTTGAATGTGATACTTGAGATTTAGATTTCTAGATCTGTATCCTTGCTCCAGATTTATAGCCAACCTTCTGGTGTGTGATAGAAATCTTTCTTAATGACTGCCAACTCTAGAGATAGCCACCCACCCAGGACTGTTGTATTTTCTAGTTAAAAGAATATCTACTGAGTCATTAAACAAAACAAAACTTCAGTAAACAGTATTGAGTATTTAATAATGAGTAAAACCCCAAAGTATCAGGATCGATAAGATATTGAAGTATCTTATAAACAGTAGAAGCCCAGGTTCTGGAGCTAGACAGACCTGGATTTGAATCTCTAGTCAAAGACCCACTTGATTTATGGCTTTGGCCAGTAGCTGAACTTCTTTAAGCCTCATTTCCTTAAAATGCGGACAGTGTATAATATAAGGTGCGATAATTACGAGGCTATAATGGGTTCATTTATGTAAATTACAGGGCTGGTTTATAGTAAGCAGTCACTTAATCTTAATCATTATTAGTATCATTGAATTAAATGCCATTTATACAATAAAAGAATAAGAAAATCAAAGTTATTGACAACATTTAGGTAATTAAATGCAGAGAATACATAGCTGATGATTCTCCTTTTTTGTTTCATTTTAAATGTGTCTAATATTTCTCAGTAAATGCACTGAGAGAAAACTCTAAAATATATGTGGAATGAACAACAGTGATGAAATACTACTAGTGAAATTCATCTCCTTCAACTATAACCTCCTTGTGGTCTTGGGAGGGACCTCCCTGAAGAATGGAAGGAAAAAATCTTGTCCACATTCACTACTATAGAAAAATTTTGTCAGATTGTATTAGGGTATCTTTTTGGTGTCATAACAGAATCTTAAATGGTGCTGTTATCAGCCCCCCATCTCTGATATCCTAACATACAAGGGCCAAAGCCAGCCCTAGAGAATTATTATTCACTCTCTGCCCTACCTTGAGTCATGCTCAGAATGAGAACAGGTCCAGGTATATGTTGGTCCTTTAGTGCCACCAAGACCAAAACACCTTTAAGACAGGGAATAATTTCTGGCTCCGATTGTCCTCAGGTTTTCTTTGCTCCCACCGCATTCCATTTTTATTAGCCAGCTTAATTACTGAATGCCTACCATGTTCCAAACCATGCACTAGGACCTTTAGGCAAAGATGAGCAGAGTAAATCATAACCCCTGTCATGAACAAGTTTAAAGCCTAAATAAGGAAGTAAACAAGTAAATACAAAGAATCAGATAAAATCTAGTGTTTAAAAATTTAGGTTTTATGTTGTACAGGCAGATGGTGTTTACTCTTAGTGATTAGGAGGCAGATTAAAGAAGACATCTGGGGGACCATTGATCTATTTCTTGATATGGGTATAGATTTTATAACTGCGTTTGTGAAAAAAATCATTGAGTGGCACACTGATGTACATTTTTTTTGTATATATTATATATTAAATATATATATTTTTAAAAATTACGGGCTTCTTTTTCCTTTGCATAGCACAGATACTTTACATAGATAGGTACATTCCTTAATCTCAACAAGTATTTTAAAAATTGAATTACAACTTAAATTTCAAAAAAATTAAAAACTGAAGAGTCTTAACTGTGTTTCACAACCATGATAGCAATCCTTATTTTTGTAAATAAATTACTATGCTGAATCTTCAGCTATGCTTCTATTTGTAATAATGTCATTCTATGCAAAGCTTCTAAGACTATTCCCATATATTGCAGAGATATTATACTACCATAGGCATCCTAAGGAGCACTTGCCACCAGAAAAGCCAGCACATCAGTTGCTCTGAAATTTCCATTTGGGTCTCTTATTTTTTTGCACCTACCAACAGCTTACTTAATGATGCCTTGAGCAAACAAGTAATTGCATTCACTGTATCCTCTTGGTATTACACTGTATTAACATCCTTCATTTTTTTTTCCATGAAAGTGTCATTTGTGGGTTTGATTTACTTTTTAAAAATGCTCAATTTCCACTGCTGAATATAAAATGCATCCAACCCATGGAAAAAATATAGCACCAAGCAAAGCAGACCCTTAAAATTGTTTTAAAATTAATTTCATAGATATCACATAATTTCCCCAATAAATATACTGTCAAACAACACATAGCAAAATAGTGCCAAATTTACTCCTCTCTGCAGAGTTTAATCCTGTTGAACACATACCCCTTTGAATTTTCCTTAGATTCATGCCACAAAATTCATCTTGTCCCTTACTCCTCCTAAGCCCATATTCTAGGCTCCTCTTTCTCTATCCTTGATGACAAGTAAGATTCTATAATATGCATTAATCTACAGAAAGCATTTGTTTTTTTCCTAAATCTCCACTGCAGAACTCACTCTAGTCTGTACATACTCTGTACATACTCTCTTTCAGTGTAAACGGGTATTGCCATGGTTTTCAGAGAGTGACCTCTAGCTTCCAAACCCAAGTGACAACCAGAAATCCAATCATTTCCAACTCAACATATCCAAAGCCCACCTGTATTCTCTTGAAAGCTGCTTCTCTCTTCCTGCATCTCATGTCACCCGGTCCCCAACCAGCCCTCTAGATAATTTTATATTGGTAAATGACAGTCCCTTTCCTGAATAACCTTCCAATGTCCATCTGTCCATACCTTTGCTGGATTATTTCCTCCGCACCGTTACCTATTACCCCATTCTTGGCACACTCTAACCCTATACCCCTGCAGTCAAAATATATATTGTGATGTGATTAATGCTGTTCACTCATTCATTCACTTTTTAATTCAGCAAATAAATGCTGAATAACTACCTTGCTAGACTTCGGATACTCAGAGTTAAACAAGACACATTCCTTTCTATGATCAAACTGTCTCAAGGGGGAAGACATACAAGAATGGCTTTCTAACACATATATTCTGTAGCAGAATTTAAATGCCTTGGTATGTCATATAAATGTTCTTCACAATCTGGCTTCTCCAGACGTCTCCTGCTTCATTTACTATGTTTCCCCAGTATGTGTCCTTCACTTCAGGCACCCAAAAAGACATGTAGGTCTGCAATGAACCTTGCCCGTATGCCTCTGTATCTTTGTTCCCTCAGTCTGAAATGTCTTTCTCAACCTTGGCAGTCCAGCAAACTGATGCGGGAACAATTTTCTGGCCTCCTCAGACAGTTGGCATCTGTCCTCTGTACTCAATAACATCTTGTGCAGATTTAACATTGATCACACTATTTGCTAATTATTGATTTTCCCTTTTGTCTTTCCTACTAGATAGTGAGGTGTGTGCGAGCGGTGATTGAATCTCCTGTGCCCTTCAGGTTGAATGAACAATAATCATATACTTGGGAATAAAAAAATGACTAAGAACACAGCCCAGGGAGTCAAACAGACATGGATATAAATCCCAGATCCACTATATAATAGCTATGTAACCTTGAGAAGTTACTTGTCTTCTCTGAGCCTCAGTTTCCTGATCTGTTAAAGGGAATAACAATGTTTACTTTAAAGTGTCTGTGAGAACTCCACAAAATGATGCAAATAAAGTGTTAGCCATAGTGTCTGAGCCATAGTAAATTATCAATAATTTTTAGCCATTTTCATTATTACGCCTGTTTGAAAAGTGTTGGTGGTTCCCTTCACATCTTACAGTTATGCTCAGGTAGTGAAAAACAAAGGATGGAAGGGGAAAGGAAGTAACTTTTTAAAAATTTACTCTGTGTCTGTCATACTCTGGATATGTTATCTCAGTGATTTTCCCAGCTACTTGAGGGAAATAAAGAATATTACTGACAATTTATAAAATAAAACACTTTGTCTAAAAAGCAGAAGTGACTCATTCAAGGGCTTCAGTTGTAGGACACAGTGTCTTAGCTCAGGCTGCCATAACAAAACGTACCACTGGATGGTTTAAACTATAAAAATCTGGGACACCTGGGTGGCTCAGTCAGTTAAGCGTCCAACTTCTGCTCAGGTCATGATCTCCTGGCTCGTGAGTTCAAGCCCCACGTCAGGCTCTGTCCTGACCGCTCAGTGTCTGGAGCCTTCTTCGGATTCTGTGTCTCCCTGTCTCTGTCCCTCCCCCATGCTCTGTCTCTCTCTGCCTCAAAAATAAACAAACATTTAAAAAAATTTTTTTAACAATAAAAATGTATTTCTCTGAGCTCTGGAAACTGGGAAGTCTAAGGTCAAGGTGTAGGGAGATTCAGGTCTTGGTGAAGGCCCTCTTCCTGACGCGCAGATGGCCATCTTCTTGCTGTATCCTCACATGGTGGCAAAAGAAAGAAAAATCTCTCTCTTCCTCTTGTATAAAGCTACAAATACTAGACCCCCATTCTCATGATCTTATCTAACCTCAATTACCTTCTAAAAGCCCTATCTCAAAACACAGTCACTTTGCAGATAGGGCTTCAACAAATGAATTTGGTGGGACACAATTCAGTCCACAGCATTCATGTTTTTGCACTGAATCTTACCACCATAAACACAAGATGAACCAACATGAACAGAGTTCATTACTGCAATTTATAAAAAAGCAGAAGTTCTGAACCTGACTTACCCAAAAGCTTGAAGCTTTTTAGCCATTCTCCCTTTATTCTGTACCTTATTACTAGAGTTTCTTGATCATCCAAAATATAAAATTCTAGTTGGAAAGCAAACAGTAGATGTATGTCATGTGCTATCCATCCAAAAGGAGTATTTTTAAGACACAAATAATTGAAGGCAGAAGACAGTTTGGACCAGGAGAAATATGCAGCTCTTCAGGGTGCCTGGCTGGCTCAGTTGGTGGAGCCTGCGACTCTTTACCTCAGGATTGTGAGTTCAAGCCCCACATTGGGCATTAAAGCTTACTTTAAAAAAATGCCATAAAAAAAAGAAAATATGCAACTCTTCAACACAGTCACTGGGGGCAGGAGTGGGGGCTTGGGGGTAGCAAAGGGCTGTAGAAACTAGAGAAACAAGCTAGAATCCCTCTGGGATGATTGTGTGGGATGATTGTGAATGACCCTGCACTCTGGTGGTGCTAATACAGTGGAGAAGAGGTTTGGAGGGAGAGTTGAGTCAAAAGGAGCTTGCTGAGACACCAGGAGTCATAAATCTTGTGGCTGTAATAGAAGAGACACCTACCTGCCCAGCCTGGACACCTGTTCTTCCTCCCAGAACCTTAATCCCACCCCCCCCACCCCGCCGCCCCACTTCAGTTCTTTGAAATACACCAATGGCAAGTCCTCTAACCTGCATTCATGCTAAAATATAGAATGACTAATATTGGCTCACCCTTTGATATTGAGGGGCAAAGAAAATTGCCAGATTGCCTAGGTAGGTATCCCTAAGATCAGAATAAAAGAAGAGAATTTCTCTAGTCCCCAGGAAGGCCCTATGAGTTAAGGAAACCCAGATTAAGGAAAACCCAACCTATGATTGAAAACCAAATGGCAATTGGTTGCTTTTTAAAAGACAAAGCGTATAGCTGCCTCCTTAATTTCTTTCTTACAGTACAAGAAGTAAAAGTGGTAGAACCTGAAGTCCAACACCCTGATTCCCTCTACAACGACTCTCTATCACCTGTTTTTTGTAAGAATAAGAGTTATTGTGGTAATCATTTCACAATATATGTAAATCGAGCTATCGTGTTGGGTGCTTTACACTTACATAGTGATGCATGTCAATTATTTTCCAATAAAAGTGGAGAAAACAAAAGACTTAAGAATGGAAGCACAACTCTCATGAGCCATGGAATGAGCAAATAAATTGTGCAATATTCACATAATGGAACAGTACGTATTAGTGAGAGTGGATAAACTAAACCTACATTGTGACAATATGGTTTCTTTTTAAGATCTCACAAATCTTATGTTAACCTCAGAAACATAATTTGTATAGTCTCATAAACATAATAAAAATGAGTACATATTGTGTGATTCCATTTATATAAAGTTCAAAATCAGACAAGACTGATCTGAGGGGTTAAGTCAGGAGGTTGGCTCCCTTGGGGAGGGCCAGGGGCTAAAAGGGGGTGGGGATTGAGGTTCTGTGTTTTAATCTGTCTTCTAATCACATGGGTATATTTGCTTAAGGACAATTCATGAAGCTGTACACTTATGATCTATGCACAATTCTATATGTCAATAAAAAGTTCTAAAATCTCAAAACACCACATCTGAGTATATACCCAAAAGAGTTAAAAGCAAGAATTCAAATAGATACTTGTATACCCATTTTTATAGCAGCATTATTCACAATAACCTAATGATTGAAACAACCCAGATGTCCATCAATGGATGAATGGATAAACAAAATACGGTATATTCATTCAACAAAATATTATTCAGCCTTAAAAAGATTCTGATACATGCTGCATGATGGAAGAAACTTGGAAACAAACTAAGTGAGATAAGGACAAATATTGTATGTTTCCACTTACAAAATATTTTAGTTTGGGCTTCTATGATAAAATACCACAGACTTGCTGGCTTGTAAGTGATAAATACTCTTTTTCACAGTTCTGGAGGCTAGGAAGTCCAGTTCAAGGCACTGAAAGACTCTGTCTGGTGTGAGCCTGCTTTCTGGCTCAAGGAGAGTAATCTTTTTTCTGGGTCCTCACATGGCAGAAGGGACAAGGTAGCTTTCTGGAACCTCATTTGTAAGGGTACTAATCCAATCCATGATGGCAAAGCCTACCATAGGCCCACTTCCTAATACTATCAGATCGGGGATTTGTATTTCAACATACGAATTTGAGAGGGAAAAAGTATTCGGTCCCTGGCGTATGAGGTATCTAGAGTGGTCAAATTCATACACACCAAAAGTAGATTAGTGTTTAGCAGGGGCTGCGGGAGAGAGAAACGGGAATTATTATTTAATGGGTATGGAGTTTCAGTTTGGGATGATGCAAAAGTTCCGGAGATGGATAATGGTGATGGTTGCACAATAATGTCAATATATTTAATGACACTGAATTGTACATCTAAAACGATTAAAATGGTAAAATTTGTATATATTTTACCATAATAAAAAAAAATCAGAAACCCAAATAGAAACGGAGGCACATGTCTTTCTCTTCTCTGTGGGAACTTCCCTACCTGTCCACAGGATCCCCCAGACACATTCTCACATATTTCCTCCATTTCCTCCAAGTTGTTTCTTTCCAAAGCCACCACTGTTTCCATCCTCAGGATCCATCTCTGGGACTTCCTTCTGTCTTCGGCCATCTACTTCACCTACAGGCTACAAGTCAAAATTTCCCTAAGCTGGCTTTATTTCACCTATAGAAGAATCTACTTGTTTAATATGATCAGGACATTTGAGCTATTGACCGCCATATGCAAATGTCTTATATGTGTCACATCACTCCCAGATGAATATCTAAAATACAATTCTTGCAGGGAAAACCACGGAAATACAGAGTTAATTTATTGTTCCTCTGAGAATAAATCCATTGACTAAAACTTTAAACATTTATTTATACCTCACCTGTTAGTAAACGGGCCAAAGACTAAAATTAAATGGCAAAATTCACAAAAGATTAATCTGGAAACAATAGTTAGAATACTTCATCATTTTATTTTAAAACAATACCAAAACATCTATTCAACTGAGTTAACTATTCATTTATTTTTGTCTATATAACATCAAAAAGTTTGACCAAATTTTTCACTGAGTTTATTAATATTTTCACTGAATTTCCAGATGTTTTGCTTTCACATAGTGGTGTCACTATATATCTTTATTTTCCCCTTACACTATGATTCCTATGTATAGTTTATTGCTGGGGGATAGCTGCAGGGCAGGACAGATATTAAAACTATAGAGGATCTCATAAGATGTGAAGCGGAATATCTTTTTTTTAGATTAGGTAACCTTTTTATAGCTTTGAGGGAAAACATGGATAGTATTCGTGCATGTGTGTGTGTGTGTGTGTGTGTGTGCGTGTGTGTGTGTACATTGACAAAGAATTCTTTCATATTGAGAATGCGCAAAACCTTATGCCAAACATTGCAAGAAAACTCTAGAAGTTTGGGGTTTTTTTAATGTATAGGTCTGCAAGGGATCTTTGTTTATACACATACAACCCAATTCATGTATAAACTCAGAGGCATTAGTATAGAGTATTGGTCAAAAAGGTAGAGTTTTACTCTCAGCTCTGACATTGCCTAGCTTTTCCCAGTTTTCTCATCTGTATTACAGTGATAAAAATTACATCTTCCTTGTGGAATGTTGAACGAAAAGCAACTCAACACAGTGACACGCTCGATTAATGTTAGTGTTCTTGTGCTGAGACCCAGGAACATGTCATTTTTTTTAAATTATGAAATAACTTCTACACCACCGACTTTGGGTCATTGTTTTTCATTGAAATAAACAATTCACTTTTCAGTTTAGTTTCAAAAAAGCAACATTTCATAAGCAGACTGCAACCTACTCAGAGATGAGCAAGGAGGACAGAATGGTTGGGGCAGAACAAGGATAGGAAGTATGGCCATGCAGAAGCTGTAGTCAGAGAGGGAGGCAGACGGTAGAGCCAAGAATTTTGTTTTGTTCGCAATTTAGGCAGCAAAACAAAGTATTTGGAAAAGCATGAATCTGGTGGCATTTTGTTATTACTACACTACACCCACTAGCCTACTATTTCATCCCTTCTGGAATCATGAAATTTTCCAGTTTAATTTTGATGATGTAATAATCATTCACCACTTGAATTAACTCGTGGTAAACCATGCTTACCTCTTTTTCTTTGTCGTTGAAGGTTGGTTTGTTTGCTCAACTACCATCATTTGGGGCTTAAAGAAAGTTTTTAGTTCTTAGTTGTATCTTCTTACTATCCAACCGAAGGGCATGAATTTGCTTCATGATTTTTCCCAAACGAAATCTCTATATTCCAGGTTCCTGGATGACAGGTAGACTCCAGGTCCTTGCGTTGGGGCCTGTAAAATCTCTGAACCTTCGCTGAAGCAACTGCTTTAAAAAAATGTCTCTGGTTACCTGGCTATTTTCTTTGCCCCTCCTATTTTCCAGAACAAAGGACTCTAGGATTCAGAGGCAAACTTATGTCCTTCTGTCCAGCTCTCAGAGTTCAAGTCCTATATTCTACTGAGCAAGAAGAAATTGTTTTAA
The DNA here is from genome assembly GCF_023721935.1 of Panthera uncia. Classification (NCBI taxonomy): domain Eukaryota; kingdom Metazoa; phylum Chordata; class Mammalia; order Carnivora; family Felidae; genus Panthera; species Panthera uncia. The sequence goes on along the minus strand of NC_064812.1, from coordinate 56,827,367 downwards.
AGTGAATCGAAACTAGCTTCTCAGAATCTTGCTTGTGTTTCTAACAGTCTCCAGAATAATAATCAACATGTCGATGGCATTTCTCAGTGTTCCAAAGCATATTAAAACTTTTTTTTTCATGGAAGAACTATATCTTTGCCTGAACTTTATCACCTGCCTGAAGACTTCAAAAGCTTCAAAAAATGTGCCATTGAGGGCAGCTCAGTGGCTCAGTCAGGTAGGTGTCCAACTCTTGGTTTTGGCTCAGGTCATGATCTCAAGGTTTGTGAGTTTGAGCTCCGCATTGGGCTCTGAGCTGACAATGCAGAGCCTGCTTGGGATTCTCTGTCTCCCTCTCTCTCAGCCCCTTCCCTGCTCATGTGCTCATGCTCTCTCTCTCACTCTCCCTCTCACTCTGTCTCTCTCTCTCTCAAGATAACTAAATAATCATAAGCAAACAAACAAATAAATTTGCCTTTTGGAAACACATGTTATACTCATATTTTTTTCCATACTGGAATTTTATTTGCCAAATACTTCAAAAATAATAAAGAATTTGTTTTAAATAAACATTCAGCCTTTTATCTCTATATCTTCATGAGAGGGCACAGTATCTTAGGGAGTTTAGACAGTTTCCTTGACTTAATTATAGGCCTAATCATCATAAACTGAAATTTTATAAAAATTTTTCTTTTGTTTGGTCTATTTTGCTTTCTGATTTACCTTTTTTATAATTCATAGAAGTAGCAAATTCTTGCAATTATTTCAAATATTACAGTTCTATATGAAGTGAAAAGTGTTCTTAATCTCAAAAGTTATCATTTTTAAATATTTGGTTTCTAGACCTTTTCCTACACACGTACTCAATCAGAATATCAGGATATATTCATCACAACTCTGTTTATCTTCTTTATTTTTCCTTACTCCATCCTATATACCACGCTTCTCTTCATCCTCAATTCAATCAGTTATGCAGATTTTACCTTTATTTTCCTCAAGATTTTTTTTCTCTGTTTAAGGATAAAAGCAAAAGTGGCTCTAAGACAGTATCTTCTAGTCTTCTATACAAATTTTAAGTCATTTAAGAGGTTATCTAGGTAGGTTTGTAGAAACCAGAAGGGCAACAGGCCATCTTTGAGGTTTACTAGAGCAGGGAACACAATTTTACCCCCAAATAAAGGACAGAAGTCTGAGGGATAAGTGAGGGAGTCCTGCTGTCCGGGCATCCTGACCTCCCAGGATGACTGCGTGAGTCCCCCTAAGAGGGCAGAGCCCTAAACAGGTATCCCTTACTTCAATACAAATTTCTCTGCTCTACATGTACAAGAAGTGCAGGAAGTCACCAGATTTCAATTGTTCATCCCTTGCCTGGAACATAAGTGGTCGGTGTTCAGAGTGATGGACTGAAGATAAGCTCTTCCTCCCACATGTGGGACAGTAACCAGTGAAAGGGGAGCAGGGCCCAGTCAGCTGCAATTGAATTGCCCATAAGACAAGGAGGATGGAGTCCAGAATCGGACTTAACTACACAGGGAGACAATAAATAACCGGATACTTCTTACTTATATTTCTGAAATGTCGGCTGGGATAGTCTCCAAATATTTATGTGGATTTGGGGAATGCGCTTCATTTCATTATGTTTGTTTTTGATAACAAAAATGGGATCATACCGTGCCTTTTTCTATAAATTAGTTTGCAAAAATAATTATAGGGATCTTTCCATGATTGTATATTTTATTTCATACTTCATCCATTTCGCCAGAATAAAGGGTTCAGAGGTAAACAAATTGGCAGATTTAATGAAAGGAAGATAAAGTAGTTCTTTGAACTGCTTCCAGTTTATTTTATTTTACTGGTTTGATTTTTCACACTTAAAATTATTTTAATGCATCTAGGGGTGCCTGGGTGGCTCAGTTGGTTAAGCATCTAGCTATTTTTTTTTAATGTTTATTCTTGAGAAAGAGAGAGAGAGAGAGCACAAGCCGGCGAGAAGCAGAGAGTGAGGGAGACACAGAATCTGAAGCAGGATCCAGGCTCCGAGCTATCAGCACAGAGCCCGACCTGGGGCTCAAACTCACGGACCGTGAGATCATGACCTGAGCCAAAGTCAGAGGCTCAACCAATCGAGCCACCCAGGTGCCCAAGCATCCAACTCTTGATTTCAGCTCAGGTCATGATCTTGAGGTTCTTGAGATCAAGTCCCCCATCAAACTTCTCTCTCTCTCTCTCTCTCTCTCTCTCTCTCTCCAAATACATAAATAAACATTAAAAAATATAAAACATTAATGCACCTGGAGTTGTACTACGGTTCAAGTTCAGACTTTAATGTTATATTTTCCCATGTGGATAGTCATTTGTTTCCACACTTTTTCCCCAGGTACTTAGAAATGCCACCCTTGTCCTATAGGAAGCATCCTGATCTTTGAAGGTTTGCTTCTAAGTTCTCTATTCTATTTTTCTAGTCTATTTGTGGCAAATTGCTCTGCTTTATTATATAGTTTTATGATAAGTCTGTATAACTAGTAAAATGAAGCTTGACTTAAGATTTTTCTACCAGGTTGCCTTATTTGTAATCGCCTACATATTGTCTGTATCCATGTTTATATTCACCCTTTCTTATTCTTAGTATCATTTAACTATTTTTCTTTCTTTTTTCTTTGATGAGACTTGCGAGAAAATTTTCCACAATTTGGTTCTGCTTCTGGTTTTGATGTTTTTTCTTTTTTGTCTAGTTTGTTAAGCCATTGTCAATTTTTATTTAAAAAGTCTATTTTTTGTTTGTTTTTTCCCATTTGTTCTTCTTTCATTAATTTTTCCTTTAAAACTTCTTTGAAAAATTATTTGTTTCTTAAGGGAAATTTAAATAACATAAAATGAAATTATAAGTGACATAAAACCAAGTTATAAATGTTAACATGATTTCTTCTTTCACAATGTACACATATATCAAATCATCACATGGTATGCTTTAAAATCTTATAATTTTGTCAAGTGTCCTTCAATATATAATAGTGCTCACTTCAGCAGCAGATGTACCAAAATTGGAAAGTTACGGAGATGACCAGGGCGCCACGCAAGGATGACACACAAATTCATGAAGTCTTCCGTATTCTTCTTCAGTAAAATGAATGAAAGAATAAATAAATAAGTAAATAAATGAAAACATTAATAGGTAATCTTTAAAATTTAAATTCATTATTTATTCATTTTTTTTTAAATTTTTATTTTTAGAGAGAGAGAGAGAGAGAGATGAACATCAACTGGGGAGAGGAGCAGAGGGAGACAGAATCTGAAGCAGGGTCTGGGCTGACTCCACAGCCCTGTGATAACGACCTGATTGGAAATCAGGAGTCAGACAGTAGACCAACTGAGCCACCCAGGCGCCCCAAGGCAAACATGATTTTAAGACATTAATAAAGAAAATACCTTGGGGTGCCTGGCTGGCTCAGTTGGTTAAGTGTCTGACTCTGGTTCAGGTCATGATCTCACAATTTGTGGGTTTGAGCCCCGTGTGGGGCTCTGTGCTGACAGCTCAGAGCCTGGAGCCTGCTTCAGATTCTGTGTCTCCCTCTCTCTTTCTGTCTCTTCCCTCCTTGTGCTCTCTCTCTCTCTCAAAAATAAACAAATAAACATTAAAAAAAAATACCCCATGTCAAGAGCAAACACTTTTTTAAATTCTCTTAGTAAATAAGTGGGTTTCACCGATTGTATTATGCTAGTAAGTAGATCTGCAGTGAGTCTATGAGCAGATGGCTTTCTATTGTAGAGTTTGAAGATCAACAAACAATCCTTCCAAAAATATCTCCTCTGCTACCTGAGGAGAACTTGGCATTGCATTCATTCCTATGCAAACTAACATCCAACTGTAAGGCTCTTGGTTACTGGCTACCAGACAGTGGTTGCTCCTCTCAGCAATGGTTCTCAAACTTGAGAATTCCAACGATGACTGAGAAAGCGGATTCAAAAGGCAGATTGAGAGGTATTAATATGGGTTCCAAAAATTTCACATGTAAAGAATTATTCAGTTGATTAAGACAGCGATCATCCTAGAACCACGTTCTGAAAAAACACTACTATGGAAGACGAAGAGTTAGCCATTCATTTACCAGGAAATGATCCCAGGGCTTCCCGTGTTAGCACCTCAGCATCTCAGTTTCTATTAGTGGATCATATAAGACAAAGGAAAGGAAAAGCTCACAGGGAGAAGACGTTAGAGCAATGACACTGCAGTTTTGAAGGTGCCAGACAGAGGAAGGATACAAGTTATTTGAATTTTAGGTAGCACTGTCCAATAGAATTTTCTGCAGTGATGGAAATGTGTTAGATGCACATGCTCCAGTACAGTAGTCACTAGCCACATGGATTTTGAGCATGTGAAATGTGCCCTAGTTCAACTAAGTAACAGAATTTCAAATTTCAAATTTTATTTAATTTTAATTAATTTTAATTTAACGTCTATGGTCACATGTGATAGTGACTATCATACCCACAGCACAGGACTGGAGCTTTGTCTAAGGCTGGGATAGGGATTTAGTAAAAAGAAAGTTGGTACTAAATTAAATTATTTCTAATTTACAATTTTGTCAAATGTCAGCTTAATTATTTAGGATCACAGTATCTAATCTGATATCATGCTACCAGGGAAAGTCACAAAATTGGTAAAATATATTTAACTAATAGTTCCTCTATCATTCTGCCAGTCAAATAAATTGCTTTCAATACAGAAACCATTGAAGTGCATTTTCAAGAAATCTTAGTGACAGTTTGGCAAATGATAGGCAGAAGAAAAAAAATATTAGTGGTAAATATCCTTAGTATATTCTTCAAAGTCTGTCAAGCCAAATTTTTGGTGGTCATTGAAAAATTTATTTTGAGTTTAGAAAATTTAAAAAGGTTTCTGAGTGAGGAAAATCTATTAACAATAGTGTTAATGCTTATGGAACACTGACACATGACAAGGAGTTGTGAAATGCTCTATATGCACATAATTTCATTTAACCCAGACAGCACAAACACATCGCTATTAATCACATTTTGCAATGAAAGAAACAAAAAATCGGAGAAGTTAAGTAACCTGCCCAAAGTGGCACAGCCAGTCAAGCAGCATCAAGGTTGCTAACAAAATCTCTTTGCCTCCAGATCACTTCATTGTACTGCCTCTTTCTATTTGATCTTGGAATAGAGGAGTTGACAAAAAATTTCCTCAGATGTTTAGTATTTTTTTTTCAATTTTTTAATGTTTATTTATTTTTAAGAGAGATAGAGAGACAGAGTGCAGGCAAGAGAGGGGCAGAGAGAAATGGAGGCACAGAATCTGAAGCCGACTCAAGGCTCTGAGCTGTCCGCACAGAGCCCGATGCAGGGTTTGAACTCACGAACCATGAAATAATAACCTGTGTTGAAGTCGGACACTTAACCAACTGAGCCACCCAGGCGCCCCCGATGTTTAGTATTTTTTACTGTATGCCAACTAAAATAATAAAATTTGAAATGTTACTAAATTGTTCTAATGCTAATACTCTTTCTAGAGATGGTGATTTCTACCATGAGCAGGTCTCCCAACTCAACTGAGCACCTTAGTAAGTCAGTGTTTGCAATGATGAGTCTGAGGAGAATTTGAGAGCTTGAGAGCTAGGGAAGCTGACCTTCAAGAGTGGGAAGAAACTGAAATTCCTGAGGCAATTCTGAAGTTGGAGATGAGGAGAGATGGGGATGAGGAGGAAAGAGAAAGAAGTGGCATCGAGTTTTAAGAAGATGAAGCCAACATGGATGAAAAGGCTGGTGGTACGCCCCTGTGGCTGGTGGCCCAGAGACATTTTAAAACCAGATCTAGCTCATGCCCAGTTTAGTTACTTTGCTACCAAGTAAACCCTGCCTCCTCTGCACCCACCTCCCTTTAAACTTTAGTAAGTTTCACTAAATTCACTAATGTTGCGGGAGTGTTGCTTTGTTTTACTTCATCTTGATTTCAAGAAAACTTAGCTTCAGTTCTGTGCTAGCTCAGGGACCTGGCAATCTAAAGCATGCAAACCTCTCCTCCTGACCCATCTTCCACTCCGATAATTCACATAACATAGTATCTTGAATTTCCTCAAGGCATAGAATTGGGGGTTCAAGTCTATTTTATTCTGCTCTTGGGGAGCATAAAGGCCTCAGCAGAGATCCAGATAACATTTTAATTACATATACATTTGTCATTCCAAGTAGGAAGAGATAGCCACCCAATTTCTGGCCTTGAGCCCTCTAAAGGGGGGGATGCAGACTGATGTTAGACTTTTTCTAACAAAACATGAAATCTGAGTGTCAGAACAGACCCAGAGGTTATCTAGTTCAATCTCCTCTTGGATGCCTCTTGAAACTTCCCTACCATGATCATGTGTGTTTTCTTTGAACTCTTCTGGTTACAGAGAACTCAAGAACTCCTGCAGGAGCATATTTCACCCAAGAAACTTAGCTTCTCAGGTCACCTGGCTGGCTCTGTGGGTTAAGCATCTGACCTCGGCTCAGGTGATGCTCTCATGATGTGGTTCGTGAGTTCAAGCCCAGCATTGGGCTCTCTGCTGTCAGTGCAGAGCCTGCTTCAGATCCTCTGTCTCCCTCTCTCTCTGCCCCTTGCCCTCTCTCTCTCCCTCTCTCTCTCTCACACACACACACACAAATAAATATTGAAAAAAGGAAACTTAGCTTCTCATAGTCATATTTTGGGAAGCATCAGAAATAACTGAAATTTCTGATCTATGTGACTGTCAGTAACTTCTGACTCTTTCCCCCCTCCTACACTAATTAACACATCCCTCATTCCATCAACCATCTCTCTTATGATATTTGGTAATGACTTTAGTCATCCCTGTTACTTTCCCTTAGAATACTTTTCAGCTATTCAATGAGTTTTAAAATATAACATCCAAATTCGAACAAAATTGCAAGAGTGATCTCACCAGCGCAGTATAGATCTAGGTTCTCACCTCTATCTCTATGGATCCATCAATCTAGGAACACAATCTATGCTTGAGTGTGGTTGTCCTTCGACAACCATATCTAATGGCTTAAGGGCAATATCAATTTTTTTGTGTGTTGCCACTGAGACCTCATTTTGAATCCGACTGTTGTGTTTTTTTTTTTTTACACCTACAAACGAATCTTTGTATAAAGGAAAGAGCATGAACTTCAAAATTAGAGAGTTATCCATTTGTATTCAGTCTCCATTGTATTAGCTCTGTGACTTTAAAAAAGTTACTAACCTCTCTGAGATTTGGTTTCAATGTTTGGATCAGAGTATGATAATATCTAGCAGTTTAGTTTTATTGTGACCATTAAATGAACCGAAAATGTGAAATAACTAGCATGATGTCAAAGTGCAGCTCTCTTCCCTTTTGTGCAGCATGTCATTTTGACCCAGGGTCAAGCTCATCAACATTTTTTTCTATTAATTTCATAATGCATTGAATTAGCTATTCTTATTAGAATTTCAGCAGCTATGAAATTTAACATACTTTCCAAGTTTTTCATCTAGGTTATTAAAAACAATGTTAATAGGACAAAGCAAATATTGTTCCTTTCCAGTAAGAAATCTTCCAAGTTTGTGTTAACCAATCTTTCACTGAACAGAAAAAAAATGTAGGAAAAATAAAACATCAGAGGTTCAGTGAAGCACAAAGGACTTCTCACGCACGAGGTGGTCATATAAAGACCAGATGTTGTAATATTGCATAGAATCCAACGCTTCCTGGATGTCATTTGTTTAATGTTCATATCACATTTTTGTAATAGACCAGAAGATATGATTGTCCCCATTTTACAGATGAGCCCAAAAGAGGCCACTCAAGCAACAAGGACTCACATTCTTTCTTCAACAATTACAAATTTTTATTTCAGTTACCCATTCTAGAATGTTATCTAAAATATGAAAAGGTTTTCAGCTTATTATATCTACTTCTTCCACATAGAAAATAAATGCAATTAATTCATTTAACACATATTGGTTATTGACCACCTACTGATGCCTAACACTGTCCTAGGTATAGAGGAAAGCAGCAAACAAAGGCGTGTGCTTTCACGGATATTTTGGTGGAGCTGGAAGACAAGAAACAAGTAAATAATATGACAAGTGATGATACTTACTGAAAAAATAAAATAGGGAAACAGAACGGGCAGTGACCTGAGTGATGGCTGTCATGCCGTTGTAGTTGAGAGTGGTTAGGAAAACTCTCTGAGAGCTATAGAAGCCAAGTGTACCTGGGGAATGTGCATCCCAGCCAGGGGGGGTCAGCGAGTTCAAAGATATAAAAGGGAAGTATGTTTGGCTTCTTTAAAGAATGGCAAAAAGGTCAGTAAGACTAAGTTGGAGCAAATGACAAAATTGTGGTCATGGTAATAAATAGATCAGAGAGTGGGGACCACACCACACCATGAGAAGTTTGGATTAACTATCAGAGAGAATTAACCAGAGGACTGACATGATCTGACACATTCTTTAAAAGGATCCCTCTGGCTGCTGCACGCTGTAGGAGCAAGGGTGGAATAAAGTAGACCAGTGAGTAGCTATTGCAATAATCCAGATGAGACATCATGTTATTCAGACTACAGTGATAATGATAAAGGTGATAAAAAGTGCTCTGAGTTTTGACATTTTGAAAGCACTGCCTCCAGACTTGCTACTATTGCATGCGGGGTATGAGAGAAAGAAAATTGTCAAAAACTAATTTGTCACGAGTAACAGGAAGAATGGAATGGCTCCTTAACGAAAGCTGAGAATCTGTAGAAGGAATCACAGATATTAGGAGTTAAAAATCAGGAGTTCGTTTTGGATATGTGAAGTTTTGGATACCTATTACATTTATCTACCTGGAAACTATGAGTAAGGCTCTCTGTAGGAGTCCAGAATCCAAGCCTGGAGAAGTCTGGGCTACAGGACAAAAAACAAAAAGAATATCCAGTTAATGAGTGATATTTAAGGCCATGGGAGTGGATATGGTCACTTAGTAAATGAGAAGAGATAGAGAAAAAAAGAGGATTACAGACGGAATCTGCAACAGTCTCACACAGCCAAGATGAGGAGGATTCATGACTGAGATGAGATGGTGTAGCCAGTGAGGTACAAAGGCAAGACGAAGAAAGTGTCACAAATGGTAAATGTGATTGCCTGTATCACACACAACTTCCCAATACCATTGACAGTAGTTACTGGATCTCATCAGCTGGTAGTCCTAGGATTCAAAGCCATAATACTTAGAACTTGCTTAGACAAGTTGGATGCTCTCTTATCATCAGCCACCCACCTTTGCAGTACTGGAAGCAGGAACATTGTCTTGAAGGTGAGACCGCAATGCATGCTTTACAGCTCAGGCTTCCCCAGCTAGAGCGACTGTGGCTGTATTTAGTTTTGACCCTTCTTTCATCTCAAATCCTTGTATTAGCTAAAACCAAGCTCTTATTCCTCATCACTGCCACCCATGGAGCAGGGCTAGACCTGTTATTCCCAGGAGACAAATAACAGAAATAAAGATTCTGGTCCATAACTTTATAAATAACCAATTTTGGTGTTAAAGGCTAAATACATTTACACATGTGTGGTCACATCACTTTTTGTTTGCCAACCTCATTTTTATAACCTGGACCAACAAAACCAACAAGAGAGGAAACACACAGGTATAAGGTCAATTCAAGGGTTCAACAAAGTGCTCAGAATGATAGAATCAGCAGATAAAATGCTTCACAGGTTGCTAAGATACCTTAATCTGGAAAAAGAATCAGAATTAAGTTTTTGTTAAGAGGTTTATCATTCCCTATCCTGATCCTTTGATAGAGATAGTCTATAGGAATCTCAGCTTAGCAATTATATGGCTGGTATAATTGGGAAAAAGTTAGAAAAGGGGTTTGAACAGAAAGATAATAGTTTGAGAATTTGAGAAGTCACTTGGGGAGAGTTAGGTCATCTTGAAATTGCTTTAGGCAAGTTTAAGCTGTTTAGAAGATTTTCTCCGTGTGAGAGAAAAAAAAAAAACTAAGCAATAATATTCTCCTCTGTGGTTTTGCACCTGATGAACTAGTAATAGTTAAGTAAAAGAGTTATAAAATCTCTTTAATTAGGAATAAAGTGACATTAATAAACCTTGTTTTCATTTGTCCTTTGTAAAGAATTCTAATTTTGCATGTTGTACATGCTACTATTCACTTCAAGCTATTTAATTCACTTTTTTACTTGGTAAAGGAAAAAAGGGGCTGTTTCAGTCCTCATTCAATCAAGGAAGGCAGTGTCGACAGAAGAAGTATGCAACAAATCGCATATATTTTTTGTAAATTTTTATCAACCTATTAAAGAGTTGTAAAACAAAGAACTCTCACATGCCCTTTATGCATGTTTAATTATTTACCACCTGCCCCTTTTCCTAGTTATTTATTCTCTTTCTCTATTTCTATCAATAGATGGATGAGAGGAAGAGATAAAAGAGACAGGTGTGAGTGTGTTTCTTTGTGAACCATTTAAGAGTGAGTGGCAGACATGGTGAGGTTTCATCCCTAATGCTTCGGTGTATATTTCCCGAGAACAAAGACTTTCTCATGCACAATCACAGCACAAAATTGAGACATTTGACATTTGTACTCTATTATATTCTAATCTACAGTCTATTCAAAATGTGTCAGTTCTGCAAATAAAATACTATATATAAAGACTGTAAGTTCTTAACAATCCAGGATCCATTGGAGGATGACACATTACCTTTAGATATGATGCCTTTTTAATCTCTTTTAATCTGGAATATTTCCTCAGTTTTATGTGACCTTGACATTTTTGAAGAATACAGGTTATTTTTAATAACTATAGAGATGTATAATATATGAAATATACATGGAGTTGTATAGTTGTATCTATTGAGACAGATTGGAAATAATGATACCCCAATAAAAATATGCACACTTAGCACCTGCATCTTGGTTTCTAAATACCATTTCCCACTAAAAAGAACCACAGTTACTTGGAGAAATAGCTGATTATGGTACTAGAGCTTATATTCTACTGGAGTAGAAAAAGTAAATAAGAAGTAATTACATTGCACAAGATAATTATATATTTGAGGGGTGTTATAATGAAATTAAGATGATAGGATAGTAAGAAAGAGAGGTCCACTTTTGTGATGGTGGACAGAGAAGAACTCCTTGAATGAGTACCATTTGAGATCCAAAGAAGAATAAAAAGGTCAGCCACATGAAGAATGTGGAGAAGAGAATTCTAGGCATAAGAAACAGAAAGTAAGAGCACTCTGATGTAGAAAATGTTTGGTTTGGCCACAGAAGAGAGGAAGCCACTATGTCAGGGGCATGGCACTGAGCACTACTGATGGGGTGGTGGGGACACTGAGGAGAATGTATGTGATTGTGACACTAGACAAGGTTGGAAGGATAGGCATGAGCTGGTAAACTAGGCAATTTGGATGCTATTCTTGGTGCAGTGGGAGACCCTTGGAAAGATTGAACATAGGTAGTGACACAACTTGACTCCTGACTTACAAAGATCATTTTGGCTGCTTTGTTGAAAATAAACTAGAAGGAGTGTGAGAATGGAAGCAAAGAGACCAGATAGGAGACTATTGTGAAAATCCAGGCAAGACATAATAGTGGCCTGCACAGGGGTGGTGTCAGCAGAGATTTAAAAAAAAAAAAAGAGGAAGAATGGATTTAGATCACATTTTGGAGTTACAAACTCTAGGATTTATTTAGATTAAATGTGTAAGGTGGCTGAGGATCGGGAAGTGTTAAAGAAAGATGGCCAGGTTTCTATCTGGGGATCAAACAAAGAGAAGATAATCAACAGCTCTATTCTGAGCATAATTTTGAGATATGGTTTAGGTACTAAATGGAAATATGAAATAAGTAGAGAAATTTATAGATCCTAAAGGTCCTACAGGATATTCTTACCTTTTAATGAGATTAAGTTACAATATGTAAATGAGAACATCTGCATCATTTCATCAAAAATGAAAAACTAAAGGAAATATTAGTCACCTTCAGATTTTCTGCAAATTTAAATAGCACTATGTGCTTACGAAAGATAAAATATTGGGATTACCTGCAATGATTTAAGGGGGAAATTGTGAGAAAAATTACTTTTCTAAGATAGTCTGAAGAGCAACAATTGAATAAAGGAGAATATAAGTTAAACATTAAGAATGTTCTGGGCAAGTAATTCAAATCAGGATATCTTTTAAGAGCTTATGAAAAAGCTCCTTCAACTGAGACATTAAAAATAAGACTGTATAAAGCCTAGTTTTAAAAAGGAGAAAAAATATATTATAAAGGAGATGGAATAAATGTTCTAATAATGTTTTTAAAAGTATTATTAGTATTTATGAAACCAAATCCAGTGAGTTAAATGTTTCACCCTTTTCCAGGTTAACAATAGCTCTTTGTGCAATTTTTTACAACTGGTGGAGGTGAAGTTAAATGGGCCAGTATAATTTTTTTAAATGCCCTCTCTGGAAGTTTTTATAATTCTGAGCAGAAAACATTAAGATGCATATCTCATGTAAAATGGGAATGTACTAAAGAGAGGTGGGAGAAAATCAGTAATGCTTTGGAAAAAAAAAAACACAAAACTAGATTTGCCTCTACTTGAGTGAAGGCAAAAATAGATCTTAGAAAAGAGTGTGATGGGCGCCTGGGTGGTGCAGGGGATTAAGCATCTGACTCTTGATGGGCTCAGGTCATGACCTCATGGTTCATGAAGCTGAGCCCCACGTAGGGCTCTGTGCTGACAGCACAGAACCTGCTTGGGATTCTCTCTCTCCCTCTCTCTCTGCTCCTCCCCTCCCTGCATGCATGCGTGTGCTCTCTCCCTCTCTCTCAAAATAAATAAATGAACATTTTTTTTTAAAAAAAGAAGAGACTATGATAACATTTAGCTAAATAAAAAATATAAAAAATATGTTGTGAATCCACTGATTTGATTTTAGTTGCAAAGAATTCTTAAAAAAAAAAAAAAACAACTCTCATAAACCCAGTGCATGTGAATATAATGTATTCTTTAAAAAGTGATACATTATTTCCATTTTTAAGGTTAGATGTTGAAATTGTATGTATTATTCTTCCATTAATAATTCTACTTTTATTGGAAAATTGTTTGGGATAAATTGTATTCTTGGTACAGAGTACTGGTAATCTTTTCTTTATTGTACAAAGGCATTTAAAATATTTTGTCAGTGAAAATTGTGTTAATATACCATTTCTATGAAAGCAGTGATTTCAATTAAAAATAAGTGTGGCATTATTCATGTATTGATACCCCAATTTGCTCCCAAAAGGACTTGAAGCAGAGTGTAGCATTATGAATCTGGGAAGCAAAGCATCGCTGCCGTTATATAACATCCCACCTCAGTGAAAAGAGAGACGTAAGAGCCGTTTAAATGCCATGAAGAAAAGCATGAGAAAAATCAATGCTGAAATGAGTAATTGAATGATGTTTGGCAGGGGCTGAGTAGGTCATCATTAGGCATGACACGATTGTAACAAAATTCCTAGGGTTATTCAACCTAATGTACATGGTATCCAGTAAGACTAGACATTGCATTTACTACTTTGATTTACATAGTGCTCTAAAGAATCAGAATACAGTCATCAGGCTGATATAAAGTGGAGGAAGACAGAATAATCAAACAATATGATAATCCAGTGACAATGGGGCCCTTTGGATGCTGTAAATATAAGATGTCCTTGAGAATCTCAGAAAACTGCTTTACGACTAAAGTAAGACCACAGACCTTATAAAATAGAACAAAAAGCAAAAATAAACGCAGCAAATAATGATACTTAAGATAGTTTCTATGTCACATTCTTGCAACACAAATTTCTAGCTACAGAGTAAGATACACCACCTTATTTAGTACATGATCGTCAGTGAGGCATCCCACATAAGCATTGTCTTATTTACCAAATCTTATGTAACCAAAGCAAGAACCTCGTTTTCGAGTGCTCCATCACTCTAGAAACTTCCTGAGAAGAGACTTGCATCTTTCCTCTCTAACTTTTTTAAGCTTTAAATAAAAACTCAAAAAAAGTATTTTCTTCTTAATGATGTTGTTAAATCCAGAAAATGAAAAGCAAAGCAATACCATAGCATACTTCAGTCATATTATGTGTGACTCTCTGTTTTCAAACCACATCTTCTTAAGAGGGAGTCCTATATTTAAAACGAAAGGTAAAGAAAAGTAAACAAGGGAGAAAAGAAAAGAAAAGAACAGAAAAGAGAGAGAAGAAAAGAAAAGAAAAGAAAAGAAAAGTAAGAGTCTTGGAAAGATTTAACATGGGTAGTGACATAACTTGACTCCTGAGTTACAAAGATCATTTTGAGATATGGTTTAGACACTAAATGGAAATATGAAATGAAAATATGAAATGAAAAGAAAACAATTATAAAGGTAATAGGGAATATTTCTAGTAAGGCAAAACCCGTACCATCCATGTAAGGGAAACTATTTCATTGGTGAACAGCAATAATGATTAGGGGAAAAAACTGCTCTGAGTGGTGTTAACATGTTCCTCCCTGCAACTCTTGCTTATTGTTCCTATTGCTTCCTTAGAAGCAGTCTAATCTCTTCTCTAGAAAGAGGTGTTCGCATATTTGAAGAGAGTTATTACATTGTCCTCCCTTTTTTAGACAAAACAGTCTCACCTTTTTAAACCAATAGCTGAGTGATTCTAGAATCCTCAACCACGCCGGCAGTCTTTCCTTGATAACTTCTAGTGCCTACTTCTTTCGGTAAACATGTGCTAAGGAACCTGGATTCAATGTACCACATGGGTTTTCCCGTTCTCGGATTGATATCACATTGACAACAACAACGAAAAGCAAGCAATTGGACCCCTTTATTTTATTGTTGAGTTTGTCGCCCACTAGAAATCCCGAATTCCTTTTTTGTGACCCTGGAATATACAAAATTTCCTGCAACCTTTCAATGTACACTCCATTTTCAAACTCACATTTCCATTTGACCTGGAAAATAGTTGTGTTTTTGTTTAATTCTAATTTGGCCTTCCAACACTGATCTTACGTGCACTCTTGCCTTGTATCTCTATCTCTGTCTCTCTCAGTCTGGGGTCATCTGTAAACTGGAAAGGCACACCTTCACTGTTTGAGATGGGAGTTCTGCACTCTTATCAGTAGAGACTGGCTCAGAAGGATGTACAGACACTGGGGTGTTCATCTCAGTATTACCAGCCAACCAGCATCTTCTTTTCTGTAGGAATAGAAGTAACTGCATTATCAGACAACTGCTAATATTATTACATTTTCTAGATGAGGAGCAATTAGCTTGCCACGAGTTGGAAAATATATGTATTTATCCAAGACTATGTACTTCATTGTTCTAATTATTTGAAAATTAGTGCAAAGTCTTTCGGAATCTACATTTTCAGATTAGGACTGAATTTACCTGAGTATCTCTCAATCATCTTGCCCCTGATCCCTAGACCCAAAGTGCTTTTAAATAAACCTGAAATAAATTATTCTGGAGATGTACTTATATCAATAAAAATGAAAATAATGTCCCAAAGCATTAGTAGTATGTATCTTTTAAACTCTGCTTTGAGAAGAATCACAGAATCACAACTTGGATATGGAAAGCTATAGAACTGTGAGCAAAATTGTTGCCATCTGATAGAAATGTTTTTCCAAGTAAAGTAACCTTTAAAAACCTTTTCAAACTTTGGAAGAAAGGCTGCCTAAGACAGAAAAAAATCAGATTTTCTTTGGAATGGGTTTGATTTATGAAAGTTATTCTAATAATTAATTATGTTGCCTTCTAACCTAAAGGGCCTTAAAATGGAAATCTGAAAGTGACAACTCTATTTCCTGTTCAAATATTATTTTCTACTGGGCCCTGGCCAAAAATTAATTACAGCTTAAACATAGTTAATTTATTTCTACCTACCTCAAGGTATGTTAGAGTAATTAGTGAGGGCAGAAAAGATTAAATAGAGCAGAAAAGTATTATAAAAAATTATGTACTGTGCATTATTATTATACAATGAAACCATATTTATGCATTTTTATAAATTATATTTCTAAATAATCCACATTTTATAGAATTTAGAATATTATTTTTATATGCTAAAAGTAATTCCTAATGAAAACACTGAGTAAATTCAACTTTAAGACAAGTAAAAAAAAAATAGAAACTAAAACATTTTATCATTTGTTATTTGAGCAGTTGTAGTAAAATCACCAGAGAGGAATATGTAGTTGCAACCATCCACTGTATTTTCAAGATGCTCAGCAACCACGAAATGAATTTCACATCAAGACCATAATGAGAAAAAAGATTCCTGAATAATTTCCCATTTCTGGAATTGGATATGAATGAACAGAGGAGGCAGATCATTTCTAAAAACAACATCTCATCCAATGGAGTGAATCTTTACAATCTTTGTATTAGGCACCAACATTTGAAAAAAGTGTGCAATCATTTTGACATGTCCGGGCAATACTTATTTCAAATATAGTTCATTTCTTTCAGGCAACAATAAACCATTTAGTTCAGTTTTGTTTGTTTTACAAATTGGGTAATAGTAACAACCTTCCTAAATGAATAATAGCAACCTTCTCAAATTCTATGAACTTGTTTCCAGAAAAACAAATGGTGGTATTTTTGTCATCCCTTCGACATCTTCCAGAAGTTCATGTATAATTATAGCTCTTAGCTCTGTGACCATCCACCAATATTTTTCCTGTGACAACCCTCCCATCAGTTAAATGAAGAACTTCACTTTTTTTTGGTTCTTGTTCATAATGTTAGTAGTGGACTTAACACCTTGCTTATGGTTAGTTGCCGATATATCTATCTTTCCTGATGCATTAGAAGAAAATTGCCTGCCTTCTTACTAACGTCATGGCATTTAGCTTTTTAAGCCCCATGTTCTCATGTATAACACGGGGATAATAATGACATGCACCTCATAGGGATAAAAAAGCCATTGAATCAAATGATGAATACAAAGTACTCATGATAGTACCTGATATACAGTACACGTTTCTCATTGTTATATGCAAAATATCTACTGTGCCCGACACATAGTATACAATCAGTACATTGGAACTTAGGCCATTCTTATCATCCCCTTATTCTGTATCCCTTCAGGATCTATGGATTCACTTAGTATTTAGTACATCACACTTGTTTGTAGTACTTTACATTAGGGCTCCCTAATACATTATGGTTCTCGTGTGTGTTCCTCTTTATATATATAAGAATATATATGTGGCATGTAAGTTTGGTAAATGCAGGACAAAGTTAAAGAGAGTTTTCATTTTCATTAATATGTTAATGGACATTAAAAATCTCTTATGCAGCTTTGTTAATACCTACTTGACTAATCTCCACATCCATCACCTTTCTTTAAAACAGTTCCTCCAGGGGTGCCTGGGTGGCTCAGTCGGTTGGGCGTCCGACTTCGGCTCAGGTCAAGATCTCGCGGTCCGTGAGCCCGAGCCCCGCGTCGGGCTCTGTGCTGACAGCTCGGAGCCTGTTTCAGATTCTGTGTCTCCCTCTCTCTCTGACCCTCCCCCGTTCATGCTCTGTCTCTCTCTGTCTCAAAAATAAAAATAAAAAAAAGTTAAAAAAAATTTTAAAGCAGTTTCTCCAATGTTGCCCTGTAATTTTTTAGTTTTAATGCCTAGAGACATTAGTTGCATATAGGTTCATAAATGGGAGGGGCTGGACCTCTGATTGCCTTTGTATCTTTATACAGCACACCATCTGGGTTGGTGACGCTGGGGATTTCATCTTTAAACATCAACCTGACTTGCATATTTACACTGCTTTTTAAAAAATTTTTAATGTTTTTATTCATTTTTGAGAGACAGAGCACGAGCGGGGGAGGGATAGAGAGAGAGGGAGACAGAATCTGAAGCAGACTCCAGGCTCTGAGCTGTCAGTCAGCACAGAGCCCAACATGGGACCCGAACTCACAAAGCATGGGATCGTGACCTGAGCCGAAGTGGGATGCTTAACCCACTGAGCCACCCGGGTGCCCCGCATATTTACGTTGTTGACTGATGTGGCCACAGCTCCTTCTCATCTGTTTCTCAGAACCAGCAGTGTGTGGGAGTCCCCTAAACATAGGGGCCCTGCTACAGTTCACAACTTCTTCGAATATCTGTGTGGCTCTCGGGCACTGAGTTGTTAGAAAAGCAGAAATCCTTATCCATGAAGAGAATTGCTGCTGCTCTCCTCCTCGTTCTTTCCCAGGCTCCAGACCAAAAGTGCTAGGGTCCTGTCAAGTTCTCAATTGGAGGATCAGGTTTTGTGTAAGGAAATCCAATGCGACAGAAATCCCGTGAGATTTCCTCCAGGAACTCCTAAGTAGGTGATCCATCAAGGGTGGAATTTTCTACAAAAGTCAGGCATTACCAGATCTCACTGGGGATTTCAATGGCCCCAAGTGACAGCAAAACCTAAATCCCTTGAGGGTTCTTAAAGAAGAGGTTCATGAAGGAGTGGAGTGAAACGTCTTCGTCTGCAAAAAACCTCTTGAGTCACATTTTAAAGTATCTGCAAAAATCAGTCTTGCATACAGAAACCATAGAAATCTATTGACAAAAGTAATATATGGGAATGCATTTAGAGGAAAGATCACTGAATCTCTCCTTGTCATTAGAGCATTTCATAATAAAATGGTCATTTCATTTCTATTTGTATTATGATGCATTGCAATTGATATTATTGCATATATACATATGCCTTCTGTTCACATAGAGCTACTGTAGAAAGAATACCTTAAGGAAGAATTCTAATAACTCTCAGTGCAGCAATTTTGTTAGTAAAAATTATTTTTTTCCTTTAAAAAATGTTTTAATGTTTATTTATTTTTGAGAGAGAGAGAAAGAGAGAGAGAGAGAGAGAGAGAGAGCACACACAGGGGAAGGGCAGACAGAGGGAAACACAGAATCCGAAGCAGGCTCCAGGCTCCGAGCTGTCAGCACAGAGCCCGACGTGGGGCTCGAACTCATGAACCATGAGACCATGACCCGAGCTGAAGTCGGATGCTCAACCAACTGAGTCACCCAGGTGCCCCTTTTTTCTTTCTTTCTTTTTTTAAATTTTTTAACGTTTACTTATTTTTGACACACCACACACACACACACACACAGCAGGGGAAGGGTAGAGAGAGGGAGTGTTAGTAAACAGTTTTAAAAGGACAAAGTATGCATTGAGGGAAATAAAGATGTTCTCCTTTAACAACATCTCTATATTTTATTCGAAATATAAAAGCAAAAATAAATTAGTCTCACATCCAAACTAAAGAATCCACTCGGTTTTCAGATTAAAACTATGATGTTTCTGGGTAAGTCTGATAAACTTTGTTGCCAAATAGCTTTCGCCATTTTGTCACCCTCTCCTCCAATTGTATCCAGGAACTATTTTAGGCCTTGATGAGCACAGGGCTGGGTGCTGTTCAGCCACGTGGATCTGAAAAGATAACAGTCCTTTGTTATGTAGTAACCACACTGCAGTTGAAGATGAGGTTCAAGGGCAAGAATGAGTTTTCTAAAGGGGTCTTTGCCTTGAGAACGGCTTTGGCACACAGTGTCACCCTAAGGGGAATATTTTGGAGGGGGTCCCTCGTGCTAACACTGCTTTCACCATTTCATTAATTTTTCATCAGACACACAAGCGCTTTAAACATTGTACCTTAAAGACTTTTTCAACCTCAGTGTATATGAGGGCTTCACCTGGTTTTACAGAGTAGTAGCATCTTTGCTGACTAATAAGCACAGCTTTCATGCAATGCTCCAGCTCAGATCTTACATCTAGCAGGAAAGAAAAGTTGTGCTGTTTGTATGGATCACTCTGCCTATTAAAAAAAAAAATCCTCCAGAATTTTCCTTTTCAAAATAGAACCTGCAAGCCAATGGCCACAATACTTGATTTCAAGTCCTCTGGTACATGTTCATCTGTTTGAAGAAGGTGCTACCTCAGCACAAGGACCTTATGTTTTTGTGGCCACGGGCCATAACAGGAACATGTTAGGTACTGCTTTATTTATTTATTTATTTAGTTAGTTAGTTATTTTTGGGAGAGCGTATGCAGGGGAAGGGCAGGGAGAGGGAGACAGAGGATCCAAAGTGGGCTCTGTGCTGACAAGCTGACAGCAGCGAGACCGATGTGGGGCTTAAACTCATGAACCATCAGATCATGACCTGAGCTGATGTCAGACGCTCAACTGACTGAGCCAACAAGGTGCCCCTATTTAAAACCTAAATTTAAGATGGAAAATTAGCTTAGATTCAGCACTTTTACCATAAATTATAGTTTCTGAGTAGATGAAACTAATTTGGGAGGCAGATGTGAACGAAAATACATTCCCTTGAAGTTCCCAAATTCTGTTTCTGATCATTTAAAAAAAGGAATATAGGGTTTGTATTAAGCCCTCTATCAGGAGAAAAAAATAAAAATATTAACACCTACCATTGTTGCTGCTGTGGGAATACCTGTTTTTATTTCATACAGGAGTAAATAGTCACATAAAGTATTCATTAATAGCCAGGAAACAAATCAGACTTGCCCTTAGGCAGCCTTAACTAATGCACTTATCTTTATTAGAGAAGGTTTTAAGTGAACAATATTTCAAAAATCAGAACAAACTTAAATATTTTTATCTTTTCACTATATTCTAATTTGGTGCTCAAATCCATAATGATGGTCATTTAGAACAATACCTTATAACTGTTAACACTTGAAATAAATCTTTTACACATTCAAAAGTCTTCCAACTACTTTGCAAATTTTTCTCCTTTTGCTCTGAAATGTATCAGAACCTTAGAGAAATTAGAAAAAAAAGGATATACCTATAAACGTATTCACACATAAGAAACACAAAGATACTGTTTAGCACGCGTGTGCACGTGTGTGTGTGTGTCTACATAAGATAAACGCATCATCAGCTATTCTGTCAAGATTAATTTCTTAACCACCTTAACTTTTAAAAAGTTTTTAATTCTACTTTTTATTGTATTTATTTTTTTAACATGAAATTTATTGCCGAATTGGTTTCCATACAACACCCAGTGCTCGTCCCAAGAGGTGCCAGAGAAAAGTATCTGATCTCAACATACTTACTTGCTCACGTGTTAGCCACCACACCGATAGAGCCTCTAATCCTTGACCCCACCCCCTGAACTCACTAACTACACTCGCTAAATCCTTGACCCAGACCAAGGAGAAGTGAAAAGACCAGCTGATTTTTTTTCAGTATCATTTGAATTGTACTAAGGAATGCCAGAAGTTTCCAGATAAGTCTCCTGCTTCAAGACAAGATTGTGCAATCTCCATTTCACCTGTTTTTTTCTTTTCCTGTAAAGTTCTAAGAAAGAGTCCTCATCAGAATTTGATACAGACGTACCAGCTCTACATTTTATTTTCAAAAGAAGCACCATGAAGTTTGTGAAGTTTTAAATAATAAATTCTTTTTTTAGTCTTCTTTCACAATCGGTAACTGCAGCAAACACTGGGAGGAAAAAAAAACATGAGAAAAATATGAGAAAATCAATTTTATCTCTACAATTACAGGAAATAAGCTCTATGGAATATTCTTCTTGATTGGATTGGATCTGAATCATCAAATGAAAGACATTTTATCCATTTGGCTTATTCATAGAATGTGCTTTATTGCATTATATAGTAAACTGGAAGATATTGGGTGAGTCATTTAACTACTCGCCAAGGCTCATTTAGTAAAATACCACCCCTGGTGCTCTATATGTTATGACAGAGGCTTAGAGAAGAAAATGTATTTTATAGCTATTATCAATAGTAGTCACAATCTTTTGTCGTGTTAGGGAAGATATTTCGTATAAAAATAAAAGAAGCCACTGACCTAGGAGGTAAATGATTTGCCTCATGTCACAGAGAGGTTGAGGGAGACAAGGTCTCCTGGCTCCCCGTCTGGTACACAAACTAGTGGAACACATTACTCTCATAAATGCACGTAGTTGATAAGAGGGTTCCTATTTCTAGGAAGACATTACTTACATGCCTTTTTGGGTGAAAAGGGATGTTAAGCCACAAGTTGGTTTTTGGTTTTTTTTGTTTTTTGTTTTTTTAATCTCCCTACCATGGTAGATGGGCACACTTGAATTAAATAAAATACCTTACCATCCAGAGAAACCTATTATAAATAATGAGAAAGGACTACAAAGCTTCATGTTTTTTTTCTTGAATAGGGAGGAATGAAGTAAAAGTGTTTGGACACTCAGAAACTGTATCCTAAATGTAAGAAATCATGTTTGTCCCCAAAGAAAGTCATATGATAAACACATGGGCTTGTAAAACAGCCTACTCCAAACCACGTACTGAAGTGAAAGAGAGAGTTGAAGATGTATTTTATTTGATGAGCCATATACAAATCGTAGTATATGTTCACAACCTCATTAAATAAATGCAGCTCCCTTGGAACAAACCAAACATGGTCACAAACTTCCTGAGTCTATTTCGGGAAACAGAACTGCTGGGCAAGTTAAGTTTCAGGCCACGGACCAACCACAAGAGCCACAAGTACGGCTGGGGGGATAAATTTGGAAACCCATAGTGCAGAGCCTGGGGGATTCCTTCGAGGCCTGGGAGCAGACCAGTGAGCAGTTACTCAGGGAATTACCGTATTTGTTCATATATGACATATTTGAAAAGTGGGAGTTAAAACATTGACCCTGCTTCTAGTTCTATACCCCAATTTCACGTGTGCTTGAAAACCAATATGGTAAAATTGGGCTGGCTGGGCGGAACAAATAGATTTCAGCTCTGCATGCACACACACACACATACACACACACACACGGAAAATGTGCACATTTCTAAGTAGGGTATTAATTTTTTACCTATTGTTATAGGTCAAATATATTATCAACACTTCGGTGTTTTTTAAAGTCTCAGATCAGGTTTTCTCCAAATGTGCAAGGACCTTGCTGGTATATAGATACATTCTTAGGGATTCGGGTAGTCTCTTAATTTTTTTCAGTGTTAGGTTTTCACTGTTCTGATAACCTTTAAAAACTTAATATAGCATATTCTGGATCATCTGGAGGATCCCAAACTGCCATTTGATTTGTGCTTACAAACAAATTGATGCCACATGGTATTTCTAAAGGGAAAAAAATGGCTTTAATATATAAACCATGCATTCACCCTCAAATGAAGGCCAAATGCTGTCATGATTTACTGTACAAAAGAAGTTTTCACAGCAGTTCCCAAAGGGCAAATCGGGGTGAACTGAATCATCACATAACACATGGTAATGTAGACCTCGCAGTCCTGCAACAGGGAAGCTGTAAAGTCAGTTCTTTGTGCCAAGACCCCTGGCTTCCACTTCCATGACATATTTGGACCATGCATCAGGGGTACAGGGAATCCGGAGATGGTCACCAGCAGCAGGCATCCTGTAGGACATGTTTCTCGGAAGGCTTTAGTGGAACACATTTTCGTGCGGTGGGGGCATAAAGAGAAGCTCACCTGTCAGCCTAGTACAGGATTATAGAATAGCAAATTTGGGCAGAAATAACTAAAATGAAAGAAACATCCTTGACAGAGGCTTTGTCATGCAAATTAGGTCTATTTAAAAATTCAATGTGCGGCAATTATAGATTAAAAGACTGAGAACTTTCCGGAAGCATGTTGTATCCCATGCTATGATGCTCAGTAAAGTTTGAACACAGTTGTAAGACAGGCTGTAAACATTGATGAAACGTGGTCCCTACCCTTAGGGTACTTACATTTTAAGGAAGGAGACAGTCTCCCAATGAATTAATTTCAGTATAATTGGGATGCTATGGAAGAAAGAGAAGAGCCCTTTTCTAACCTGATACAGAAGAAGGACGAAATAAGCAGGAACCAAAGCAGGCTCATGAAGACGTGCATCAGAAGTAGAGGCACAGAATTTGAGAGGTAAAAAGAAGAGTATCAAACACAAAGTCCACAACAGAGGCACTATCCTAAGGAGCAAGCTTTGGCTCTTCTGCTAAACACCAACACAACACACACTGTGCAGGAATAACATTTCAAGTCACTATAGTTTCTTGGCACATTGTACGTAATTCAGAGTCTGAGGGTCAGACTTCTCAACTCATCCTGCTGTTCTTCTAATAAAGTCACAAAGCATAAATATACCAATAACACATTTTATACAGTAGTGACAAATAATCCAAGCCTCTTAGAGTATTTCTAGTTATCTCAAAAGGCAGTGCAAAAATCTTAAACACAATTTTCACTCTTTTCAAAATTAAAAAAAAAAAGAAACGATATTTGTATGGGAAAATTATTTTTAATTTAAGGTACACCTTATTATGTCTGTAAAAGTGGAGAAGATGTGGTGCCTTCTAGAGTTAGCTAAAGAATCAGAACAATTCAGATTGAAATTGTGCTAAACTTATCAGAGCTTTGTG
The DNA here is from genome assembly GCF_023721935.1 of Panthera uncia. Lineage (NCBI taxonomy): Eukaryota > Metazoa > Chordata > Mammalia > Carnivora > Felidae > Panthera > Panthera uncia. The sequence goes on along the minus strand of NC_064812.1, from coordinate 56,802,964 downwards.
GCTTGGTTAGCTGTTGGAATAGCCCGGATTGCCAGGCATATCTCCAAGAACCACATTTTAGTTTTTCATTCTCATTCCGGAGTAACTTATAAATAGTGAGAGCTAAAAAAGTCTTCTGCCTCTGCTGCTTTAAGGTCAGTGCCACAAATCAGCCTGGAAAGCCAAAATCCAATCGGTCCAAAGAGCCCCTCGTAGTTCGTAGTTCGGATGCTTACAACTTTCAGCTGTAAGCCTGCAGATCACAGAAGCAAGTTGCAGCACAAAACTGAAAAGGTTGCAAGCTTCAAAGCGAATTCTAAGTAATAGGATCTTGAGCTGAAAGTACTCTAGAAATCTGATGAAGTTCAATAGCTAAGTGCCTGACATCAGTTTCAATAAATTGGAAACTGTGAACTTATTTACAATAGTAACTATTCTCCCCAGCCCCACCCAAACTCCTGGGATTCTATTGTAATTTAGACACAGAGAATGGTGTAATAACAACCCAGAGAAGATAAATGTAGAACATAAAAAAATCAGTCCTAATTACAGCTTATATCGGCGTTGGGTAAGAATTTTGCCTTCTGGAAGGTTATCCAAACCAAATTCTGGACCCTTGGAGAATGTTCTGCTTTATTTATCGTTCTGCAATATTGCCTGCCTTTTCCCAGTGTTCTTTGTATTTAAGAAATATTTTGTACGTGTCCCTGTTTTGCAGCCTAGCTGCTGATTTCAGTGTAAAATGGATGGTGGGGTACTTATTCGTGTAAATATTTTTCTTTTTGTTTTTCGCATTCTTTAACAATAAAAACCTTATAACTTCATTCCCCCAGGTAATGATAGAAGCCAGGCAGAAATTATCAAAGAAAAAAAATGAGATTAATATTTCAGTTTTGCAAAACAAGAAGAGCTTAGGTAGTATATAAAAGGGTCATGAATTCACAGGCGAGATTATCTGTAGTGTTTTATCTTCATAAATATAACTGAAAAAATGATTTAGAATTCAGGTGTAATTTGAAATAAACATGTAACTTATTGAAATAAATTGTTTAAAACAAAGTTAAACATTATCAATTAGATCTTTTTACTTTGTCTTTTAGTCATCTTATATCTTTCTTGAAATCTCATTGCGTAGGCATGTTTTATTAATGATCTATTAATAAGCATTCACTTAAAACATGACTGATTAAAAAGTAGACCTGATTTTAAGTAAGTGTTCTGAAAATGTTTCATTTATTGAATACATTGAGGTTTAAGTTCCCATTTATATAGCTGGAGGGTAAATTACAGCTACTCATGCTTGTTTTATCATTATAATGAAAGCATCACTCATATTTGCAACCCTAATTAAAATTCTTCTTTGACCCATATAAATTCAGCCTCTCCCTCAACTAGATTATTTTCAAATTTTTGTATAAACTTTACTATATATGGGTATGATAATGAATGTATCTATCTTTAATATAACATAATCAAGGTTAAGAGAAAGTAAAAATTAGGTTCAGACTTTTTAATACTGCAGGGTACATTTTTAGTACCCTACAAAGGGAATTAGTTCATACGACTCCCATTAACTTTAATGGAACCTGTATGGGCCAACTGTATGCTGAAATTCATAGGAAGTTAAACATCAGTAGAGTTCACTAGCTTCATTTTTTTTTCCTTTTTGGAACTCTAGTTTTGACTACTTTTATTTTCCAATGGTCTAGAGGGAAGACATATCAATAAAAATAAGTCACCTAAGTGCTTTCCAAGTAAGCCCCCATTTTTTATACATTTGCCTAGAAGTTAGAAATCTGCAAACAATGCCTAATAACATTTGAGACTCAACAAATAAATTCAACTAACTAAAGAACATAGTTTTTAATATGAACATAGTGTTCTTTAAACATGAATATTATAGCACTTGCTGTCCTCCAGTGTTTATTCATTTTTCACATTCCTATTTGTAATTACAATAGCAAAACCAAAGACTTTAGTCATTTTCAATATATAAAAATTTATTTTACATTTCTATCAACCTGTTAAGTGTTTATATTTGAAATGAAATTTATTTGGAATTCTATATGTTGGTCTTGTTAAAATATTGTGTACAGTCCTCAGGCACTCAAGAAACACATGGACAATTAAAAATTAAAACAGCATCACGAGGCCAAAGGAACCTATCTGTTGTTCACCAGTATCAGCAATATCTTTCCACAATTGTAAATTCAATCACCAGACTATGCAGTGAAGTTATGATCAGTTAACAAATCCATTCAAAAGTATTCAGTATAATATTGAATTCACATTCATCACACAGAATACCAAAAGAGATAAATGAAGGTTCCTCTAATATCAACTCATCCAAGATGTTCATAGCACTGCTGAATTTGGAAACAACTAGGTATCTCTCAGTTTTCTCTTTTTCTCTATCAAAGAGATCAATCTAAATTTAGAATTTTGTAGAAATCTGTAGAAATTAAAATCACCATTTTAAAAATTAACTTAAAAACTTTAAAAGAACCTTCAGTGTGAATGTAAGAGAATCTTTCATTTTTACCTTCTTTGGGCATCTAAATAGCCCAAACTGGATTCATCACACAAAAAACTTGGTTTAATCAGGAACGACAAGTAGACACTAATTAGAGCATTGATAATTAACATCATAAATCACTTGATCTTGGATAAATGTTTCATTAAGAAAAAAGATTGGTCAATAAACTCTGTACATAAGTGAAGTTTCCTGTGAAAAAAAAACATTAGTTGGTTATCATGTGAACATCTGAATCATGCATACCATCAATGAATATTAGTGCTGCAAGTAACATTAGCCATCTAGTCTATGCTATCATTTTCTATCTCATTTAAATAGGCTCTACACCCAACATAGGGCTTGAACTCACAACCTCAAGATCAAGAGTTGCATGTTCTACCCACTGAGCCAGCCAGGCACCCCCTATGCCACTATTTTAAAAGTAAAGAAATTGAGCCTCCAAGAAGTCAAGTGATTATCCTAAGGTCTTCCAGCTACTTAGATTAAAATCGAAATCTCTTGCATTCATTCACTGAGCAAGTTTTTATTGGGCACCTACACAACATTGGAAATGGGTTAAAGTGATAAACAAAACATACAAGATCCTTGCCACTTTGGATCTGACACTCCAAATGAAGGGATAAAGTAAAGAAGGAAAGAGGTAAAGCAAGGAGACAATTTCAGATAGGGAGCTTCCTCAAAAGGACTTGGTGTAATTTTTAACAACTAAGAATGCAGCTAATTGATAGTATTTCTCTTCTCAACTCTCAATATTTCCTTCCTCTTTTCGAAGTTAAAAATAAAGAGAGAGATTTATCAGTGATCTACCATACATCTCATTGGTCAGGTCCTCTCAAAAGACATACACATATTCACGAACCACATCCATATTTGCCACGCTTCATCATACTCATGTTTGTCAGCTGTCAAAGATGGCCACTTTTATCAGAGTTTCTCGCTGTCTGACTTCTGCAGTTTTGGAGTGTTGAGTTTGTTCCTGTGTCACAGGAAAAGTTCAAAGACTAAAAACCTAAGACCATGTGCTCAAAATAATTTCAGGAAAGTGTACGGGTAAGGTTTCTCTTCCAGAGCAAAATGGTTGTCCCTCCATGGTTATTTTTCATTCCATGTGATTTTCTGCGTAGAGAACAAAAGAGAGTTTGAAAGATGAGGTGGGGTATGAATCTGACTGCTTGTAATTCTATGAAATGATACTGACTGTCTTGTCTTCAATGTCAGACAGTAAAACTGCTTCCTCTAACTAGCAAAAGAGATGCTCAATGCTTTTGTCTTTCATTTTTTCTTAATGCATAATTTATATATGGCCCATTTATTAATAACCATGAAGTGTTTTACCTGGAAATCTGCTCACAAAAGAACAGAATATACAGAATTAAAATGAACATTTCATAAGGTAGATATTATCTTTATATTAAAAAAAGTGCCCTAGTTAATTCTTTCTGAGATTGTTGAATAAAATCCAACAGAAATTATTCAATTATTAATATAACTATATTTATCACGTTAAACAAGAATTTCAACTATATCCTGGTTACTGATAAGTCCCAAGGGGAATAAAACATTTTTAATAATGACATATTCTACCTAGAAGAGAAAATATTTCAATAAAGCACCATTTATGTGCATTTCTTGAAGGCAGAGAAACTTTATTATTCATCTTGTATGTGTTTTCCTTGCCTAACCTAATAGCATTACATTGTAATGATGACAAAATCTACAATAGCTAATATTTATGAAAAAAATTAGTATTTGTGAGGCAACAGTCTTCTAATTCAGGTACTACTATCATGTCATGTTACTGATGAAGAGAGCTTAAATATTTTGCCCCATGTCACTCAGTTGATGAGAGGAAGAGCTGGGATTTGAATGGAAGCATCTGACCCCAGAACCCAGCTTCTTCACCAGTAACTACTATTTTCCACAACTTGCTCAGAGTAGACATTAAAAAATACATTTAAATTAAATTGAAATCCTGATAGATTAGTCTCCTTGATATAAACCATTAAAAAGACAAACTTGTGGGTAAATGTTGAGGGTAAAAAGTAAAACATTTAGTTCATTGAATATTCTATGCATTCCAAATATTCTAGGCCTTATGGAAGTCTAGAGCTGAGGAAGGGTTTTAGCAATCATTCCAATCCAGTCCCTTCCATTTTCAGATACGGAACTAATCCCTTCTGCGAGCAGAGAGGTGACTCAGGTTACCTAGAGGCATACAACTTGTTAATGGGAAAGCCAAATTTCCTAATTTCCAAGCAAAAAAAAAAATTGAATTACATTTGTTTTTGTTTATTCGAAAGTGAATTAATTATACCTAAGCCATTGCTTTATATAATATGGCAGACTCTTAAAGTGTCCTCTATCATCCCTAATTCTTGATGTCCATGACCTTATGTGATCTCCTTTCCCTGAGTGTGGATGAGATCTGTGGTGTACTCTTAACCACCAGAATATGGTAAAAGCAATGGAATGCATTAGTGACATGTATGTGGTTATTTGATTACTTCCATAAGGCCATAGTTCCCATTTTGCAGAAATGTCTCTTGCTCTTTCTGGCTTTGATGACACAAGCAGTCATGTTGGAATGTGGTGAGGTGCTGAGGGGAACCAATGGCCTGTATGGACCTCCAGCTGAGAGCTAGCAAGAAAATGAGGACCTCAGTTCTACATCCACAAGAAAATGAGTTATAGCAGTAACCTAAGTGAATTTGCAAATGGATCCTTCCCTAGTTGAACGTTCACATGAGAACTCAACCTTGACAATATCTCCATTGCAGTCTTTCAGAGGACACAGCTGAGCTGTCCTTAGACTCCCAATCACAGAAATTGTGAGATAATAAATATCTGTTGTTTCAAACTACCACTTTTAGGGTAATTTCTTATACAACAATAGAAAACTAGTACATGTAGTCTTCTTTGTTATGGCAAGAATCTGATGCTGAATTTAATTATTCTCAAACTAAATAAGTTTAGTTAGGTAAGGTTTAGTTACTTTTTATGTAATAGGAGAACCTCAATAAATATTTATTGAAGGAAGGAGTGATAAAACATCTTTAGTATAACATCAGTAAGGAAGAAGTGAGATCTGATCATGGCAATAATATTATAATTTTTTTAAAAAAGTTATTACCTAAATCACCATTCATCCTTTATTTATATGTACATAGAAAATGAAGTCAAATAGGCTTAAGATTAGAAAGGAAGAAATGACTTAGCCTTTAGAAATTTGTTGTGACTTTTCTACATATGTGGTATCCATAATGCTATCATAACTTTTTCTGTTACTTTAGGGTCAGTGCTATAAAGCATTCATCAGTGTGGCTGTTTAACAACCGTTCCATGTTTAAGTTCATTAAAAGAACCGCTTTTGACTGAATTCTTCATTTTAAAACTCTACATCACACTTGAATGGGCATTTATTTTATTCCTACGTTATTCAGACATTCTATAATGCCTAGTAAAAAGTCTTCAAAAACCAACTAGCTATGAAAAACAGATATGTGGATTTGAGTGTTCAATGAAAATGCTAGCCTGTTGTTTTTAATGTGACCATCCATAAAGTTAAGATACACTGGAGCTATTTCTATAGCGGTAACCAGTCAATTTGTCATTGACTGTAACATTACTAGGATTATAGGCAAATGAAGTTAAATTACAGTAGCTATTAAAACAATCTCAAATTTAAAACATAGGGATTTTATTTTGTACCCTTAAAAGGAACTTGCAAAATTGGTTTCTGGGCATATAACATTTCCTGTGTACTGAAAAAAATTTTACCTATATTAAAAAAAAAAATTAAATCATCCAGTTTGCTTCATTTTACAGGTGAAATATTAAAGTGCAGGGAGAGACCAATTCAAGGACAAGAAAACGGTCAGTGACAGAATAGCTTCATCAATCTATTCTCCTGAATTTTACTAATAAAGAAAGACTTGTAATTTCTTGTGCATTTATCAAACCTTAACAATGGAGAGTGACAAAGGCAGAACATACAAGTCGTGTGTTCTTGTCTTATCTTAAAATACAAGGACCAAGGGGTGCCTGGGTGGCTCAGTCGGTTAAGCGGCTGACTTCGGCTCAGGTCATGATCTCGCGGTTGGTGAGTTCGATCCCGGCGTTCGATCCCGGCGTTCGATCCCGGCGTTCAATCCCCGCGTGGGGCTCTGTGCTGACAGCTCAGAGCCTGGAGCCTGTTTCAAATTCTGTGTCTCCCTCTCTCTGACCCTCCCCCGTTCATGCTTTGTCTCTCTCTGTCTCAAAAATAAACGTTAAAAAAAATTTTTTTTTAAATACAAGGACCGAAGCATGAGAAATCTTAGTTTCGATATATAGATTATGCATTCTGATACACCACAGATACCAAGTAAAGGTTAATAAAAGGAAATTGGAAGAAGTCATTTCCCAAAAGAAAGGGATGAATCTTAAGAAATCATGGTTGTGGAGGAGTAGGTATACAGCATGTTAATACATCAAATAATTTTTGAAAATGAATTTATTAATAAACAGCTAGTGGGATTCATTGTGTTTGCTGAACTTGAATCATTACTTTTTGTACTTTTGAAAGAAACTAGATAGTTATCATTCACGATTGTAACCACAAATAATGAAGGCCAGAATATTAAAAATAATGAAATTTGAAAAAAAACATAAATTCAAAAATTTTAAATAAACTGTAGATTATTGATAACACATGAAAGAGTTCTGAATTTATTTCTGGAGATTATAAAGTATGTAACAGTTTAACAATTTACCATCTCTATAGATGTTATGTGTACTATATTAGGTGAAAAAGTAGAACTATGAGAACTTGAAATAATTTTAGAAAGTCTAAAATAACCAAACGCTGTCCAACTCTAATGTTTATTCACATTTAAAATTGAAAATCTAGATTTTAGGATTGCTTTTTGTTTATTCCAGAATGCAATGTTGTATTTTTCTTATTCTTCTTAGACAAAGGGGTAAAAGTGTATAGAAGAGGGAACGTATTTTTACATACATCTTAAAATAACGATTGGGATGCGAAAGCAATTGGAAAAACTGAAAACGATATTTTACAAACAGTATTCTAAAAGAAGACCTCCTGAAACAACCTGTTCCACAGGTAACGCTGGGGCATCAGTTTAAATAAGAAAGCTTTTACCAACTTTTACTGGCTGCGGTGTATGAACTTTGGAGCTCTTTAGAACTGCATGGTTTTCATACTCGGTATGCCTGCATGCATATATGTTTATAGATAATTGCTATGCCTTGTACCAAGGATATGAACTGTGTAAAATTACTGTAGGAAGTTGTAAATGATGTATGAAATGAGAAATCTTTGCCCACTGGCAGTACATAGATAGAACAGAGATAGTGACGTACAATCTCTTCTCTGTCATTTGTCATAGTATTCATCTTATAAAAGGCAGAACATATCAATAAACCTGAGTGTGGAACATGCATACTAAACAATACATATTATTTCTCCTTTTTTAGGTCTCTTGTCTTCTTAAAAACCAGTTTACAAAAAACTTTCTGCCCAAGGCAAATGTAAAAAACTTCTCTGTTAATGATTTCAATGACCGATCCCAAAACATTAAATGCAGCGATTATAAATAGCACGGTGTGTGACTTTATACTGATACTCAATATTGCTGATTTTAGACTTGCCACTCAAGGTAAGTCTTTTTTGTGAGGACATATATAGAGGTTTTATCTACAAGGTCTAAAATGCAACCATTTAGAAAATCGGAGGGTAGCATTGACAGTTTCATCGCCCCGATGTGTGAAAGATTTCAGATTTCACCCCATCACTGACCGGCAGGAATAAATGGAACAGCACCTTTCTCCCGAATTACTTTTAATGTAAAATTCTTGTGACTGACCCCTCAATCCCACTGGCCAATCCCCAAATCAAATAATTGATCAAACAATTGTGGTAATTAAACTGCGTTATATTCAATACCATCTCATCACAAAACGCAATGTTTTCTACCAGGAAATCAAACCTGAGAGCAGCAATAGAAACAAAACAGAAAAATAAACTCTTTGCAAGTTGGCATATATTTTAGATTATAGAATTTAAGTTTAGAAATGAACACAGAACAGGTGAAGCAAAGCTGTACCTACCTACACAAATAAAGCCAATATGATCAAGTAAGTTTATGCAAGAATGGAAAGTATAAGCCAAAGTATCTTTTTGGTCTTCAAGAAGCTAACAGTCTAATAACGTAGAGCTCAAAATATAAGAGGTGCCGTTTTTCAATGACATCTGACCTTTATTTTTTATGTACACAGAAGGAAATTTTAACATTCATGAAATTGCATCTTGCCCAATTTTGAATGCTTTCCTTCATGTGCCAGTGATGGTTTTGTTACAATAATAATGACATAATCAAATTTTAACAATAAAGAATATGCTCTGGCATTTGACATTTTTTACAGGATGCTCCTGAAAATTCTTTCTAAAAATTGTAAAAGAAATCTTTCCTTACCAGTTGAGTTCATGTCTTCTTGGAATCACAATCGATTTTTCTTTTGCTTGTTGGAAGTGAAATATCTGATTTTATTTCCCATCAGTAGACCACACGATGAATGAATTTTGTTTTGCATATGAGGCACATAAAAATGATGGTATCGTTTTGTTGCTGTGAATAAAGTCAACAAAAGAGCATAAGACAAAACAATATCTGCATTTGGTTTGTTTTCTAAGTAGAATGTAAATGCTGTCTTATTACAATGAACACATAAACAGCAGAAATTAATTTAAAATTTTCAATGAAAGAAGCTTTCAAATGTTGGCTCAACATTTAGATTGTATTTAGGAGCATACGTTTTCACCACCACCTTTAAGATTAATATACAGAGACTTTTTTTGTTTGTTTCTTGTTCTTTTTGTCTTCCTTCCCTTGCACTTGCCCCATTTTGTTTTGTGCTGCTTTCATCACTGAAGTGCTATTACCCACTCAGCTCCTTGTCCAAGACGGAGCTCTTGTTACTCTTCCTAGCTGAGAGAAATTTTCTCAGTTCCTCTATTCTCCTTCTTTCTAAGAATTGGTATATACTGAAACTGTGGAACCAGGATTTTTAGCAACTGACTGCTTTGCAATTCCTCTCCCACGGTATTTTCATTTTTTCATTGTTTACATGATCAAAAACACAAAAGCTGGGAAAATTCTGAGAGTACCAGCTGGATGGACAATTAAGGAAACACTTGCTCAAGTCCGTAAGTCTGATAATTATCCCCGCCATCCATACAGAGATGTTGTCAAATACAGTCAGCAACAACATATTTTGTTTCCCATGAAAAATAAAACATCTCCGTTCCACCCACTCACCCCCCACCCCTCCATTGCCATCACAACAACACTGGGATTAATTTATATCAGTGAAATAAGAAAAAGTCTGTGAGGCAAGGAAAATAGGGCTCACTTCTGATATTGATCAGATCCTCTGAGTTAAAACAATCAGTAAAATCTCTCTAGTATGATTATATTTGCTCTTATATTTGCTCTTAATTATTAAAAAATGATTGTAGGAGTCATATCAATAGATTATACATTTGTATTTCTCTTTGTGTGTATATAAAAGCGTGTCAGAATTTGCATAGGACTTTATGTAATTCATAACACATCCACATGGATCTCTGGATCAGAGATCTCCCCAATTAGGAAATATTTGTGTGGAATTTGGTTGACTCCATCTGTTGAAATATTTAGACCTACTCAGTGGGAATGCTAAGTAGAAGTCAAAATGCGCCATGATTTTCCTTTAGCCAAAAATTCCATCAACAATTGTCTCTTAGTGAAAATTTTGCAGGTTACCTTTGGTTAATCGGAGGGACAGAAAACATCTGTCAAGTCCTTTTGTTGGTTCAAAGCATATTTCTGCTCTCCCCCGCCTACCTCCCATTTTCTTCTGGTAGCTGTACTTCCTGCTAATCATTTTCCCAAATACCTCTCTAGAGATATTTACTCAGCTGATTTCCAAAATTGATACCAGAGTTAATTTGCATCAAAAAAAGCTACATTTGTTGGAGCGCCTGGGTGGCTCAGCTTGTTGAGCATCTATCTGACTTTGACTCAGGTCATGATCTCATGGTTCTGGGTTTGAGCCCCACATTGGGCTCTGTGCTGACAGCTGGGAGCCAGGAGCCTGCTTCAGATTCTGTGTCTCCCTTTCTCTCTCTGCCCTTCCCCGACTTGTGCTCTCTCTCTCTCCCCCAAAAATAAATAAACATTAAAAAAAAAACCTACATTTTTTAAGGCATAAATAAAGTAGATGGCTTATGACTATAAATCGAGTTTACCCCACACTTCTATGAGTTATTTATTTATTTATTTATTTGAGAGAGAGAGAGTATGCACGTATGCACACACTTGGGGAGGAGGCAGAGGAAGAGAGAGAGAGAATCTTAAGCAGGCTCCAAGCTCAGTGTAGATGCGAACTACAAGGCTTTATCCCAGGACCCTGGGATCATGACCTGAGCAGAAATCAAGAGTCAGATGTTCAATTGACTGAGCCATCCAGCCTCCATTAGCACTTCCTTTTCAAGGACAATTTTATGTTGAGGAATTGTGCTTTTGTTAAATTTAGTTATATGTGATTTCTAAAATTGGGAAAGCATAGTCTTTAGTTTTTTTTATGATGTATTGATTCATAAAAATTCACATTTTTTGTAAACACTATTGCTTTTGCCAGAATATAATCAGAAATTGCATGATAAATTATTTTGTGATTCGCACACTTTTGACTAATCTTCATAGTAAAAGGTAATTCAACTGTATTCATGGACCACTTAATTTAACCAATTTTATTAAAAGTATGAAACCAATTATTTCTATCTATTGAGAATGATGTTACCTTGGTTTTTAAAACAATGGTCACATCTGCCATAAAGACATTATAAAAATTTTTCTATGCTTGATATATACTGGTATCATGTAACTATACACAGTGAATTGTGAAATAATGAAATATGAAATAGGTATTTAGGCTATTAGAAAAAGAATGTTTTTTTCTTTCTGCCCACTCAATGGCAAGTAACCTAAGCCTTTTGAAATAAAGATACATAGCACTCCTTTATGACAGCTGACTTTGTTTTCTTTCCAGATGAATTTCTCTAAACAATTATCAACATTTTTATAACTTCTTTTCTTTTTATTTTTTAAGAGGGTTCTGAAAAATGTCTTGGTGCCTATTAGTGGTTAGTTGTATAATTCTTTTGAAATATAAACTGCCTTCATTTTGTACCCATTCTGGAAAGCTGAGCTTATATTTTGCAACAACATAAGCATCTATTTTATTTGGATACTATACCAAAACCAGGCAAAACTGAATTTAAGTGACAAAATATTATCTTTCAGGAATTTAAAATATTCTTTGCCTTATATGCTAAGTTCTGGTAGCTTTAATTTTTATAATACTGTACTAGGAAAAGTAAGCTTAACACAAGAGGAGGGAAATTCAATGAGTAGCTTAAAGAAAATCACCATTGAAGCATAATTCTCACTTAAACACGGAATAAAATGAAATTTCATTGCAATTAGAATGAAAACTCTACCACCTACCTAAAATATGTTTGCTGTTTTGGAAAATACGTAAAATGCAAATTTGGTATCATGAAATCTTGGGTAGTCAATGATTCATGTGTATGTAAAATTGAGTAACTTAATGGCATGCAATACGTTATTTGCAAGCATACTAGAAAAACAAGCTATTTCAAGTTCCATTCTGCAACAGGGTGTATATCTATCTCATTTGAGTACTGTAGCAAGTATATTCACACCAAATGCAAAACTGATTTAAGTCTCAAATTCTAACTCAAAATTTTGCTTTAATTTTGAAGACTATATACATGTAGACTGTACTTTCTAGCCAACATTAAGCTTCAAAGCTAAATCATGCCTTACTAACCTCAATAAGTTTACTAGTGTAGTACAGTGCAGTATAGTATGATATATCCATTTTAAGGTCCATACTTAATTTTTTAATTATTTTATTATAATACATTTGCTTTTACTCAAAGTCTTTGTTTTGCTTCTTTTCCTTTTGAATTTTTTTCATTAATTTTCAATTTATCCATTCTTTTCAACCCTTAACAAATTAGTGTCTTTCCCTAATTATCTTCTCTATCTGTTGTATTTTATTTTTTTCTCCATCTATTTTATTTCTCATTTTAACATCAAATTTTCAGTCTGCAGCATAATGTTTTATCTTTGGAATGATACAGGGATTCAGATTCAACCAATTGTTCATTCAACACAAATTTCTTGAGCATTCCGTTAGGTTTTTTTGCCCCTTCAGATCCAATTTCCATCCTGAATTCATAGTCTTTTCTATACATGAACTTGTGGATCTTATTCATAAGTTAATAATATAACCCATGTTGTAAATGTAAAGAAGCAAAGACCCAAAAGGTTTAATAAACTTTCTCAGATACTCAGCTAATATAGAGTTTAGTCAAAAATTGAATCATGGTATCCTAAAGTCTAGTACTCTTTTTCCTGTGATTTATTTTTCTCTTCCACCCTCCTAAATATCTTTCCATTGGTAACATCCATCAGTGATTATTTACTGAGAACCCATAGTGCATTGTAATGTATTGAAACTGTATCAGGCTAAATTCATAGATATACAAGAACAATAGACATGCACCTGACTACTAATCACTTTGTTCAAGAATCTCCAACTATGAACACTATTAAGGGGTCACATTTTTCGATGTTAGTATCAACGCTGAATGTAAGAACTCTTTCCTTACGGGTCTTTGAAAGCATCAGAATTAGAATTCCTCTTTCTTATCCTTGTTGACATATTAAATAAATAGATGAACCAATGGATAGACAGACAAAACAAGACAAGACAACAGACTATGGGATAAGATACACCTGACCTAGATCCAGATGCTAACCATGGAGAGAGCTCCAAAACTCACTGAGTCACTCATTGGCAACACTAGCAGGTGGAAATTAATGAAAGAATGTAGATTCTGGAGTACAGTGCAGCTATAGAGATCACCTGGAAAGTTGTCCACATACAGCAAAACTGTAAGTTGTAAGGGAGATGGGAAACAAGAGTACTGGTAAAAATTGGATAGGAATCCAGAATGTGATGTACTCTTCAGGTTTGTTTTGAGGAGTAAATAAAATAACATATGTAAAATTTGCAACCTAGTGCTTGGTACAAAGTATAGGCATGGTATAACAAATGACATGAAGAAAGCTACCAATAATCATAACTCTAACAAGATGACTCAAGATGTGGGCTGCATCTAAAATATAGGGCAGCGGACAGCAGAGATGTTAACTGGGATAAGGCAAAAATGGAGAATCAAGGGATGAACTGATATGGCACAAATATAAACACTTACCCTACAAACACAAGGCCCCCACACAAAATTGCAACAGAGAAAAGCAGTGTTTGTTAACAACACTTCCACGGGCTTCTCTCTACAGATGCTCTGAATCCCTTAGGCTATCTGAAGTTCTAAATTTATGATACAGATTAGATCTATTTTTCCCACATCTGACCCGTGACACAGAATTAATGGTTCCTTTCTCATCAACACCCATATTTTGAAATCTCAGGTGTTAGAAAATCTGACCAGTCATTATTGGTCATGAGATAGGAAGGACTTTCAGGTTTAATGTCTTCTCCTGCAGGCGTTTGTTAATCTAAGGAACCTTTAACTGGTTAAATATTTTAATGTTTGGGGTAACTATTCCCATGTTGTAGAACATTCGTCTGTAACCATTAGCAACACAGAGACAGTAAGTTTTAGTGTGTTTGTGGAAGGATCTTGCTTTTTAGGGCCGGATGAGGGAAAAGGAGAAGATGCAGGCGTTTGGGGGATTATGTTTCCATTCAATCCCTTTGCAGGGATTATTATTCTTTCTGGATCTGTGCCAGAAAATTCAGTTGTGTTCAAATAAATTATTAAGTTATTCATAAGTATTGGTTATTCAATTTTTCTAAATTGACTTACACATTTAATATAATTCTTAATCTTAATTTTTTTAATCTTTATTTACTTTTGAGAGTAAGAGAGAGACAGACAGAGTGCAAACGAGGGAGGAACAGAGGAGACACAGAATCCGAAGAAGCTCCAGGCTCTGAGCTGTCAGCACAGAGGCTGACATGGGGCCCAAACTCACAAACCGTGAGTTCATGACCTGAGCTGAAGCCGATGCTGAACCGACTGAGCCACCCAGGCGCCCCTATAAATTTTAATCTTAAATTACCACAAGTTTTTGAATTTTTTTCCATGGAGCATGACAGAAATTGGGAGTGAAATTAATTTAGAAAAGGAAATATTTTCAGATGTATGAAAAAGGGAGTAATGAGTGTGTACAAACATATAAACTATTACAGTTCATCAAGATTAAAGCAAGGTTAATTAAAACAGTGTGTATATTAGACAATGCACAAACTTCTAGACAAAATTTTCATGAGATTTTTGTTCATAAATAAGATTTTACGTTGCTGAAGTCTTAATATATAAACGTGTGTGTATAATTTACTTTTTCATTTTAAATCATTAGAAAGTGCTGGCAAGAATCATTTTAATGTTATATAGTCCATGATTTATTTCACCATTTCTTTATTATTGGACATTGAGACAATCTTCAAATTTCCACTGTTTAAATAATAATGCTCTCTATAATAGCAAAAGTTCAGAAACAATTTATAAGTTTAAGGGCATGAATGGTTAAGATAGAACACATCTAGGCTATAAACATTAATAAAAAGTCTGTAGTACAATGGAAATATGCTATGGTACAATGTCTACACATCAGATTACAATTCAGTTTAGCTTGTCTAAGAACCTTCTCCTGGTACATCACATTGTGCCAGTATTAACTGTTCCTATGACTTCTATCTAAGGGCTAGGGACTGCAAGTTTGTCCCGTTCTGTACCCCCAGTTCTACAGTGCCTCTATTTCAGGCACCCTGTGGGCACCCAGGGTATGTTGATGATATGACTGACTGAGTAAATCTGCTAATGGAAAGACTAAATACGATTAACAAAGCTTTGGTCATGTTCTTCTTTTTTCTTCCAGCTAGTTGTTTTTCTTTCTCTTGTTAACATGTAGGCACATTTCAGTCTTGGGCTTTGGGTCTAGGAACAAATGATTTTCAATAGATTTGGAAAATATCCCACCTTATTTCCATCCTGAGGTACTACATTTAAGGAGCAATGGTTCAGTGTGGAGATGTCAGCACTACAGATTTATTTGCTTCCTTTTGCCTTGGCAGACAGAGTATCAGAGAGAAGGTCAAGAATCAACATTTCCATCAGATGATACCTGTGGTAACAGATGGCAGTCAGTCATGCTTTAAACATTAATATCAAATCAGAATAGAAAATAATGCCTAATATTGCTCAGAGAATTTGCTAAAGACAGGGTATAAACTATGAAAACTGGGTTTAATTTCATCAACAATAACCTAGTATAAGATCGTTTTTTGGGTTTTTGTTGTTGTCGTGGTTTTTATCTTTAGCAATTAGGAAGTCCTAAGTAATAATATATGAGGTGAAGTTAGATAGGAAGGCTAAATTCATTTTTTATCTGATTCATTTTATTCATGAAGGAAATATGGTGGAATACTTAGGAGTGCTCATTCTCTCTTTGTCGGTTTCATTCAGCAGGGTGGCCATACTGTGCCCATACAGCTATACTTTTGCTACCTAAATCGTCCTAAACATCCTGGCGTATCTGAACTGTGCATAGAGGCCAGCCAAGCATCTATACTTGGCTTGTAATTGTCAACAGAGAGGAGCATAGTGGTCACACACGAGGGCACAAGTCACCCAAGTCAAAGGACAAGGAAGAGATGGGATATTTGTTATTCCTGTCAAAGTTAAAAGGAAAGATTTTTGCCTTTTTCCCCCTAAAATTATGTATGGCACTGCCTAGCAGACTTTGAAAGAAAGCAGGAAACTTCTAAAAAAATGGTTCTTTTCAAACTTATCATAAAGACGACTTCTTCTGTGGAAGAGCTTTTTCTATTTATAAATGATTTCACTGTTTACATGACTGTGTTATATGAGTCTTATGTGTCAGTTTATGCATGCATGTAATTGTTCCTATAGAGAAATAGTATCTTCACTTAAGGGTGAGAGAGGAAAATGCGATTTCTCTTCCCACAAACAAAGCAAGGAGAGCTGGAATAAAAGAGGACTCGTTTTGTTTTCTCATTCATGAACCCACACATGTACACACACACATGCACATATACACACAATACAGGCAGATGCAGGGCCTTCACAGTCTTGAAGAAAGCATGACATTCTCAGTAGTCTGTGACATAAATTAAATGCCTGACTTTACACTCTCAAACTAGTTTCATGGAAATACTATTTCCCCTACCACTCTTCCATCATAATTTTGGCCAATAAATATCCCATTGGACTGTAAGTTTCTTAAACACAAAGAGAGTATCTCATTCACCATAGTGGCCACAGCACAGTTCAGAAATGTGAATCCCATGCCAACTATGAAAAGCAAATTCTACTTAATTTTATATTTTGTTTATAGACTATTTCTACCACATATAAAACCAAATTATTAAAGTTTAATGTTTATGAACTCAACAAGTGTGCACGATCATCATATTCTGAATTACATCTCTGTTCTTAAATATTTCCCTCTCAGATTTGAGTCTACTTTGATGCTTAAGACTACCCTCAAAATAAAAGTCATTGATTTGAAATATCATTCATTAGTGTAACATGCCAAAACCAGAACTTTTCAAATAGCAAACCAATATATGCTTATAGACATTAAAATATCCTAATATTAATCATGGTAGGTAATGGTTACTGAGTACTTTCAGAGTGCCAAGTCCTGTGCTGTTTCACAGAATGTTTAAAACCCATCTCTTGAGGTTTCTCTCTCTGTTATTATAATATACACTTTGTACAAAAGGAAAACTCTTGTGAAGAGGTTAATAACTAGTCTAAGGTCATAACACCGTATCAACTGGAGCTGAAATTCAACCCTCCTTTTCTCTAATTCTAATGCTTTCAGTCTTACATACTTTGCTCTGTTGTTTGCTTAATAAAAATTGTGTACCTCTCTGACATCCTGTTTCCACCATTGTAGGTGCCAGCAAACTGTATTTGTCCGATCCTCGTTGTCATGGCAACCTAGGGGGGGAAAATAATAATTTTTAACTTACTAAATCTGAATGATCAATGCCGGGACCAAAGACCTATGGCTTGTTTAAATAAGATTTTAATTAAAGCAAATACGTAGTTATTCAGTTAACTGTTATTGAGCTCCTATTATCTGTGGAGCATTCTCTACACAAAAATAAATCCCATAGTTTTTTTATTGAAGCAAAATATTTATATTAGCACAACAGAGTATGGGGCACCTGGGTGGCTCAGTTGGTTAAGCATCCCACTCTTGGTTTCAGCTCAGGTCATGATCTCACGGTTCTTGAGTTAGAGCCCTGCATCAGTCTCGGTGCTGACAGTGCGTAGCCTGCTTGAGATTCTCTGTGTCTCTCTGTGTCTCTCTCTGTCTCTCTCTCTCTCTCTGCCTCCCCCACTTGCTCTGTCTCTGTCTCTCTCAAAATAAACAAATAAATAAACCTAAAAAAAAAGAGTATATGCCTGTATCTGACCAATTTTTACATAATCCACAACTTTATGAGTAAATAAGTCAAGTAGTTTTTAGTGAATGTCTTTTTGGAATAAAAGTGAATGCAACGAAAATAATAAAAGCAATCGTTAATGATAGTACAGGAAGTTAAGCACTACACCCAGTCTATGGAGTAAAACAATACATTCTCTGGCAGTACTGTAGGTTTATTCTTTACCTTGTGCAATTATATGTAAATGCAACAACCACAACTAAAGACTATTCTTAGAAAGGTGCATACCATAAACAACTGCCATTAATGTTACAGAAACATGTCATTGGAAACAGATACTCTCATACGGAATACTTGGATTTCACTAACTGTGTGCCCCTTTCACAAACCTGTGAATGAATTTATACCATTGAGGTTATAAGGCTCTAGACACCCTCTCACCAAAAGAACCTCAAAGATTAAACCTGCCACATCCAACATCCTGACATCAACACCCTGGGCTGTATATCTAACTCCAATACATTTATCCTTCTTCAGAACAAAATAGATAGACAGTCAGCTAACTATGGCCAAGAGTGAAAAGTACTATCTCTTATTTCTTAGAAGACTGAAGAGCTGTTTCTCCTTCACTGACATAGACTATATTTTACTCCTTTGTATTCATTGAAAAGAACACTTTTTTTAAACTAAGCAACTACTAGGAAAGTAGCATAACTGCTCGAAGAGAAAGCTGGATCTCGTCTCTAGGGCTGATCTGCTCTGTAGACTTGGGCAAGTTACTTAATCTCTCTGTGCTTCAATTCTCTTCACCTGTAAAGTGGGAATAATAACAATACTACCCCAGTGGGAAGCTCAGCAGATGGATATGACAGTGTAAATAAAGCCCTTATCAATACGCTTGGCACATGGTGAGTAACAGTCCACAGTGACGAAGATGGTGACCGCCAGGCTCTCTGTACCTAAGAGAATCAGTTTTCCTGTTCTGACCCTCCCCTTCTGTCTCCTGCAATCATTTCATAAATGAGCTGTTTTTTCAACTGAGCCCCTTCACTGGGACCCTCCAAGGAAGGTAGGATACTAGTCGACACAGAAAGGTATCTTGATGCACCTTGAGAACATATGCTAAGTGAAATACGGTAGTCACAGAAGGATAAATACTGCATGATTCCACTTACATGGGACATCTAAATGGTCAAAATTTGTTAAGAGGGTAGATCTCATGCTATGTATTTTTAACAGTTTTTATTTTTCCAAAAAAGTATCCTGAGCTATGACAAAAAGGGTAGGCCAATAGTGGAAATATGTGTTTCAGATACATTCCATTTGTTCTTACTAAATCCCTAAGAACAGAGACCCAAAAGATACTTTCAAGACTCCACATTAGCAGTTAAAAGTTATCTGACACTTTGAGCCAGTTTCTTCCAATCTGTCAGCTGCTGTCTGTTAGAGAAATTTTATGCCCTGAAGCAGTTGTGGCATACAATAATTCATAAGTGTGACTTCTAGGAACACCCACTCTACACAATACTAGCATTAAACATCCAAAATCCTAAGCTATAAAATACAAGGATGATGGAAGCAACAGGACGAAGATTGGGAACTAGCTGTGATTCCAGCAATTTCAAAGCTGTTATTTCATTGTGTTTCCCAAACACCAAACACTTACGTCTCAGACTAAGTAGGAGTGTCCAAATTGGTACTGTGGAATTCGGGGGGGGGGGGAGCGTGGTTCTCCTAAATGTGAAGGGTGACACTATGGACTATTATAAAAATAAAAGGAGCTCAGCAAAGAATAGTAGTCACAGGAGTCGGAAATGTATAGCAGAATGGTTACAAGTTTGTATCATGCATTCTGTCATTTCTGATCATATGCAGATTAGACTTCCCACAGGAAAAAAAGTCTATGAGCACATATGCTCACAATTTCAGTTCTGAATTCAGTCAAGAGTATCTTCACTGGCTTTATAAAATAAGAGAAATAGCCCCATCCTTCAAAGGAAGACCAGGTTGATTAAACACTTAAATCGGGAAGGAGTCAGGAAGTGACAGGTTGTAAGTTGACTAATTTAGGCACAGTCCTTGAATAAGAGCATAAATGTAAAGACCCAACACCAAAAGCAAAAGCCTTAAAGACTTTGAACTTCCTAACTGATATGCAGATTTACTGTCAAATTTTAATTGTTTTCATATCATTGTACCTTTTAGTTTTCAAATATTATGAAATGTATTTATTAGCATAACGTGATTTTTCTTACTGGATATTAATTTTTCAGTTATTTAGAAAATAGAAATGCATAAGTAAAAATATTTTTAACCTACAGATATAAAAGAGAACCCTTGCAAATATAATATCAGCATTCGTGATGTGTTTTACAATAGACATGGACATTTTGATACCTATCAAACACTTAATAAAAGATGACTCCTCAAGGCAATTTGCAAACTATGGTTTCATCTAGATATATGTCAGTGTAAATCAGGAGCCTTCAGTTCACCGTTTTTCTAAACAAGTATGCCATAATCTTTGCTAGCTCTGTTTCCGTGAGGCCATCATAAATCTACCACACTGCACCGTCTCCTCAGAACGCAGTCACACATTCAAATACTTGAAAGCGTAGCGAACTATACATATAGCAAGTCTATATCGAGTTAGTAATCTCCTTCACCTGTGGGGCATATTTCATTTTCACAAAATCTTAATAGAAATGCGCCCATCTTGCTTAAAAACACCCCACTATTATCACACTTCATTCAAAGATACCTTTTCGGCTCGTCTATAATATGAAATAGGAAAATAGGAATGGACACTCCTTTCAACGTGCACACATGCAATTTGCCTACAATGTCTACTAGATCAGCCAAGGTGGACTTTGGTGAATTGAACGAAACATACATTCAAATGACATAAAACATTTTGTTCTCAATTTGCTACCACTGATATTTAATTTGCTTTGATCTAAACATGCTAACGTTATCCAAGTGGAAGAGGCGACGAAGATCCGTTGCCATAGATGTATTTCTAACACTGAAGGTGTCTACTAAAAAGGAAGTAAAATAAAATGTGTGAAAGTCTTTAATTTTCTATCTTCAAACTTAAATGGTATATTAAAATCAGAAAAAAAAATAAACCTTTGCCTTTTCTGGAATTATAGTTTATAGTTTTGTATTTATGGAATGCATTCATAGGCTCCCTTAGGATGTGAAATGTATGGAAATATATGTGCATTGCTAAAGAAAGAACTAAATTTATTCTTTCCCCACATCATGCTCTTCTTTGCAGTAGAGGTTTTTAATTCAATACAGAGCTAGTATGCGATGGAGCCAATTTCCTGGTCTATATGTGTGACAAATGCTGAAAGTAGCACGAGATTAACAAATTAGTTGAAGTATAGATCTTAAAGGATTTTTTTTTCTGTGTCTCTAAATCAAAATTCATACTTTATTTGAAAAGAAGCCTTCTTTAGAATTCAGGAATGACTAAAGATCCTTTATTTCTCTGTATTTAAGATAAAAGGAGGGGATGTATGACAACTACTGACATTTTTATTTTGAGCAAATATTTTTATTTGTAAGTAAGCTTACAAAGGTCATATATTTGGGATTTGAAATGATTTTAATTGCAATCCTGCATCTCAGGTTAGTCACTGCAATGTGTGACTTGGGAAAGATGAAAAATTATTCTCAAAATAAATAGTTATTCCCCCAGATAAAATCATAAAATGAAAAGCAGTGGTAAAATGCATTTATTTCAGTATTTTTATGGGTAAAAACAATGTTTAAAATGTTAGGTCCTAGATGAATATGCTTACTTTTCTAGTAACATTTGTTAGCTTGGTTTTAAGTAAAAAAAACCTCTCAGGCTAGGCTGTTTTACCTATCCTTGAAATCATACGCTTGATATAATCCAGATATCTAACACCAAACAATAAAAACATCTGTGATAATAAAAGCATGTAACAGTTGTGGAATTGTTTAATTTGGGAGAAAATGCCTATGTTTGATAATCACACGTGCGTGAACTGATTGCTCCTCTTTGTAAAGAAACTTTTATATTTTGCAAGTAGTGTTTTTTTTTTTTTTAAAGGAATCGACTTACGTGAAAGAGCTCTTTAAAAGGTGTTCAGAAATATGTGTTTTGGATTTGGCTCACTCATTCAGGTTTAGAGGCTTGTCATAGTCCACCTGTTTTGCTCGGGCTTAAATTCTATCAAAATACAGCCTTTTAAAGCAAGCACAACCTTACTTGTTGTACCCAAACATGATAACATACTTAAAATTCAAGAAGAATTCTATGCAGGTTGTACGTCTCAGTCACCCAATCTCCTTTCACATATCTGTTCATGTTGACAGACTATGTCATAATACATCAACAGAAAGATCAGCACAGAAGAACAAAATTTCATCGCCTGACAGCAAGAGGAAAACTGATTTTCAGTATTAAATTAGTAAAAATATATCATTACCTCCCTTCCAATAAGTCTACCGCCTCTAGAAAATAAGGCGTCTGCTATAATCACAAGCGTATGCAAAGACAGTTAGGGTTGCTTGAGTCTTTGGTATCACTCTTTGAGTGACAGCCTATTTTCATTTTGTCTTTTATATGTTATTTGATTTTTTTTTTTACCTCAGAAGCAATGTAGAGAATTAAAAACAATTTCTTAATGAGACACATGGTATTACGTACGCAAAAATATATGCCTGCCAATCGTTTTGGGGACAGGCTTTCCTATACTAAGTCATCGGCAGGAACCTATTGACCACTGAAATGGAAACAGGTATGTAAGCTTCTGGTACAAGTTAGGAACCTCTTTCATATAACGTCTCTCTCTGTTTGGATTTCAGGAGAAATTTAACCATACCTGCAACAAATAATGTCTTTTGCAGCCCAGGGCATCATCTGCCACTTAGGCTTTAATTTTGCCCCTGTTTGAACACCCTACAACATATGCACTTCTCTTTTGTCTATTATCCTAGAGTTGTGCTATTCCCAAATATTGACATCATCTACTTTTATCAGCATTAACTGCTCTGAAGCTTCCCAGGCTCATGCTCAGCTCTATTTCTTCCTATTGATTATCTTCCTCACTCCAGCAGGTAGCTAGCCAGCGAGGCTGTCCTGAGAAATAGCTTCCAATGACTTTATACGCACAATTTACACGGAATTGTTTAAAGAAGATATTAGCCTCAATACAAATCAGTGAACCTCATTTAGTCAATACTGCACAATTCGGCTGTTGGCACCCTGTCACATGTTAGCCCTTACAGTCGGCGGCCGTACCCAATCTGCACATTAACTATAGTATTTAGTTTCATATTAAAATCAAGCCGGGTTTTTTCGCTTTTGCTTTCCTTTTTGAAATCTTTTCAGTATACTTTTTACATCACCTCACTGAGCCATGTGATAGTAATATATGTTGAAATATAAAAACCTGAGATTAAATGTTTGATTTTTGACAGTGTTCTTAAATATAATAAATTCAAAAGGAAATACTGTTAAGTTAAAATGGAGTGTTTTTCATTAAGTCCAATCAAATGGTAGACAACAAAGGATCTTTTATTTGAGAATATGAAGTGAAAATGAAAACCAGAAAACCTTTACTAAGAAAAGGTCCAGCTAAATTATGTTGGAAGGAGGTCTCCAGATTGGGTTTGGGTGTTTCTTTTGCTAAAAGTGAATTAAACTAAGATATGTTATGAAGAAATATTTTACAAAGAAGTACAACTTAATGCTTTTTGGAGATGAAAATAAGGTCTAAGGACAGTTGGCTTTGAAAATAATTCTAAAGAAAGATCACATATGAAAAAAATTGCCACAGCATCTGATCTTTTCTTATAATCATAACAGGGAAACGTTTGGGGGAAAGTAATGCTAGTCCCCTCTTTCTCTTCCATGGCAATACTGTAAAATCCTAGAAGGGGTGTTTACATTTCAGAATTATCCTCCTTAAACTACTGGTTTATGATAGTTAATGAGATGATATCCAAATGTTGAAAACAGGAAAATTCAAATGAAAATCTAAATGTGAAATATAATATAATGAAATAACTAAGCAACATAATACTACTCTGAATGTTTGCGCAAATATTGCAAAATGAACTGCAATACATTAAAATTCTTCAGTGGTTTTGTAATACATAAGTGAAGGTTTACATATAAAAGCTCTAGCTATCAGGAAAAGGGATCTTTATATCCTACTATCCTAAATTTTTTACTTGAAAACATCATGAACATCTTAGAGTGCATTTTGAAAAATTGTCATTAAATTTATTTGCATATTTCTTTGTAAACTGAAATTCAAGGTAAGAAGAAAGCATAGTGATCAAAATAGTCTATTTGTGGTCAAATGTATCTTTCAGCTTTAGTGGCTGAGTGGCAGAAAGGTTTGGGGAATATGAATGGTAGAGAAAATAATAATTTCAGTTTTGGTGATTTTTAAGGACTGTATCTTCTTTGTAAGGAAAAAGTAAGAGTTGAACAAAGTATCAATTTTAAACGAGTGATAGCAAATAATAGCATTTTGAAAATTAATACAGGAAAGCAATTAAAATAGAATTACATAACAAATTCTTGCTAATATTTAAATATTTTCTCTTTTTTACTATAAAATGTTAAAGGTGATTTTTGTATGACCTTTGCTTTCATTTATCTTCTCTTTAAATATCATTATTTGGGAACTAGAGCCCCGAAGCCCAGGCAGAAAAGGCATGGCAAGAGATGGCCAGTCTATCCTGACCGTACATCTTCTCACACATTTATTGCAAACTGACAATCATATAACAGCTTTTTTTTTTAATCACAGAGATTCAACAAAGAACAACTCCAGTACCAAGGGAAAATCATACTCCAGGAGAGAGAGAAATGCCATAATTGCATATGCAGGTTGCATAAATGCAGGCATGGCAAAGATAATTGTAATATTTGTGTGTGACAGCATTTTACCATTTAGAGAAGTCAATAATCGAGACATGAGAGTATTTAGGTGTAATTGTGTATATGTGTGTATACATCATATATTCCGTGTAACGCACAAATATAAATCCCAGCCAAACTGAAAATGTATAAACATCATTAGTCTTTGTTGTTCAAAATATTCCTTGATGGATATGTTTTTATCTATTAAGTATATCTCTACCAACTGAATTATAAGAATTTCATGCTAGTCCATTTATTATATGATATTCTTATATTAAATAAAACTGTATGCTTTATATATTCATTTAAACATAAGAACATTCTCAATGAAGCAAATGCACACAAAACAGTAACAAAATAGTCAGATGAGCATTTCAGGCAAATTAAGATGCCAATATTTTTTTCAAAAAAAAAAAACTTTTTAAGTTATCCATGAAGTTTTAAATGTGAGCTTTGTTTTCCCCATCTATAGAGGAAAACATGATTCTAGATCTACAATTTTTATAAGCCTTATAAGTGCTCATATTTATGATGCACATTAAAAATTCATATTCAAGATCCATTGTGACTGTGTGCATAGATTTACCAAGATGATGCCAAATATCACGCATATCATCTCATTGAATTAGTTTTAGTAGCAAAAAGTGCCACACTGAGTCCAGATATTTCAAATAAATCTCTCTTCCTTAAATATTCTGGCAGAAAGAATCTTTTACACTAAAAATCAAATTTAAAAGCAATAATATTGAATTCTATGGGACACTATCATTTTTTAAAGTATGAACTTATCCAAACTAAAGACCCCTCCCCCATGTGTGCATGTATATGCACACTGTGTCAGGAGAAATTATGCTTTTATTGTTAAAGTAAACTGAATGTGAACCCGTTAAGGTGATTTACATTGTCATCTATATAATTATATAGTTTTTAAAGATTATAAATAAACGTTTCATTTAATCCAAATTTTGCATATTGAACAATGTATCAATGAGTATTGCCACTATCAATTTTTATATGGTGGAAATATTTTAAAATATCAACTCATGCATACATCTATCCAACTCTAAGACAATCTAATTTAGCTAAAACTACAAAATCAAACTGGATAGTTAACTCTGATATTTCATAACTTCTTTATTTTAAGTACATGTATCTCTAGAAATATATAAAGTATAATATTTAAGGAAATTAATATTAGCCTTATTATACATAGTGTATTTATGTATCTACATTTGTGGAAAATACAGACATGCCATTATTTATGTATAATTATATAACCTGTATAAATGCAAATATATCATTATGTATATCTTGTCTATGATTTTGTGCAGAGAAAAGCATTCTCATAAGCTAAAATAAAGCAATACATGTGTGTGTGTGTGTGTGTGTGTGTGTGTGTGTGTGGAGAGAGAGAGAGAGAGAGAGAGACAGAGGAAAAAACTGGTAGCTTCACAAAGAGATATTAAAGGTAGAATATTACCATGTTTGGAAATGAATATGAAGGTATTATGTTATATAAAGAAATATTGTTGAAAATTTTTCTCTCTCCTTTTCCTCTTTCTATGTATGTGTGTGTGTTCTGCTATTAACAAGAAAATGAACATTTGGGATGAAAGAAAATGTTGACTCTATACACATTTAAAATAGGGCACTTAAGTTAAATTTCCTAAATTAAAATTTAACTCCAATTGAAATTTCCTTTCTGAATATGAAATAAGAACCCTATAAAATGGGCACAAGAATCACATTATTTTGAAATTGTTCTATTAAAACTTTTTCTCATGTAAGTATTTGTATCATTAGTACCCTATAGTATCATAAAATATTCTAAAGGCATGTATGAAAATGCCATGAAATAGATCTGAAGGGGCCATCTTTGTAGCACAAAAATTAAGACTTCAGGTAAAGACAAAGTTCCTTACCCTTTGATTCAGACAGAACTGTTTCAAACCCTCTAGTTGAAAGATTTTTATGTACCTCTACTTGTTGGTTTTTCAAATTTGTCAGTTTTCAATACTGTAGAGATGAAAAGGAGATAATACAGGGTTGCACATCGGGAATTTATATCGCTACTTAATAGTTAATATCTTGACCACCTTTAACATTGTGCATTTGGAGAGTTATAAACTCAGTAATTCCAATGTTACAGCATTCAGGTGATGCTATTAAATGCCTTCAACTGAGAAGAGTCCTTATATGAAGAATCATTTACGAATACCTAGCTACCTAGATTTCCTGAAGTCTTTAGTCCACAAACCTATTTCTATGTAAAAAGAGTCTTATTTAACTTGACTATAAGGGTAGCGATGTTGTTATTTGTCATGATGTTGACAAAAAGCAGTAGACAAAAAGTTATCTGTAACTCTCAAGTGGACATATTCATTCCCTAATTCCTAGATAATGAACAAGGATAAAACGATATCTTGCATTGCCTCCCTTCAAGATGGTAAGCTAATGATGCGATAGAATCAAAGCAAGTTATGGGAGGAGGGAATGGGGGCATGGAAAGAGGAACACCTTTTTCTTGGTTCCACAAAGGGCTGAGGGCCTAATTATTTTTAAGTATAATCCAACCAACCTCTTCTCATGCTTAGCTGCACTGAGTGACACTATTTGTGATGCCCAGTGTGCTGAAACTGAGCAGGTTGCTGTCAGTTTAAAAATGACTATAATAAAAGTGACCATGAAGATGGATCTTGTGATTTTGCGTTTCTAATCAGTCATCTGTGAAGAACACTTTTGCTTTGATTCAGCAGACTGGTGACAGCCATGATTGATAGTGCACGAGGATGAAAAAAGGTTATTAACTGTCTTCCTATTAAGCTCAATGTATTACCCCTCTAGGTGCATCTCATACTTTAAGTTAAAGTACTTACTTAGGTAAGGTCAAGAACGAACTCTATGGAGATGGTATCCATTCTGCAGAAAATGAGCAAGGCATCCTTGCACTGATTTTTTTTTTTTAATTCAGCATTTCAACTACATTTAATTCCACTGTCTTATTTTTATTAGCTAAAGAAGGAAAATTTCTGTCTTCCAAGAGCATCCATACTGAAAACACTAAAAGTATAGAAAATAGCTTTAAATGTTAAGATTTGAACATAGAGCTAACAGCAACATGTGTGTGGCATGTACATAAGTCTGTATTTAAACAGACGGTCAAATGTTGTACAATCTCAGGGTATTTTTAAGGGTAGACACTAAAATTGATCTGTGATTAAAAAATAAACCTCTGTATAGTATATATGAAAATTGTCCTAATTTTCAATAATCCATAAGATTAGGATAAAAAAACAATTTCTAAGAAATTTAAAGGATCTAATAGAATATTTAGATATTTGCTTTTGTTTAGATGTAGTGTATTAATTTATTAACTTCATCTCATTTAAAATTTTTGACATTAGAAATATTACATATAGATGCACATTTGAATGATGGTATCTGTTCATGTCTTTGAGGAGTATAACTACACATCTGTTCATAAATAGCATCATAGATCCTAAAGTATTTAAAAGTTTTTAATAACTGAGGATACACCATTTATTAAATAATGAACTTTAAAATGTTATCATATTTTCTGTGTTCATTCATTCTTACTGAAGCCAAAATGTACTGAAAGATTTTTGTATTTTTCATTTAACTTCTCTTTAAAAACACTGAAACTGTCAAGTTTTATCCTGAGAGATAACAGCTTAAATATATGCATTTTAATTTAAAATTGTACTATTGTGTTTCTTCTTACATTTCCCACTGTAAACACTCCATACATGTCAGATGTAATGTGAATTAGCCAGAAATATTTAAGGATATCAATAACTTAGCACCGACGTAACCATTTAAAATACAACCAAATTTCAGCTCTCTGTGCTTGACGGTTCTTCATTGAACGACTCTGAAGAGTAGCCCAGAAAAACAAAATGCTACCAGAATGTTATTAGAGTTTCAGCGCAGGGAAAATCACAGTGCATCCAAAAGTTTTCTCTAGTATATCATGACCTGTTTCTCCAATGTCAGTTATTATACTCGTTTTTGGTATATAATATATTTTGAAAACGTACTGTTTTAATATTAGGATCCATCAACAATGAAAAATAGAGAAAGTAAGGAAATGAAGTTCAATATTTCTTTGAATTTCTCTTTAGAGCCACGAAAATTGGCTGTGTATCCAATTCTGCTTAATATTGCAATTGCTGTTTGGAGAAACCTTTCCAGCTCTCTAGTATTTTATGCATGCCAAGTATAACTTAAATACTTACACATTGAGAGCCTCTTCATGAAAAATGTTAGATCAATATGAAAATGATTTATTTAGTGAATTGTGTTTATGTGGAGTGGACTTAAAGGTAGATTTTAGGATTCATACAAGAGTCCCTCAATATGACACATTAACTTCATTATCAAATGGATTTCTCTTTCTGCCCTATGTAACTTCAACAGACAAACTTGTGCTCTCAAATTCAGAAATCAACTATGAGAGGAGTGATAGAGGGTGATAGATGGTCAATGATAGCATTCTATATTATTGTTCGAATATTTGTATAAGCCAATGAGAACTATGTCGCATGTTTCTCAAAACCACTGTTTGCTTTTAAAGTAAAAAAAAAAAA